>NC_057716.1:45809895-45908438 GCF_004010195.1 Chiloscyllium plagiosum
ACTCTCTCCCCACCCCTACCCTCCTCTAGCTTATCTCTCCACGCTTCAGGCTCTCTGCCTTTATTCCTGATGAAGGGCTTTTGCCCGAAACGTCGATTTTGCCTGTCCTCGGATGCTGCCTGAATTGCTGTGCTCTTCCAGCACCAATGACACCCAGTGAACCAACTTAACCTTTTATTGTATGGGACTGCTTCAAACATCACTATCTGTAATGATGAAATTCAAACTCATGCCCCCAGAACATTTGTCTTGGGTTGAAGATTACTAGTTCAATGATACCACTACACTCACCATTATCTTCCTTTCCTGTCATTTTAAAACAAACTGTAATCAGATAGCCAGCCCCGATACAGCACCATAACAAAAATAAAATCAAACGGTCAATGGAAATGTACAGAAACAAATGGAACCTTATCAAAATCAAATCAAAACATTGTTGTCTGGGGTGAAATTTCATCCCAGGCTGGTCCCTAAAAATAAAAACAGAAAAACTGCGGATGTTGTAAATCAGCAACAAAAACAGAAATTGCTGAAAAAGCTCAGCAGGTCTGGCAGCGTCGAGCGACCCTTCCTCAAAATGGCCGAAAAATCTCTACTATATCAATGGGCACCACATATTCCTTCTCAGTGGACGTCCAAATGTCAATGTAATTGGGGAAAAGGGGCTGACAGTCAGGTACTGAGCGCTCCTCCATGATCTGCTGCCTGCTCGTGTTGATGGTCACTTTAGCCAGGCCCCGGAAGAGATTTGAGCTGAAAATGTGTTGCTGGAAAAGCGCAGCAGGTCAGGCAGCATCCAAGGCACAGGAGAATCGACGTTTCGGGCATAAGCCCTTCTTCACTTCTTCACTGCAGTCCTCACTTTCTCCCGGAAGAGATTCTCCTATCAGCCCACACCAATTCACACATAGGGCTGATAGTTTAATTAGGAGCCGAAGTGCAACCAATCATTTAAAAGCAGCCTCTTTTTAAAAAAAACTGAACAGGGGCTGCAAATGAAAACACTGAACATGAACACAGAATACTGTTCCGTCTAGGTCACAAACCTGGCACTCTGTGAAGCTAATTAATCTCTTATCCCTTGGGAGTGCTGTATGCAACATTTGTCACCTGAGGTTGTCAATGGAAAGGGGCAGGACCCCCTATAGAGGCTGTTCCACTAGGGATGTCTGTTCTTTTTCTAATTTTTTTTCATGGCAATGTTTATGTGGTCTCCATTACACATAAACATTTATTGAATTAAAAGTTTCACTATTTCCTATGATGGTGGTTCTGGACTCCTGACCAGTGAAATTACCACTATGCCAATACCTACTCGCTATTCCTCGTTCTATACCCAGTTTAAGGGCTATTTGATCAACATTGGTTGAGGATGAATCACTGGTGATTCTTAACAAGAAAAGTAATTTGACTTACCAAGATAAGGTTTATTACAAGATAGCAATAGGTACAAACTTCATTGCTCAACTAGATATAATTACAAGGACTAACAGGAGATACTGATTACACATCTCTCTCCATTAGTATTTCAACCAAGACTTCTTTCCCCTCCAGAGACAGTCTGGCATCATTAGATGAAGTAGAGCCTAATGCAATATCGAAAATTAACACTTTCAGAAGCAGGATCTTCCACAATATCCCTGCAGCCCCATCACCCACCAGGCTTTTATATCTCAGTTGATATTGTAGATTCGGGTACAACTATGTTTAAATTTTCAACTACACCATTTTTCCTCCACTTCACAAATTCAACTTGTATGGAGACTTGTAGGACCCATTCTCCCAGAACTTGGAAGATTGATAATTGTTTGGCTTGGGGAACACTGATCTTAGATTTGTTATTGACACTGCATGGTGTGTAAAGTTTCACTTGTTGGAAAGCCTTGGATGTCCTTCAATAAGGACGTCGTTCCTCTTAAACTAGGTAATTGTTCTATTCTCTTATCATGACTTGGAGGAGACGGTGTTGGACTGGGGTGGACAAAGTTAAAAATCACACAACAACAGGCTATTGTCCAACAGGTTTATTTGGAAGCACCAGCTTTCAAAGCACTGCTTCTTCATCAGGTGGCTGAAGAAGCAGCGCTTCAAGAGCTAGTGCTTCCAAATAAACGTATTGGACTACAGCCTGTTGTGCAATTTTTAACTTTATTCCCATATCAGGATACTTAATCTTCGGAATTCCTTTTGCAATGCAATCTCCCTGCTGAATCAAGTAGTTGCTCCATAATGTCACCTAGGGGACTTTTAATCCCATTAATTTCCATCATGAAAGATGGCTGTTCAGGAGAAATAGTTATTTTATAGTTTGAAGTATCCTGGATTTCTGAGCCAGGTAATTTTTTTTTACTCAAGTACTGGAACTACGATGGTTGGTCAGCCTTCTGTATGCAGCTCATTATTTTGTGCAAGCAAATAATCAATTTCAATTTGTTGACAGAACTGCATTGAAGTATATAAATGTTTTACTTGAGACTTAATGAGTAGGTTGGACATCTCCATTCACCATCATTGGATGTGTTTCTGGTAAACCCTGTGAAAATAGACAAGTCCCTTGGGCCAGATGGGATCTATCCTAGGATCCTCTGGGAAACAAGGGAAGAGATTGCCGAGCCTTTGGCATTGATCTTCAAATCATCATTGTCTACAGGAATAGTGCCTGAGGACTGGAGGATAGCAAATGTAGTTCCCTTGTTCAAAAAGGGTAGTAGAGACAACGCTGGTAATTACAGACCAGTGAGTCTCACTTCAGTTGTTGGTAAAGTGTTGGAAAAGGTTATAAGAGATAGGATTTATAACCATCTAGAAAAGAATAATCTGATCAGGGACAGTCAGCATGGTTTTGTGAAGGGTAAGTCATGCCTAACAAATCTTATTGAGTTTTTTGACAAAGTGACCAAACAGGTAGATGAGAGTAAACCGGTTGATGTGGTGTATATGGATTTCAGCAAGGTTCCCCACAATAGGCTATTACACAAAAGAGGAGTGGGATTGTGGGAGACATAGCAGTTTGGATCAGTAATTGGCTTGCTGAAAGAAAACAGAGGATTGTAGTTGATGGAACATGTTCATCTTGGTGTCCAGTTACTAGCGGCGTACCGCAAGGGTCGGTGTTGGGTCCTCTGCTGTTCGTCATTTTTATAAATGACCTGGATGAGGACTTAGAAGGGTGGGTTAGTAAACTTGCGGATGACACTAAGGTCGATGGAGTTGTGGATAGTGACGAAGGATGTAGTAGGTTGCAGAGAGACATAGATAGGATGCAGAACTGGGCTGAGAGGTGGCAAATGGAGTTTAATGTGGACAAGTGTGAGTTGATACACTTTGGACGGAGCAATCAGAATGCAAAGTACTGGGCTAATCGTAAGATTCTTGGGAGTGCAGATGAGCAGAGAGATCTCGGTGTCCATGTACACAGATCCCTGAAAGCTGCCACCCAGATTGACAGGGTTGTTAAGAAGGCATACAGTGTTTTGGCCTTTATTAATAGAGGGATTGAGTTTCGGAACCAGGAGGTTATGCTGCAGCTGTAAAAAGCTCTAGTACGGCCACATTTGGAGTATTGTGGACAATTCTGGTCACCGCATTATAAGAAGGATGTGGAAGCTTTGGAAAAGGTGCAGAGGAGATTTACTAGGATGTTGCCTGGTATGGAAGGAAGGTCTTACGAGGAAAGGCTGAGGGCCTTGAGGCTGTTCTCATTAGAGAGAAAAAGGTTGAGAGGTGACTTAATAGAGACATACAAGATAATCAGAGGGTTAGATAGGGTGGACAGGGAGAGCCTTTTTCCAAGTATTGGGACGGCAAACACGAGGGGACACAACTTTAAAGTGAGGGGAGATAGGTATAAGACAGATGTCAGAGCTAGATTCTTTACTCAGAGAGTAAAGAATGCTTTGCCTGCAACGGTAGTAGATTCGCCAAGTTTAAGTGCATTTAAGTTGTCATTGAACAGGTATATGACGTACATGGAATAGTGTAGGTGGGATGGGCTTCAGATTAGTATGACAGGGCGGTGTAACATCGAGGGCCGAAGGGCCTGTACTGCGCTGTAATGTTCTATGTTGTATATCTTGAATCTTGTTTCTGGAGTTTGCTGCTTGCTTAGCATTATCTCTGTCATAAGTGTTATTCATTCTTCTCTTGAAGATGAAGGGTTGAAATGTTGCTCTTGAACTTGTGGCATCTCATTGTCTGGCATCAAAGTCAAATCTCCAATATCAATTTGTTCACCACTCTGTTCAAACAAATTCAGTCATTGGTTTTGCAATAAGCTTGTGGGTTATACTGCTCATTCTTGTTCTCATCTGAATTTTCTTACAAACTTTACTGATTGCTGTCTTTCTGAATTATTTTCAGTGATGATATGACTGATTTGCAGTACTGAGCAAATGCAGCTTTCACAGTGAGTTAGGAACGTTCAATTTCCCTGAGATAATGCCTACGTGTCCTCAGTGTACATATTCCAAGGCAGCTTCTTATAAGGAACCTGGAATAACTAATCTTCTATCATGCACTAATAAGTTGTCTGATTTTGAAATGCTGTCAGCATTCAACGCATCTGTTCTCTGCCAACTCACTGGACTTTGGGACTGACCATCTTTCAATATAAGACTGAAAAATGGTAGCACATTCTCGGTCAGTTTTTGTTCTACTGAATTTGCTCGATCCCATTTTGGATGGCTGGCTGCTGGTTTGCTCAGTCAAATAAAACATTTCTTTTATGACAACTAAATAATGCAAATAGATCCTCTCCTCTTTTTGAATTCCATCATGATTCTTGAAGCCTAATTAAATCTTCTACATGTTGCCCATTTGGTTGGTCAACAATGGCTTGTTCCTGGATCACTTGTTCCTTTGGAATTATTCAACCTCAAAATCAAAAACGTGTTAATTCTGAATCATACGTTTTCAACTTTCTTTCCACTCTTCATTTTACAGTACTACTTGAGTCATACCTTTGAGTGTTGTTCCACCTGGAGATTTATAAAATCATGAGGGGCATGGATAGGATAAATAGATATAAAAGAGACCTAAGGGGCAACTTTTTCACTTCGAGGATGGTACGTGTATGGAATGAGCTGCCAGAGAAGTGATGGAGGCTGGTACAATTGCAACATTTAAAAGGCAACTGGATGGGAATATGAATAGGAAGGGTTTGAAGGGATATGGACTGGGTGCTGGCAGGTGGGACTAGATTAGGTTGGGATATCTGGTCGGCATGGATGAGTTGGATGGAAGGGTCTGTTTCCATGCTGTACATCTCTATGACTCTATGTGGAGGCTATAACTTCTATTTCTTCAGCCATGACATTTGATCTGAGTCAAATGTTTCTGGGTTCAACTTCTAGTGCAGAAATTTGAGCACAAGATCCAGATTGATACTGCCACGCAATATTAAAGTATTACTGCAGAGTCAGAGGCACTACCTTCCAGATGAGAAATTGAATACAGCCTTCTCTTCCCCTCTGATAAACAGAAAATATTCCCGATTAAGTTCAAGATTATGGGATGAGACACTTCAATTTCCTCACCAATATTCATTCCTCAACCACCATTACACAGGTTTTAAAGTCATATTTTTGGGAGCTTTCTGAGCACAAATTGACTGTTGCGTATTTCTCATGACAGAGACACCACCAAGAAAACTCCTATAAGTGGCTGTAAAACTCTTTGAGATGCCTCAAAATATTGAAAGATGCTACTATAAAATTTGCTAAGGTCATCACCTGAGATGGAGTGAGGAGCGTGCCAGTGTTGAAAGACATCAAACAAGTGCAAGCTTTTCTTTCTCTTTTCGTTAAACAGCCATCAAAAAAAATATATTTTTATCGTTACATGAAGGTGCAATCAATTTAGCAAACACTGACGTGCATGTTTAAGGGTTAGAGTTAGGATCTAAGAATACTGGAGGCAAAATTGAGTGCATTACACATGCTGCCAACGTTTCTTTCTCTTATTCACAGAAGATGACTAAACTTCGATAACAAATCTCTGAAAGCAGTTCTTAATATTTCAAAGTAAATTGTTTTATTCATTTGTTTTTCAACACTCTTACATTCCTACTGGAATAAACACTGATGTCTGCACGAAAAAGCAGTCATGTGAAGCTATTGTTTTCCCAATTTTCTTTCCACTTAATTCATTGTATACATCAAAAATACATACACCATATGGTAATTATCAAAATATGAGCTGACCTTGCTGAATCAAGTAAAATCAACTTGGCAAGTATGAGACATCACGTTAATTTGTGAATTTGCTTTTGCATGATTGATCATAGAATCAATTCTAATGTACTTAGCATTCACACTAATCAGGATAATTACACCCATCTTTCCTTGTGCTTTTTCCAAGGACCAGTTCATTTGTCATTCCGCTATGAAGCCTCAAGCATGCTTTGAGGGTGAAATTCCAGGAGTAGAAAAGGAATCATCAGCTGAGATGAAACGGGGCAGGAAAGAGACAGCATTAATTCAGCAAGAGAGGATAACTGAGTGGATAGAAGGAAGAATGAATCCCAGAATGAACTAGAAGGAAATTAGAGTCCCAACACTAATTAGAAGGAGAGAAGACCTTGGTGTGGAGTAGGAATAATAGTCAAGAAAATGACAGCCTGAATCCTTGAGGGAAAGGAAAGAAAACATTTGGCATTGCATCAGGGAAATAGGACTGTTTCAAGTTACTTAAGTGGGGTCAGGGAAGTGAGTGAAAGGGATTGGAAGAAGAAAGAACAAAAGTGCCAGACTGAATTGAGCAACAATGTGGCAGTTACCATAAACAGAGGTATCCAAAGAGGTATAGAGGATTTCTGAAGTTACATTATGTCTTAGTTATGTTTGGAAGAGGTTGAGTGCATCTGTGATTTAGTGCAAGGATTGCAGTTTAGAGAGAGCCATGCTTTCACAGAAGTGATGGTCTAATGAAAACTCATGTGTGCCTGTATTTCCTTTTGAGATTAAAGACAGACTTGGGTGAAAGTGTTGAAAATTATTGTGCATACATCTAAATATATTGCCAAAACTGAAATGACCCAGTTTAAATACATAGGGTTCAAATATACCATGAGGCACTTTTACTAGGCAAAAAAAAAATTAAATTCTTTGATCCCTCCGAACGATTGATTATCTGCCATTATTGACAAAATATTGCTTGAAGATAAAATTAATTAACTTGCAAATTTAAGAGTAAAAATAGTTTTTGCCTCAGAGTCACAATATTTTCCATTTAAGATCCACTTGAGGGTTTGAGTAAAATAAGCTGAGTCAAGATTAGAGTGGTGCTGGAAAAGCACAGCAGGTCAGGCAGCATCCGAGGAGCAGGAAAATCAATATTTCAGGAAGGAGCCCTTCATCAGGAATGAGACTGGGAGCCTCCGAGATGGAGAGATAAATGGGAGGCGGGTGGGTTTGGGGAGAAGATAGCTAAGAGATAAAGGTAATAGATAGGAGAGGAGGGTGGGGATAAAGGTGATAGATAGGAGAGGAGGGTGGAGCGGATAAGTGGGAAGGAAGATTGGCAGGTAGGACAGATCATGAGGATGGTGCTGAGCTGGAAGGTTGGAACTGGAGTAAGGTGGGGGGAGGGGAAATAAGGAAACTGTTGATGTCCACATTAATGCCCCGAGGTTGAAGTGTTCCAAGGTGGAAGATGAGGCGTTCTTCCTCCAGGCGCCGGGTGGTGAGGGAGTGGCAGTGGAGGAGGCCCAGGACCGGCATTCCCTCGGCAGAGTGGGAGGGGGAGTTGAAATGTACAGCCACAGGGCGGTGGGGTTGATTGGTGGGGATGTCCGGAGATGTCCCTAAACATTGCTGTGCAATTCCAGGAAAGCACCGAACTGGCAGAAGTGTCCTCTTTCAGATGAGACATTACATCCATTTTTTTTAATAGCATTCAGACAAAAGAACTTATGCTGTTCTGAAGAAGTTCAGGGTTATATCCTTAATGCCCTGATCAATATTTATGCTTTAGTCAACATCATAAAAACAGATTATCCAGTCATTACTATACTGATGTTTGTGAATACTTGCTGCATGTATATTGGCTGCTGGGTTTCCTACATGACAACAGTGATTACTGTAAGGAGTTGGTGGTTAGTTAGTTCAGTTGGCTGGACAGCTGGTTTGTGATGCAGAGTAACGCCAATTAATCCTATGCCAAGCATAGCATTAATTCCTGCACTGGTCGAGGTTACTATAAAGGACTCGGATTCTTAATCTCTCCTCTTGACTGTGGTGTGGTGACCCTCAGATTAAACCACCGACAGTCATCTCTCTCTCTGAGAGAGCACCTATGGTATGTTAAGACTTTGGCGACTTCACCTTTACTGAAAGGACAACATATACTTTTGTTTGGAAATATAAACTTGTAAATGTAAGTTTGGTGATTGCTTTGTTGCAGAAAATGTACTAGTTTCTTTTACAGTTCTCAGCAGAAATGGAACTGTGTAGTGTTCATGCACTGCTTATACAGTAACTTTTGAAGAAGCTGGATTTGGTTCTTTTGAGACACAAACTGGCACTAGATGTCTTTCAGTTGAAAAGAACAGCCAGCAACACAGCTTTTGGATTTGGCACAGACCCTGAGGAATACACAGAGCTCTACACCCATCGAGCTGTTAGTGAGTTAGAGGAAGTTCCAGGATTTTGACCTCATGACAGTGAAAGAATTTCAACATATTTCCAAGTCAAGATGATGAATGGTTTGGAGGGGTATTTGCATATAGTGATGTTCCCATATACCTGCTGCCCTTGTCCTCCTAAATGGTAAAGGTTATCGGTTTAGAAGATGCTACCTAAGGTGCCTTGGAGAATTTCTACAGTGCACCTTGCAGATGGTACACACTGTTGCCACTGAACACCAGTAGTTGAAGGAGTAAATATTTATGGATGTGGTGCCAGTCAGGCAGGATGCATTGTCCTGAATGGTGTCAAGCTTCTTGAGTGCAGTTTGAGCTGCACTAAGCAGGAAGTATCCTCATACAACTGACTTGTGCCTTGCAGATGGTGACCAGGCTTTGGGAGTCAAGAAGTGAGATTCTTAGCTTCTGATCTACTTTTGTAGCCACTAGTTTATAAGGCTAGTCTAGTTCATTTTCTGGTAGATGTTGATAATTGACAATTCAGCAATACCATTGGATTTCAAGAGGTGATAGTTAGGTTTTGTCTTGTAGGAGATGGTCATTGCTAGCATGCATGTTGTGCGAAAGTTATTTGCAACCTGTCAGCCCAAGCCTGGATATTGTCCTGATCTTGCTGTATTTGAATACGGAGTGCTTCAGTATCAGAGAAGTCACAAATAGTGCTGAACATTGATGACTGCACAATGTTCAGCACCCCCACTTTCGACTTTACAGTGGAGGGAAGGTAATTGATGAAGCAGCTGAAAGTGGTTCCTACGACACTACTCCCAGGAATTCCTGCATTCGTGTCCTGGAAGTGAAATTACTAATCTCCAATGACCAAACCCTCTTTACTTATGGCAGAAATGTATGAAACTAGCAAAGAAATATCTCCTTGAGTCTAACTGATCTGGTTTTACTGTAGCTCCCTGATGCCACATTTTATCAAATGCAGCCTTGATGTCAAAGGCAGTCACTCTCACCTCACCTCTAAAAAAGAGCTCTTTTGACAATATTTGAACCAAGGCCGCAATGAGATCAAATTGACTGACCCAGTTATTTCTAAGCAAATGCTGCTTGATAGCATTGTTGATGACCCTTTACTGATGATCGAGAGTAGACTGATAGGGTGGTAATTGGCGGTTGAGTTGCCCTGCGTTGTGTGTGCAGGACACTTCTGAGAAATTCCAACATTGTCTGGTATTGCAACAGCTCAACTACAGAAGCAGCAAGTTCTGGGGTATACATTTTCAGTGCTATTGCAGGAATGTTGTTAGAGCCCGTAGCCTTCACATTATCCAGAGCTTCTAGTCGTTTCTTGATCTCACTTGGAACAAATCAAATTGGTTGAGGTCTTGAATCTGTAATGCTAGGATGTTAGGAGAGACCAAGATAGATCATCCACTCGGCACTTCTGGTTGAAGATTGTTGAACATGCTTCAGCCTTTTTTTTGCCCTGATTTGATGGGCTCCCCTATCATTTAGGATGAGTATAGATTCTCCTCCCCCAGTGAATTATTTAATTGTCTACCACTATTCATGATTTCATATGATAGGACTCCTTCCTGTTGGAAGGATGTTGTGAAACTTGAAAGGGTTCAGAAAAGATTTCAAGGATATTGCTAAGGTTGGAGGATTTGAGCAATAGGGAGAGGTTGAATAGGCTGGGGCTGTTCCCTGGGGCGTCGGAGGCTGCGGGGTGACCTTATAGAGGCTTATAAAATCAAGAGGGGCATGGATAGGATAAATAGACACGATCTTTTCCCTGGGGTGGGGGAGTCCAGAACTAGAGGGCATAGGTTTAGGGTGAGAGGGGAAAGATATAAAAAGGACTAAGGGGCAACTTTTTCACGCAGAGGGTGGTGTGGGTATGGAATGAGCTGCCAGAGGAAGTGGTGGAGGCTAGTACAGTTGCAACATTTAAAAGGCATCTGGATGGGTATATGAATAGGAAGGGTTTAGAGGGATATGGGCCAAGTACTGGCAAATGGGAGTGGACTAGGTTAGGATATCTTGTCGGCATGGATGAGTCAGACCGAAGGGTCTGTTTCCATACTGTACATCTCTAGGACTCTATGACTTAGATATGGGAGTTCAAAACTAGAGGGCATAAGATTAACAGGGAGGATTTAAAAGGGACATGAGGGGCAACCCTTTCATGCAGAGAGTGGTGCATGTATGGAATGAGCTGCCAGAGGAAGTGGTGGAGGCTGGTACAATTACAACATTTAAAAGGCATCTGGATGGGCGCATGGATAGGAAGGGTTTAGAGGGATATGGTTGAAATGCTGGCAAATGGGACTAAATCAGTTTAGGATATCTGGTCAGCATGGACAAGTTAGACCGATGAGTATGTTTTCCTGCTGTAAAACTCTTAAGACTCCTTTCCTATACTTGCTGCTAAAATAGACAATTCCATACTTTCTCACTTTATACTTCATTTGCCATGCCTTTGCCCACAAATTTAATGCATCTTAATTCCTTTTTGGTTTTGTTATGTCCTTTCCACACTTTTCTGGGCGGCACAGTGACTCAGTGGTTAGCACTGCTGCCTCACAGCACTAGGGACCTGGGATCGATTCCAGTCTCGGGCAACTACCTGAGTGGATTTTTCACATTCTCCCGTGTCTGCATGGGTTTCCTCCCACAGTCTAAAGATGTGCAGGTTAGATGGATTAGCCATGGGAAATGCAGGGTTACAGGGACAGGGTGGGGGATGGGTCTGGATGGGATGGTCTTCAGAGTGTCGATGTGGACTCAACGGGCTGCACTGTAGAGATTTTATGATCTATTTTAATTCTTTGCATCATCAACAAATTTGGCAACCATAACTTTGGTCACTTTATTCAAGTCATTTATTGTTAAAATTTGAGGCTGATCCCTGCGGCACACGTAAGAACATAAGAAATAGGAGCAGGATTAAGCCATTTGGCTACTTAAGCCTGTCCTACCTTCCAATAAGGTCATACCTGATGCGCCCCAAGCCTCGACTTCTCATTCATGCCAGTTCCTCAACTCACCCATATTTCAAGTATCTCTCTACCTCCTCGTAAAATACTTTCAGTGAACTAGCCTCCACCCCTCTCCAGGACAGAGAATTCCAGACATTCACTACCCGCTGGCAGAAGAATTTCTTCTGCATCTCAGGTTGAAATGAGTGTCTCCTTATTCTGTAACAATGTCCCCTCGTTTGAGATTCACCCATAAGTAACAACATCTTCTCAACATCTCCCTGTCATGCCCCCTAGGAATCACATGTTACAACATGATCACCCCCATTTTTTTAAATTCTAATGAATAAAAGGCTAAGCTGATTAGCCATTCTTGATACGTCAACCCCTCCATTGCAGGAATCAACCAAGTCAATCTCTTTTAAATTGCCTAATATATCTTTTGTCAAATGCAAGGACCAAAACAATATACAGTGCTACAAATGTGACCTCAGCAACACCCTGTACAATTGTAACAAGGCATACCTATTTTTAAACTTCAGCTCCTAAGCAATAAGGACCAAATTTCCATTTGCTTTTTATTTTGTACCATCAGCAAATTGGATAGATATTTTCTAATCAACCTGTTCAGTCACATTACTACATACCCCTGGAGCAGGTGGCGCTTGAATCCAGGTCTCCTGGCTCAGAGGTAGGGACACTGCTACTGCACCACAACAGTACACTGAACAAATTTAGATACAATATACTCTACCCCTCCTCCAAGTCATTAATATAGATAGCAACTAATTGAGAACCAAGGACTGATCCATGTGGCACTTCGCTAAGTAATGTCATTCTGAAAAAGAATCCAAAAAAGAGCCAATAATCCTGATTCTCAATCTTCTGTGTGTTAACCAGTTGTCAGTCCATGCTAATACATAATCCTATACAGAGAGCTCCTTTCTTGAGCAATAACCTTTATGTGGCACCTAATCAAATGTCTTCTGGGAATCCAAATACACTAAATCTATCAACTCTCCTGATTCTTCTACCCTCAAAGAACTCTAGAAAAATTGTAAAATATGATTTCCCTTTCACAAAACCATGCTGACTCTGATTGAAAGCTTTTCAAAATTTTATTTCTTCCTTTATAATGGATTCTAGCATATGACTACTCATTACACTTTGCTAACCAGAAAATGATGTCTATTTTATTTCCCACTAGCTAGCCAGTTTTCTATTCATTCCAATATGTTATCCCCTTTAATTTTCCACAATAACCTTTCAGGTGCCATGTTATCAAATGTTTTCTAGAAATCCTAGTTGAGTCTATCTACTGCACATGTTGCTACCATAAAGAATTCCAATAAATTGGTTAAACATGATTTCCCTTTCCCTGTTGACTTAGCCTGATTGCCTTAATTTTTCTTTTACATGTGCTGCCACAATGACTTTAATAATAGCTCCTAACATCTTCCCTATGACAGACATTAAGCATGCCATTTCCTGCTGTTTCCCTCTCCTTTTGAATAAAGGAGTTACATTCACTATTTTGTATCCTAGTGGAACCTTTTCCAAATTACGAATGTTTGAAAAATTAACCACTACATCAACTATCTCAGTAATTGTTTCTTTTAAGACCCAGATGAGTCATCAGGATACAGGCACCTGTCAGTCTGCAGTTCCAATAATTTGATCAGTACTACCTCCCTGGTGAATGTAATTTACTTGAGTTCCTTCCTTCCATTTCCTGAGTTACAGCCGGTTTTGGATTCTTCCTTGTATTCTCTAATGAAGACTGATACAAAATAACTGTTAAATTCCTCTGTAATTTCCTTATTTTCTGTTATTAATTCTGGAGACTAATTTTCTTTGGGACCAACGTCAACTTTATTATCTGTTTTACTTTTTAAATATCTATAGAATCTTACTTTTTTATGTTGGTTATTTGTACTGGTTTTGATATTTTTAGCTAGCTTGCTCCTAAAAATATAAGATGTAGGAGCAGACATACACCATTCAGCCCATCAAGTCTACTCCACCACTCAATGATGTTTTGGCTAATCTGATAATCTTCTAATCCCCTTTCCTGCCTTCTCCCCTTGTATCGTTTACCGAATGAAAATCAGTTTATCTCAACTCTGAATATATTTAAAGACACAACACTGACAATCCTCTGCAGTGAAAAAATCCATATATTCACTATCCTCAGAGAAAAAAAAACAATTTCTGTCTTAAATGAGCTACCCTCACTCTGAGATAGACAAAGGGAGGCAATCTCTCTACATCTACCCTGTGAAACCCTTAATGAATGTTATGTTTCAATGAAGTCTCCTCTCATTCTTTTAAGTTCTAATCAACACAAACTTTACCTCCTCAACCTCTCATCATTAAAAAAAAACCTCCATTGTCAGAATCAATCTAGTGAACCTGCTAACTATGGTTGCCTTCACAATGAAACACATTGCACAATATTTCTACATCCTGGTCTCCAGAGCTCTGGTCAGCCCTCTCTATTGTGTTAATACTATGATCAATTAGCAGAGCCACCCCTCTACCTTTTCCTGGCCAGCTATATATGCCCTATACCTTTCAATCTTCAGATCCCAATCTAAATCATCTCACAGCTGAGTGTCTGTAAAAGCTATCAGATGGCACTTATGTATTTCAATTTGAATTATAAACCTTTCTGTCTTGCCTTGTCGATATTGTTTGATTTACCATATCTTGCCAAATTTGATCCTCTGCTCTCACTGTGATTTAAGATCCTCTTTCTTTCCCTAGTTCCTGCCAGAATGCGATCCTAGCGGTTTCAGATGGACAACATCCCATTTGTACAGATCCCACCTTCTATAGTCATGGTGCTTTGCCCCATGAACTAGGGCCTAGTTCTCCCACGTCGATCATTATACCACACGTTCATTTTCCAATCCTAATTGTCCTATGCCAATTTTCCTGTGGCTCAGGTAATAATCCAGAGCTAATTACCTTTGAGGTTCTGCTTTTTAATTTTGCTCTAGCTTCACAAATTGCCTTTACAGAGCCTCTTTCATTGTTCTGTCTATGTCATTGATACCTATTTGGATTTCCAAGACTGGATTCTTCCCCATCCAACTGCAAGCGCCCCTCCAGTGCTGAACATGGATACTGAGCAGCAACACATCACTTTTACTCTTTCTCCTGGCTGCAGGGATCAGTGTCAATCTGCCTCATTATTCTGTCCCCTAATATTACCACATTTGATTTTGCACCTTAAACCTGAATGGCTTGTATCACACACCATGGTCAACAGTCAAGTAACTCATCCAAACAAGTTGGAAATACCTCAAACCTGTTGGGAGAATTGTAAAGGTTGAAGCTCCTCCACTCTCCGAGTCCCCATACCTGCCTCATTCCAGTCAAACAATCCTATTTCTGACCACTGACAATTTCAGAAGTGTTGTGGTTCTGTTGGCCGAGCTGGAAGTTTTTGTTGCAAACGTTTCGTCACGAGAGAAGAAGAAAAGGATAGCCAACTCCCATTCCTAGACGTGATGGTACAGAGAACACCGAACGGAGAATTCACTACAAGGGTATACAGGAAAGCCACACACACAGACCAAGTCCTAAACTATGAAAGTAACCACCCCAACATACACAAACGAAGCTGCATCAGGACACTATTCAAAAGGGCCACAACACACTGCAGTACACCAGAACTGCAAAAAGAAGAAGAGGAACACCTATACAAGGTATTCGCCAAAAACGGATACCCGCGCAACTTCATCAACAGATGCTAAGAGAAAGACCACGGAACGAGGACTTACCACAACCAAAAGGACTAGCCACACTACCATACATCAGGAGCATCTCAGAACTGACAACCAGATTACTGCGACCCCTAGGACACATAACCGCACACAAACCAACAGCCACGCTCAGACAACAACTCACCAGAACGAAGGACCCGATACCCAACATGAGCAAAACTAATGTAGTGTACAAAATACCATGCAAGGACTGCACAAAACACTATATAGGACAAACAGGAAGACAGCTAACAATCCGCATACATGAACATCAACTAGCCACGAAACGACACGACCAGCTATCCTTAGTAGCCACACACGCAGACAACAAGCAACATGAATTCGACTGGGACAACACTACTATCATAGGGCAAGCCAGACAGAGAACAGCCAGGGAATTCCTAAAGGCATGGCATCCATCCACAAACTCCATCAACAAACACATCGACCTGGACCCAATATACCAACCACTACAGCGGACAGCTGAAACTGACAACCGGAAGCGGCAGGGACAGGCCACTATAAACGCCGGAGGAAACATCAAAGAAGCGCTTCGCAGGAGGCTCCCAAGCACTGATGATGTCGCCTAGCCAGGGGACGAAACGTTTGCAACAAAAACTTCCAGCTCGGCGAACAGAACCACAACAACGAGCACCCGAGCTACAAATCTTCGCACAAACTTTGAATTTCAGAAATGCCTCCTGGAATAAAACGTCCAGGTAATATTCTCCATCCTGTGTCCACAGCTCGGCCTCCGAGCTCAAGTCATAAACATCTACTGCAGCCATGTTTGCTCTGGATCACACTGGCATCCAAGAGCTACCATAGTCTGCAGTTGAAGCACATCACTTGCCCTGCCTTCTCTATTGTGTTCTAATATATTTATTTTATTGATTTATAATTGATAGACCCTATTATTCCCAATTAGGCTTATTACCTCTCAAACTTTATGAATAATGATGAAATCTCACCTCATAGAACTGGCCACTCACTGGCTCGCTTCTCCCCGCTTTTAAGTTTTAACTCCTGCTGTCCTGGAGGTTAACAAAGTTGTCCAAAACAAAAGAAGCACCTCTCTCCCCTCCTCACCAAACTTTCAGGTTTCAGTAACACCCATGACAGCAGCACTCTAACTTACCCTAACAATACTACTAAAATTCAGCTTTCTGGCAGCTACAGAACAAGATTAGATCAGTTACTTAATTAAGTAACTTTACCCGTTCTCCAGCTTCTTTTAGCCCTATGCCTGGAAGAGTTAAAGCTTAACACTGTAAGTTCAAGTTAAAATGCTAATTGCATTAGTAAGTTTTGGAAAAAAAGATTAATCAAGATTCATTCCTTTACACATCAAATTTTCTGGTTTGCACTGTTTCAGCTACACTCTGACACACTTATACTAAATTGAAATAAGTATACATAAATTGCTGTTTCACCAAGATGGGCTATTTGGAGCCCTAGATAATGGAGCTAGAGGAAAGCAACTCCCTTCCTACTGTCTGTGCCCCAAACACTCCTTTCAGGTGAAACATTGCTCTACTCTTGCAACTTAATACATTATATTCACTGATGAGACTAAGAACTCCTCAAATTGAAAAGGTCAAATGCAAACTCAGTGACCTTTATAAAAGGTATGGCATTGCTGATACGGTTAGTGAGTTAACCACCTCCATTAGTGCTGTGTTGAGATTACAAATTAGGGTGCCCTTTCTCTAGGGGTTCAATCTATGTTTCAGGAGAAAGTGAGGACTGCAGATGCTGGAGATCAGAGCTGAAAAACGTGTTGCTAGAAAAGCGCAGGTCAGGCAGCATCCAAGGAACAGGAGAATCGACGTTTCGGGCATAAGCCCTTCTTCAGGAATGAGGAAGGTGTGCCAAGCAGGCTAAGATAAAAGGTAGGGAGGAGGGACTTGGGGGAGGGGCGTTGGGAATGCGATAGGTGGAAGGAGGTTAAAGTGAGGGTGATAGGCCGGAGAAGGGGTGTGGGCGGAGAAATCAGGAAAAAGATTGCAGGTCAAGAAGGCGGTGCTGAGTCCGAGGGTTGGGACTGAGATAAGGTGGGGGAGGGGAAATTCGGAAGCTGGAGAAATCTGCATTCATCCCTTGTGGTTGGAGGGTTCCTAGGCGGAAGATGAGGTGCTCTTCCTCCAGGCGTCGTGTTTCCATGGTCTGGTGATGGAGGAGGCCAAGGACTTGTATGTCCTTGGTGGAGTGGGAGGGGGAGTTAAAATGTTCAGCCATGGGGCGGTTGGGTTGGTTGGTGCGGGTGTCCCAGAGGTGTTCTCTGAAACGTTCCGCAAGTAGGTGGCCTGTCTCCCCAATGTAGAGGAGGCCACATCGGGTGCAGCGGATGCAGTAAATGATGTATGTGGAGGTGCAGGTGAATTTGTGATGGATATGAAAGGATCCCTTGGGGCCTTGGAGGGAAGTAAGGGGGGAGGTGTGGATGCAAGTTTTGCATTTCTTGCGGTTGCAGGGGAAGGTGCCGGGAGTGGAGGTTGGGTTGGTGGGGGATGTGGACCTGACGAGGGAGTCGCGGAGGGAGTGGTCTTTCCGGAATGCTGATAGGGGAGGGGAGGGAAATATATCCTTGGTGGTGGGGTCTGTTTGGAGGTGGCGGAAATGATGAAGGATGATACAATGTATCTGGATGTTGGTGGGGTGGTAGGTGAGGACCAGTGGGGTTCTGTCCTGGTGGCGATTGGAGGGGCGGGGTTCAAGGGCGGAGGAGCGGGAAGTGGTAGAGATGTGGTGGAGAGCATCGCCAACCACATCTGAGGGGAAATTGCGGTCTTTGAAGAAGGAGGCCATCTCGGTTGTTCGGTATTGGAATTGGTCCTCCTGAGAGCAGATGCGGCGGAGGCGAAGGAATTGGGAATATGGGATGGCATTTTTACAGGGGGCAGTATGTTTCAGTAAACAATGGATGATCATACAAGAAGGTGCTTTAGCATTGAGGTGTGAAGTATTAGTGAATTAAACCATTCATAACTGATAGCTGGTTTGTTGCACACAATTAATTTGTGTCCTTGTTACACAGTGGACCTGTGGAAGTCAGTATCATAACATATTTTTCCTTAGTCACTTTAAACAAAAATATTGAGGGTAAAGAACTTGACAGAATAAAATCAAAACAAAAATTGCAATTAACTTTTAGACGTGAGACTTATTCTATCTATAAACAATACATACACAAACATGTTGAATATTCATACTAGCTTATCTACCTAAAGACAGAAATCCTAAAAGAATTTGAACACAATATAGAAGGTAATGGAGCTATGTGACAATAAACAAGTTAATAAGAATAAACCATAAATTGCTAACAACCAAAAAGCAGCCTCCAAACACATAGAAATTGTCCAGGAGAAAACCTCAAGAACAACACTTCAAAAAATTATTTTTGAATCCTACTTCCATCCTATCACAGATTCCCTTTTACTTCTCGCATAAACCTCCATGACTCCCAGCTCTTCTTTCCTACTTCTGTAGTTGTATAACGTTTTTCTTTTATTTCAGCCAACAGCCAAATGGTCATTGTTAACTCTGTTTCTCACCACAGATACCGTTGACCTAAGTTTTCAGCATTTTATGCAGTCATTTAATTACTTCAGCCACCTAATACTAATACACTCAATGTAAAACATTAACTACTTAGTTGACTTCTTAGTTATAACATTTAATGTCTATTTACATTCTGATTTCACAATATCATGATGTAATTAGATAGAGATGTTGTATCAACTTTACACTGATTTTCAACACAACTTCAAAATCATTCAGTGCATTTCATCAATTCAGTTGAAAAGTCAGGGTGGAGGTGTATCATTCCATTTCTATAATACATATTTTGAGTTAAAATAATTACATTGTATACATTTCTTGTGTATGATTCGAGTGTTATCCTTCAGATACTATGACTTCATGGTCATGTTCCAGTTTTAGATATGTTTTATGAGTTTTCATTCTTAGTCGCAGCTGATAACTTTTTCTTTGATATTTGTTCTACATGCCATTTGAAATCATCTATACAAAACATTTGCATGTCTATCCTTGTTTATAGATATCTGCCATCCATAAAACCACTACAGGGAGCCAAGTGTTTTCAAGTTTACTACCATGATTATTCACTTGTGGAATCATGAATGTTTTATTGAACAAGAGTGAAATATATAAATACACATATGAACATTAAACACTAACACATACTAACTTGATAATTGCACCTCCATGTAAGATTGTTATTTTCGAGCTCTCTCCTCTGAATTTTGCCCAACATCTTATTTGGGTGACTTGTTGTTAAAGGAAGGCCAATGTTGCTTAATTAGTTGGATGCAAGATATTCACATCTGCAAAAAATGACCACAATATCCATGCTGACAGTGGAAGAACTGTTAGTCTCCAAGTAAAAGGGAAGTGTTAGGAGTGCAGGGTTTTGTAAATATTTCTCCTTAATTTGACTGATTGATTACAATATAGAATGGATTTGGGGATCTAGAGAATGGCTAATTAGCATTTCGACTTGGATACAAAGGTTCGTGGGATTGACTTTGCCGTGGAAATGGACTTTGATAAAGTCTCCCATTTAAGAGAAAGATAAGGAGAATTTCATTTCTCTCAGTGGGTTGTGAATCTTTGTAGAGTTCTTCCCCAAGGACTGGTGGAAGCAAGGGTAATTGTATTTTCCTAAATTACTGGTCGATCTTGACAAAATAAAAGAGTGAAAGGTTTCCAGGATTGAGGGAATGTGGAATTGAGGCCACAATCAGGTTAGACATGATCTCAATGAATTGCAGAGCAAGCTCAAGGAGCTAAATAACCTAGCTCTGCTTCTAATTTTTAAGAAGGAGTGCAAAGCATGCTATTGTAGTTTCAGGTCACAAGGTTTTTAAGGTTATTCTGCCAGGATTTGGGAAAGACCAAGTAGAGAGATAGAAGCAATCAGTTATTCTGGGTGTAGGTTTGCTCACTGAGCTGAGAGGTTCATTTCCAGACGTTTCATCTCCCTATTAGGTAACATCTTCAGTGGATCTCAGGCGAAGCACTGTACATATTCCTGCTTTCTATTTACATGTTTGGGTTTCTTTGGGTTGGGGATGTCATTTACTGTGGTGATATCATTTCCTGCTCTTTTTCTCAGGGGGTGGTAGATGGGGTCTAACTTGATGTGTTTGTTGATAGATCAATCAACTAACAGGAAATGACATCACCTCAGAAAATGACATCACCAACCAAAAAAAACCCAAGCATATAAATAGAAAGCAGAAACCATGTACAGTGCCTCATCTGAGGCCCACTGAAGATGTTACTCGCAATCAGTTATTATCATTTATTGTGTGGAATTCAGGTAGGAGCTCACGCTCAGATTGAAGAGATTAAGGTCCTGAGGTTCCTCATTTGATGCTGACAAGTGTGAGGTGATGCACTTTGGAAGAAGGAACAAAACAAATGAGTATTCAAAGAATGGCAAGCCACCTTCATCTACCTACCGCACTCTCAGCTATCTTCCCCCACCACCACCCCCTCTCATTTATCTCGCAACCAAGGCTTCCAGCCTCATTCCTGATGAAGGGCTCTTGCCCGAAGCGTCGATTCTTCTGCCCCTCAGATGCTGGCTGACTTGCTGTGCTTTTCCAGCACCCCAATCTCGAGCATCTGCAGTCCTCACTTTCTCCAAGATCAATACAGTAGTTAAGAAGGTATTTGGGGTGCTTGCTTTTAACAGTCATGGTTTAGATTATAAACGGGTGGTCAGGTTAGAACTTTTGTTAGGTTGTAGTTGGAATATTGTGTGCAGTGTGCTCTATAGAAAGGATGCGATTGCACTGGAGGGTATGCAAAGGAGTTTCACCAGGATGTTGCCTGGGTTGGAGCATTTCAGCTGGGAAGAGAGGCTGGATAAACTCAGGCTGATTTCTTTGGAGCCGAGAAGGTTGGGGTGAACTGATAGAGATCTATGAGATTATAAGGGACATGGACAAAGTGAATGGAAGGCAGCTTGCTCCCCTTAGTCAAAAGGTCACTAACAAAGGGGCATGATTTTTAAGTGAAAGGGAGGAGGTTTGGAGGGAAATTGAGGAAAATCTTTTTCACACAGAGGGTGGTGAGTATCTGGAATGCATTGCCTGAGAGGGTAGTTGAGGCAGGAAACCTCACAACCTTTAAAAGGTGCTGGACGAGGACCTTAAGTGTCATAACATTCAAGGCTATGGGATGAGTGTCGGTAGTATTATGTTTTGGAGGTACAGACTCGATGGGCTAAAGAGCCTCTTCTATACTGTATGATTCAATGATCCATTGAGCTTTGGCTGTGGAGAGGAGTCAGCAGGGTAATCATCACCATGGAAGCTATTTTGGAGATTAGAAGTTATCCAGCAGGATCAGGAAGAAAACCAATGGGAGTTGAAATAGATTTGAAATGGTTACTGAAGAATTAACTGTCCACTTAAGGCAAAAGACCTAATTCAAGTTGTCCTATTTTGAGTCATTCCACTTTATATCAATTAGTAAATTGGATTAGTGTTCATGTTTAGCATCAGCAGCTTTGTTTTAATGTTGTTTCACACTAAGTCTAATGTTTGGTTGAATGACCTGATCAGGCACCTTTTGAAGTACCCTCTCCCACTCCCTGACCTCCTGTTCACTGACAGCTATTGTATAAATCGATTAGTATCCGAGAGGGTTGTATAAATCGATTAGTATCCGAGAGGGTTGTATAAATCGGTTAGTATAGGAAAGGGTTATCTGACATCACAAGGTAAGCTCCACCTATTGGGATATAAAGGATTGTCCATGAGAGCAGCTAACTGATGTCGTCTTGTAAGTGAGTGTACAAGTTGTTGTTCAACTGTCTCTAAGTGGTGTACTAGAATGCTGAAGTAATGTGTATTGAGCATGAAGGCTTTCCTAAGGTCTTCAAGATATCTTACATGTGATGTAACTAGCTGGAATATCTATGTATTAAATCTATTCTGTTTCTCAACTCTCAGCTTATCTTCTGAAGACTTCATTTGGGCATCCTTCCTCACTTGGTACTGATAGCTTAGAATAATGTCATGAACAATGATTTGTGGTAACAAAATCTACTCAAAGTATCCCAGATGATTTCATTGTATGACCAAATCAGACCTCACTTTCTCCTGACCAAATCAGATACCACGTCAACAGAGCTGGTATCTGAAAATACACCACATTAGCAACAGTATTTCACAATATATACTGCCGAACTATTCTCTCGCTGTTAATCCTCCAGTCACTGCCACAATTCCCAATCACCACCTCTCCAGCTTATGGTTTACCTCTACAACTCTAAGCTGTCTCTTGCTGTTGATCTCCCGAGCCCTCACTGGGGAGACAGACGTGGTGATAGGGAGGTCAACAAAAAGGGAGGCTCGCGGGCCAGTGAGCATGATCTGCAGTGACGGGAAGATTTTCAATTGTGTTTCTGGACCCCAATCCTGATGAGTACAAGATGAAAAGCTCTAACTTCTTATCTCCTTTCAGTAATGTTTAAGTTCTGTACCACTAAGCAATTACTTGTTTTCCATTTCTTTGCTTGTTTTGATTATCTTCCTTTCAGTTAGCAGCACACCTAATCCAGACGTATACCTTATTACTTTGTTTCTTTTCTAGCTCTATTCATTCATTTTGGCCTCAGAGAACTAACTTTTCTGTAATTCAATTTCTCCTTTCTATCACAGACCTGCCTTTTGTGCTTATCCCTACCACCCCTTGCACAAAACTTGTTACATCTCTAATTTTTTCCAGTCCTGATGAAATATCACAGACCTGAAATGTTAACTCTATTTCTTGCACTATACAGATGCTGCCTAACTTCCTGAGATTTTCTTTCCAAGGATTTTACTTCAGATTTCCAAAATCAACAGGACCATTAGTTTGAATTATGTTCAAATAGTGTTGCTCTTATTCTGTTTCTTTTTACAGTAAGAGTCTTGAAATCTTGTTGTGATCCTTTATAGTTGATCACTGGAATTCAAGTATCTTTTTAAAACAGTACAATTGGTCACCACACTGGCATTTTGAGGAACCTATGTAACTTGATTCAATGTGAAACTCATGTCCTTTGAGTGGTACTATTTTTGCTGTTGCTGTTATGTCATTAACCAACTGGAAAGGTTTTACTGCCAGCTCCACCTCACTCAATGTTTATATGCCCTACGGAATACTCAAGGTTTCTGCCCTCACCAAAATACTTATTAAGTGTGAATACTGTCATGCACCAAAAATTTAACAGTCACAGCAGTGAATGCTGGATATAGTAATGAGCCTAATATATGTTCAGTGCTTGTTGTGTTGCTGATTCCCAAGATAGAAGAAATACAATATTTAAATTCTAGTTACTCAAAGTCAAATTCAAGTAAACCATAACAGGAGAATAAAAATAGTTCTGGAATGAAATGCCTCAACCCCTGCACGACAAAATTCTGAGTACCTATAATTGAATTTGGACGAACAACAAAACTAATATGAGCAGACATTAAAAGCAGATCCAAGGTATGGAACACACACGTAGCCAATTACACAGCGATTTTAATCAACCTGTTCAGACCCTGTTATGACACACCTCAGGGCCACTCAAACTTGACCCTGAACTTTCTGGCCCAGAGGGAGAGATACCCACAATCCCAATCAATTCCATACACCTTAGGTAATGACAAAAACTCAACAATGGAAAAGTTCCTAGTTAGTTAAGCACTACCAATGGCTTCAACGAAAATTACAAATTCACTGTGGGTCACAGTCATGTAATTTGTTGGAGGCGTGGCCCAGAAATATTTTGGGGAAGGTCAAAGGAACATTATAAACAAACACTATAAATTCTTTTTGGACAGTATAGCAAAAATCTAAATACTTTTGGAGTCGGAAAAACGCCACATCTCAAGAAAATTTTGTGAAACTACAATCACAGAATTGTTACAGAAGTAGGCCATTCAGCTTATGTCTGCAATGGCTCTCTGAGCATTTTAAATTAGTACCAATCCTCTGCCCTTGCTTCATAATCCTTCACATTTTTTTATTTAAATAACAATGCAATGCCCTCTTGAATGCCTCACCACCGCAGACAGCACAGTTCTGTGAGCAGATCAAAGCCCTACACCTTAGGAAGGATATATTGGCCTTGAAGGGACTACAACAGAGATTTACAAGAATAATACTTGGACTTCAGGGGTGAAATTTTGAAAGAGGTTATGCAAATTACGTCTAGAATTTAGAAGGTTAAGGGGTGATCTGATCAAAGTCTTAAGATAGTAACAAGAAAAGATAGGGTAGATAAAAATAAACTATTTCCACTAGTTTGGGATTCCAGAACTAGGAGGCATTGCATAAGAATCAGGGCTAGACTATTCAGAAGAGATGTTAGGAAGCACTTCTCCAAGAAAGGGTGGTAGATGTTTTGAATTCTCTTTCACAAATAGCAGTGGATGTACTTGTTAATTTTAATCTAAGATAGATGAATATTTGTTAAGCAAAGGTGTTAATGGGTATGGGCCAAAGGTAGGTTTATGGAGTTAAGCCACAGATTAGCCATGATCTCAATGAATGCTGGGATAGACTCAAAGGGCTAAATGGCGTAGTCCTCTTCTTGTGTTCCATAACCTAATTATTTGCTGTGTAAACTTATTTTCTTCTTTTCCAAAACACTTTATAACTGTGCTGTATGGCTCTCAATCCATTTATAATTGAAAACTGTTTCTGTCTATCCTCTCAGCCCTAACCCCCTTGATTTTGAAATGTCTATCAAATCCCCTCTTAACCTTTCACTCTCCCCTCAGAGGACCTGTCCCAAGCTCTTCGTTCCTTTTGCATCCTCTCTCCACTGCATTCACATCCTTCCTATAGTGCTGGGCCAGAACTGCTCATAGTACATCCGTTAAGTTCATAGTAATTATAGAATCCCTACAGTGCAGAAAGAGGCTATTTGGCCATCGAATCCCCATAACCCTATATTGACAATGGCTAATGGCCCACACAGCCTGCATATCTCCTGATACTACAAGGCAATTTAGCACAGTCAGTCCATCTAACCTGTAGGATGAAACTGGAGCACCCAGCCGAAATTCATACAGGCACAGGGAGAAGGTGCAAACTCCACATAGTCACCCGAGACTGGAATTGAACTCGGGTCCCTGTGCTGTGAGGTAGCAGTGCTAAACATTGAGTCACCGTGCCGCTCTATTTCTGAAGCCTAGTAAATGAATACTGTATGCTTAATTAACAGTTCTACCTGTCCTGCCAGCTTTAATGATTTTAATACACCCAGGAAGCTGCTCCTACACACTTTTTAGAACAGTATTCTTTATTTTATACTCCGTCCCCATATTCTTTGTACCAAAGTGCATCACTTCACACTTCTCCACATCAAACCTTATTTACCGCTTCTCCGCCCACTCCACCAACATGTCAATGCTCTTTTGGAGTTCTACACTTTCCTCCTCACAGTTAACCATTCACCCAAGTGTTGTCTGCATACCTTAAAGCCAGGAATATCTAAGACCCAAGTCTGTGAATTTGAAAAAAAAGAGCAGAAGAAATGTGGAGCAAGTATAAGCCATTCACATGAACAAGCAAGATCAAACAGGCTTTCAGACATACCAAAAGCTTAAACACTTAAAATTATAGAATATAATAACATTGTATTTGTTATAAAACAAATGAGTAAGAATGAAAAAAAAGTTACAGCAAGATTTGAATGTCACATACAGCCAAACAACATGGCATGCAAAACTGCAGATATAATTATAACTCAGTTTTCGACAGTAGGGATTAAGCCTTCTAAGTGCTGCATCTCTTATTTCTGGTGTTAGGAATATGGTACGCTGTTCTTATTTATTTTTCATAAAGTGTAAGTTTTGGGAGAGGGGAGAATTGAATTATATTGTTGAAATCAATAGTTGATAAGGGGTTTGCAAGGTGCTAATTACAGTATCATCTTAAAGCTAATACTTCAATTTAATTAAAAGGACAGGCTTGTTATTGAACTTAGCTACAAATCACAAAAAGGATTTACAATGAAAAATACACTAAGCAATTACACTAGATAATTAAGGGCTTAAGTGCAGAACAGAGATCAAAGCACTTATCATGTGCCATAAAATTCATGTAGTTTTAAAGATTCAAAAGCTTTAGTTTGTGCTTTATTGCACCAGCCATTTGCTGTGTACCCATGATAGCAGCAAATATATTTTCCCCCGTGGAAGGCAAGATTTGAAACTGCAACAGCTGTTCTTGCAAAAGACTGGTACTCTGGACACAGATTGCTGCACCAGCTAACTCAAATACAATAATATTTGGATTCATTAAGTAATGTTATCAATAGACCTTAAAACTTAAATTAATTATCTCTAAGGATGGACAAAGACCAATTAAAACACATCACAGCAATACACTTATTGCTATTTTAATCATTAAAATGGATTCATATCACACAATTAAAATTTCAGGGGTAAGATGTTTCTGAGAGCTTGTCTGCATTTTTGCATTTATCACTCTAACTACAGTAGTTAGGAAAGTAATGAACTAGCTGCAGCTGTTAATTATTTCTCTTTGGGACACTGTGCATTTGTAATTGCATTTTGTCACCTACAGAGGGTGTTAATCCTTATTAAAGGTAGTAGAAATGGTCCAGAGACATCTCACAGCAGCCATTATTGTACTACAAATTACTGGGTACAGCAATATAGAAGCTGTCAGACAAGGTTAGTGAGAAATTGTGTGAGGAAATGAACCATTCAGCTATTCATCACAGTATAATCCACGGACTCTGAATTGAAACCACAAAACAACATTAATATTCTAACTCACTGATGTTACCTTTGGTTATAACATGAGCTAAAAAAGGACAAGTTTAAATACTATTGTATTAGGTTCCATGCAATAACACAGACATGTTCTATATTAAAGAACATAATATCTAAACTGATCCTTATTTATTCTATACAGTACAAAATCATTAAATTGTTATTTGTACAGTAAAATATATGTACATTGAACATCTTTTATGGCTGTTGCCAACTGGTTTTAATTGTATTACATTGAAGCAATAATGACAAATGACTTTTATAAATTTTCATTAAAATTAAAATATTTACAATTTGCTTTCCCTAGGATAGAAACAAATTCCATATCATAGACAAAAGAACAGTATTGTAATGAAATAACTCATTTGACAACAGCCATTGGGCATCTGTGAATACCACTTTGAAGTGCAATCATTTCTATTGTCACCAGTAAGCACAATGCTGAAATTCCATTCAGTACTGAGGAGAATGCCACCTAATAGTTATTTTCTCTCTCAATCTCCTTCTCTCAAGTGGTTTCAGGTCAAACTTTGAGAAAACTGTAAGAAGATACTTTGCAAGTTGGATTGCAGTAGTCATTGAGACCAGCTTGGTTTGTTCAGTTATAAATTTAACATCTCTATTGTACCCATTTATACTGCATCCCGTTACATATATAAACATTAAGGTGCTCAATTGTAAAATGAAGAGTTTCATTTAAGATTAATCAAATTAATACGTGCCTTCTGATAACATTTTCCAGCCATTAATTGTCTTCCCTGAAGTCCTTTGAGGTGCTTTAGCAGTTACAAGCATGAACATGAAATTATTGAAGGCAGTAGTTTCGCTATTATAAGTAAGTATAATTTTTATTGCTCAGATTTAGTAAAAATACTTAGCTTTGATTGAACAGAAATGTAACTCATCACAAAATCTGTTTAGACCAATGTGCCACTAAGGATGAAACATTTACTGAATACAGAACTAAATGAGCAAGGGGCTCAGTAACTGACAACAGTAGAGTCAAGATTAGAGTAGTGCTGGAAAAGCACAGCAGGCCAGGCAGCATTCGAGGAGCAGGAAAATCAATGTTTCAGGCCAAAGCCCTTCATCAGGAATTCTGCCTGAGCTGTGCTTTTCCAGCACTACTCTAATCTTGACTCTAATTTCCAGCATCTACAGTACCCAATTTCAGCTAACTGACAACAGTGCCCCAAAGTACCTTTTCAGATCTGTAATAGCATATGCATTTCATGAAATCCTGGTTTTGCTTGCCTGATAAAACATTGCCTTTGAAGTAGCATTATTTGTTTTGTGTGGTCATGATTTTTGAAGGTGTGTGATATACATTCTATGCAGCCATAAAATAATTTTTGCTCCCTTTCAGTCTTCAGTATCAAGCGATTGTGTGAATAATTACCCTTAAACTTTGAAAAATTACAGGTCTGAAGAATGGTTTGGTGTTATTTTAATTTTGGTTGACCTTATCCATTTAAGGTTTGACTCAGGGATTGTATTGGTGTGATAAAGGCTTAAAATTGACAACAAAGTTCAGATGTATGGCACTATTGTTCCTTTGAGGGTATAAATCTGCTGTGCCATCAGCATAATACCCACTCAAAATATTCCTTATAGGCATTGCCATTTACAGTTCTGATGCAAGTTAATTTTGCCTGAAACATAAACTGTTTCTCTCTCCAGAGAGAGCCTGATCTGCTGAGCTTCCCCAGCAATTGTATTTTTACTTCAAGCTTCCAGCATTCACAGTAATTTGCTTTTTTAAATATATTCAAGCACTGCTACTGTTAACCTATTGGATTTTACTCTAAGTATCCACTCTGAATATGCTTGCACATTACAGTGCATATTTTATTGTTACCTTCTTAAAAATATACTTTGCAGTCGAAAAAAATAACGTTATTTGTTTGAAATGGTTTGCATGAATTCATTATGGTTATACTGCAGTTGGTTAGAAAATTTGTGGTCAATCAACATACTTAATACAATTATCATTTAGCCAACTGGTGTGGAATTCTTTATAACTGTAATGTAAGCAGTTAATTTATGAGTTAATAAATAGTTCGTAATTTTATTTTCTAAGCAAACATTTTAAGACAATTTACTCGCCTTCCCCAAATATTCTATTTCATCATTCTTCCAATCACTTGTGCTTATTGATATGCTGCAGAACAGTCCTTCAAAATGGCAATTGGGCAAAAATGTTGAAATGGTCAAAAGGAAACCTCACTAAACTTTGAACACAGTAGTCAAAACAATTTTTTAAAAATCATGAATAGCTAATAAAACAGCTAATGAAACATCTGAACAAGGCTAAACAAGAACACCTCAGCAGAATGAAAACCACATTTAAACACAAGAAAATCACTTGGCTACTTTCTATTTTAGATTATATAACTTGAAGATTTTATGAGAAATATATTCAATTATACCTGTTTAAATTTAAATACCAGGAAATACGTTTATTTTATTCTGGTTGTTAGCATCTGACTCGAAAATTGTGAAAATTTCAAGTTGATGAGTTAAGAAAGTTAGTCACACCCTAGTAAAAATGCAATTCAAGGCTCCACAATATAAAATTAAACCAGGATTTTAATATTCAATCCACACAGAAGTACTATTTCCCAAACAACTTAAATAAAACTCAAAAAATTAAGAAACATCTTGTTTTTGATGGCAATGTTATTATCTTGGCAACTACTTGAATTTGGGAATTTAAAAGGAGCTCCACCTTTCACGAAAGTCAAATATTTTCATTCATTTATAAACATAAGACAGACTGGCGTCATATCGCATAAACAAAATAAAAGTCTTGTTGCTTTCCAAAGGGATTTGCCAAGTTGTTATTTTTCTGACATAGACACTGAAACTTGAGGTGAATCATTTCATAAAGATAAAATTTTGCATATACAACATCCTTGCCAAAATAAAAATGAATCTGATACATAAATTAGATTATTCATTCATTACAACAGAGTAATTCAAATGTGGCAGCGTGTATAATAGTTTCCATTTTTGCAATTTTGCAATAGTCATTATTAGCCCTTTTTTTTTTACCAATCTTCAGAAGATTTCTTCATGTTGTAGAAATGAAATGTTCAAAAAAATTGGAGAAAGTTTCATCTCATGATTACTGTTTCTCAATACAAACTGAATTATTCAGGAACACTGTTCCAGTGCGTTCCAGAATTTGCTAAGCTTTATTTAATTACCTGATATTGACATAGTGCAGCTACCACTTACAAAGACAAAATTTTACTTGCCATTTGAACTAAAAAGGTCAGGCAATCAAGGTCAAAGCAGAAAAATTGCAGACACTGTAGCAGTGCTTTTGTGACAAATATAGAAAGAAACCCCTCAACACTAAGATATTCAAAGGCAGCATGTATTTTAAATATTTATGGAAACCAAAATGTGAAAGCAGAACTTACAGATCTGTCACAACTGTGCAAATTATTGCAAATGTCAGACAGGTTTTATCAATAAATTTAAAATCTTTTTCTAAAACTTTGCATCCTATTAAGGATCTATAAGTGATTTTATTGTAAATCTGCATGACCTTAAGGAAGCACAGGACTATAAAGCAATCACCACATCGCCGTGCCAGTCATCCACACATGTTTACAGGTGCTGTGAAAATGTATTCTCCAGAATTGATAAAAGGAATGCAAAGATTGTGGTAAATGAACAAAAACCACCTTAATATTCGGTACCTTTAACTTTGTCCTGTTTTAGCAATATCAACCAAATAAATAATTTATTTTATTGTAATGACTCACTAAAATATTGGACCTATTCTGTCCAAGAAAATATTCTGCACTTTGACAAATACATTTCATATCTCACACAAAATATGGTAGCAATAAATATCCCTCTTCAAAGGGGATATCAAAGTTAAGCCACTTTGGATAAGTTCAAGTACTTCAGGTTTGCAATTTTCCAGTAGGAGATTGCATTTCCTGCCAGATGAAACTGTTGTCGTCTACAGTCACACAGAGCCTGGTGTGTGGTCATGCAGTATCAATAACAGCTTCACAGCAGGCCACCATATTCATAAAGCTGAGAGAATTTTCAGCATTTGAGTTTTTGGACAACCAGGGTGCTGTAACATTTATGGGTACTTAAACACAAAAACATCACGCATTCAAATCCCTAACATACAGCTATATGTCAAGAAAATGTGTTTTTTTGAAAATTCCTAGCTTTGAGCAGGCAAGGAGCTTATCCACAGGTTATTTAGCAATTTTTCCCATATTTAAATCATTTGAACACGATTACCTAATTCATTCAATGCTTGCAAATATTCATAACTGACATCAGGCAAAATGACAATAAAAAAACCTCAATTTTGTCTGAATTCCAATTTTTACACTGCTTTTTAAAAAATAGCATTTTCCACATTAGTTTCAGCTTTTATATGCAATTGCTTCCTTTGGGTATTCATGCAAAACTCCATAATCTCCACCCAACATCAGAAATAGGATGCTATAGAACCCCTACAGCATGGAAATAGGCCATTTGGCCTAACAACTCCACACCGACCCTCAAAAAAGAGTAACCCACCCAGACCCATTCCCCTACCCTATTATTCGACATTTACCCCTGACTAATGTACCTAACCCACACTTCCCTGAACACTATGGGCAATTTAGCATAGCTAATTCACCTAACCTAAAATGATATAAACTGGGTGGAGCTCAATGTAACGTGAACATTAACCCTTTCATTACCATTACCTCATACAAAGGATATACCTACAGCAGGTGTGTTTCACCTTGACAGTGAAAGCAAGAGTAATCCCAAAATTTGCAAAGAAACAGAAGTAAAATGGGGAACAGAGTTTACTGTGTGAAATTGTTGAGCTCAATGTTTGCGGCTCTAAAATGTCTCATCGAACATGCTGTTCCTCGAGTTTATTTTGTAACACAACAAAAATAGAGATATCGGAAAATTAAAATGACCGGTCACTTACAGAATGCACATATTGTGAGCAGCAAATACAATGTGTTAAATTAAACAGAAACATAGAAAATAGGAGTAGGAGGAAGTCGTTTGGCCCTTCAAACCTGCTCCACCATTCATTATGCCCATGGCTAATTAACCAACTCAATATTCTATTCCTGTATTTCCCCCATATCCCTTGATCTCTTTAGCCCCAAATGCCAGATCCAACTCATTTTTGAAACCTATATAATGTTTTGGTCTTGACTGCATTCTTTAATAACTAATTCCCCAGGATCAACACGCTGCATGAAGAAATTGCTGCTTATTTCAATACGAAATGGTATACTTTGTATCCTTGGACTGTGATCCCTGGTTCTGACTCCCCAGCCATCGGGAACACCTTCCTGCTTGTACTCTGTCCTTTTAGATTTATATAGATTTCTATCAGATCCCCCGCTCATACTTCTGAATTCCAGTAAATAGAACGTTAACCAATTCAACCTCTCCTCACATATCAGTCTTGCATCTCAGGAGTGTGGGAAATATGGTAGATGGGGTTGAAGGCCCTATCAGCGACAGATAGGCAGGGAGGGGAACCCTCGAGTGGGGAAAACAAAAACACCTCAATAATACAGTACTTATTTCAATTTATTATCATGTATTCACTGCAAATAATGTGCTCTTCTGCCTCCTGTAAATTGAGGTGACCAAATGCAAACTGGATGATCCCTTTGCAGAACATCTCCATTCATTCCACAAGCATGACCGGGAGCTTCTAATAGCCTGTTGTTTCCATTTTTTAAGCACACTTGTTCATTTCTTGGTTTCTTTTCTTTCCCCCTCTTCATTCCCAATGGCCTGTGAAACAAACTTTTCCAATGTTCAATTTTTCTGCCTTCCACCAGATTCCTCATCTCCCCTTTCCCCACCTCATCCCAGATCCAACCAACCAACTTGGCACCGCCCTCTTGAACTGTCCCACTTGTCCATCTTCCTTCCCTCCTATCTCACCTATCACCATCTCCCCCACTTGCATCTACCTATCACCTTCCATGCTGCCTGCCCCGCCTTCCCCACCCCACCCCTCCCTCCTATTTGTCTCTCAGCCATCTCCCTCCCCCCGGATTCCTGAAGAAAGACCTATGCCTGAAATGTCGATTCTCCTGCTCCTAGGAAGATGTCTGACCTGCTGTGCTTTTCCAGTGCCATACTTTTCAACTCTGATCTCCAGCATCTGCAGTCCTCACTTTCTCCTTTCTATGTCCATTGTCTCACTCAATCTCTGCACAAAGCCTAGATGTAATAGTTTTTTCCCACTTCTGCTGAAATACCTGAAACTTTAAATATTTTTCTCTCCATGGGTGCTGTCTGACCTCCTGAATGCTGACCAATATTTTCTGTGTTTTTAAATGTTGGCATTGAGTTGATTTGGATGTCCTTGTACATGATACACAAAGCCAGCAGGTAGATACACAAGCAATTAAGAACTCAAATAGTATGATCACTTGTTTTGCAAATGGATTAGAATATACCAGTATGAAAGTCTTGTTGCAATTATACTTGACTTTGCTGATATTGTATCTGGCACGCTTTGCACTCATTTGATCTCCATATCTGAGCAAATACTTGTCTTAGAGTGGGGTTAAAACAAAGATTCAGTTGATTGATTTCTGGGATGACAGGGTTGTCCCTTGAGGAAATTGTGTAGAATGAGCCTCGACTCTCTGGAGTTTAAAAGAATGAGGGGTGATATCATTGAAACATACAAGATTTTAAAACAGCATGACAAGATGAATGCTGAAAGGTTGCTTCCCCAGCTGCAGAGTCTAGACTCAGTGACAGTTTCATGATAAGGGCCATTTACGAATGAGAAGACGTTTCCTTGTCACTACTTCCTGCTCTGCCATAGGTTGCACTCAATGTCTTACAGATGAAAATCAATAAAGGAAGTCAGTAAGTTGACCCAATTTTTCTTATTATTGTTGATAAAAAAAAGCTTCGAAATGTTATGCCTGTTGAATGAGGTGAATGGATTTTTAGCATTCTACAATTCAGTTCTTGAATTTTAATTTTATATTCATGAATTTTCTGCATTTAATATAAAATCTACAGAAATTATAATTTAGATGTTTCACCTTCTACTTACTCCCACACCTAATCTTCAATTTACTTCCTATATACCTTATAAATTGGACAATAAAATCTGCTGATTACTTCCTGATGTGTTGTCTGAGAGTTCAATGTGATTGGTTGCTTAGCCAAGTTGATGACAACCTAGTTTCTGGAAGCCTGAAACTTCCTGGAGTAGGGTCTGAATGAAATTAACATCAGGAAAGGTAAAATCCACACCAGAGTTCATTAGATCCTTATGAGCAGCTTTCATACAGGTCAATAAGAAAGCACTGCCTCTTTATTGCTGAACTCAAAACAAGGACATGTATGTTTTTTTAAAAAAACTTAATGCTGTGATCAGCTATGCTCTAATCTTACCTATGCTATACTCAGATCAAAGTCAGACATCTCATGACACTAGGTTATAGTCCAACACGTTTATTTGAAATCACAAGCTTTCGGAGCACAGTCCCTTTGTTTGGTGTAGTGAGAGAGAAGAACACAGACACAGAACTTATGGCCAGAGATCAGAAGATCATTTAACTGGTATGAGTGGAGTGTTGAATAATTAGTCTCTGTAGGTGACCTAGACAATGTGAGTAAAATGTCAATAACTGAATGAAAAGCAAAGGGGTGACCTGTAATCCAATTAAATGAAGCAGAGAGACAACGGCAAATAATTAAATATAGGGTGGTGCTGGAGACAAACTAAATGACTGGAACAACACGATAGATATAAGAGACGCATGCTGAGGGTACAAACTAATTAAAATAGATGGATCATAATTTATCAAGGTGATAGTGTCAAAATAGGACAGTAAGGAAGATTTTACAGATACAGAACGGTATGGTGGGGTCACATGTAGTGTGACACGAACCCAAGATCATGTCATGATCATCTTCATGGGTACGGAACTTTGCTGTCAGTTTCTGTTCAATAATTCTGCGTTATTGTGTATCTCGACAGCTGTCTTGGAGGACACTTACCCAAAAATCGGAGACTGAATGTCCTTGACCACTGAAGTGTTCCAAGTGAACATTCCTGTTTAGTGACTGTTGCGTGCTGTCCCTTCATCCATTGTCGTAGCATCTGCATGGTCTCGCCAATATACAATGCCTCAGGGCATCCTTGCCTGCAGTGTATGAGGTAGACAACATTGGCCAAGTCACATGAGTATCTGCTGTGTACACAGTGGGTGGTGTTCCCACTTGTGATGGTAGCATCCATTTCGATGATCTGGCATGTCTTGCAGAGGTTGCAGTGGCAAGGTTGTTTTGATGATGTCCTGAAGGCTGGGCAGTTTGCTGCAAACAATGGTATGTTTACGGTTTGGTAGTTGTTTGAAGGCAAGAAGTGGAGGGCAAAGGGATAATCTTGGCGAGATGTTCGTCATTATTAATAACATCAACATGTCATGGGGCATGGTATATTGGAGAGACTATGCAGATGCTACAACAATGGATGAATGGACACCACCCAACAATTAGCAAACAGGAATGTTCCCTCCCAGTGGGGGAACAGTTCAGTGGTCAGGGACTTTCAGCTTCTGATATTCGGGTAAGTGTCCTCCAAGGCGGCCTTTGAGATACACACAACACAGAATCACCAAGCAGAAACTGATAGCCAAGTTCCGTACCCGTGAAGACTGCTTCAACCATGAACTCGGATTCATGTCATGCTAAATGTGACTCCACCATACTGTTCTGTATTGTAAAATCTTCCTGTCATATTTTGACACCATCACCTTGATAAATTGTTATGATCTCTCTAATTAGATTGCACAGTTTGGATTACTTATTACTTTGGTTAGACCATTGGCATGCAACTCTTATACCTAGCATGTTATTCCAGTAATTTGGTTTGTCTGCAACACCACCTGCCTCATTTAATCAGGTTATAGGTCATCCCTTCACTTGTTATTCAGCTATTGACACTTTACTCACACCATCTAACACTCGATCACCGAAAGAGACTTATTAGGCAAAAGTGAGGATTGCAGATGCTGGAAATCAAAGTCTAGATTAGAGTGGTGCTGGAAAAGCACAGCCGGTCAGGCAGCATCCGAAGAGCAGGAAAATCGACATTTCAGGCAAAAGTCCTTCATCAGGACAGTCCTGATGAAGGGCTTTTGCCCGAAACATCGATTTTCCTGCTCCTTGGATGCTGCCTGACCGGCTGTGCTTTTCCAGCACCATTCTAATACAGAGACTTATTATTCGACACTTCACTCTGACCAGTTGTGAGATCTTTTGATCTCTTTGCCCTTGATCTCTCTCTGCCTATAAATTCTGTATCTGTGTGCTTTTCTCTCTCACTATACCTGAAAAAAGGGGTATGCTCTGAAAGCTTGTGATTTCAAATAAACCTACTGGGCTATGACCTGGTGTTGTGTGAGTTCTGACTTTGTCCACCCCAGGCACATCCACATCATGGTAAATCAGATCAGACATTTTCTTTGTTTGATGCTCAGAATGTGTCCAGCTATTAAATAAAAGCATCTGTCTCAGCAGCCAAAGCAGTTTCCCAAAGCATATAAAAACTGAGCTTCAAACTGCTGAACACAAATCATTATAGATGACTTTCAATTGGCTCCACCTGCTGGCAACAAAAATGTTTTCCATCACAAATCCAATTGCCCCTCTCCAACATTGTGAAAAAGCCGAGCATACAAAATGTTGACAGACTGAATATTATTTTCTTTAAATAATGTGCTACTACACTTCACAAATTTTAGAATTCAGATGTAGTAGAAATAAATTGTTGGCAGAATTTAAATTTTTAGGTTTCCCTGAGAAAGGCAACTCACAGAGCTGGGTATCGTTATGCAAGATGCAGTGAATATGCAAAAGGGAAAAAGCTTATTTAGACTTCCATTTTAATAGTTATTTTTCAGCAATGAATGTGAACCTTGAACACATTTAAGCATCGGATGAAGGGCGGTTAGCACTGTTACCTCACACGTCAGGGACCTGGGTTTGATTCCAGCCTTGGGCTGTGTGGAGTTTGTACATGCTCCCTGTGTCTGCATGGTGTAGGGCTTCTGGTTTGCGATCAGTAATTTGTTGATTTTTAGGTGGTTTGAATCACCCTCAGATCCCTGGTTCTGACATTGGACTTATTAGGGAATGTTAAATGGAAAGGGAAATAGACAGGTGTTTCAGGGCAAAAGAATCTCCGTGTTTATTTAACTACAAAAAGTGAGCATAATATAGCAAATAAAAGGCAAATGCAGTAAAACAGTGAAATAGACACAATTATACAGAGGACAATAATTAGATGCACGATTAAATTGAATACAGGTTAAACACCATTAAAATTAAACAGGTTTTTATCACAGACATTATTCTTCAGCTTCCTACCTTTGGGGTTTCCTGCACTGTAACCACCTACCTCCCCCTCCCTGCTAGCTAGGTTGAAAACTTTGGGGTCTTGGGAATTAAGATCACCACAGGTGAATTCCTGATTTTGAAGTACAGCTAGCTGTTCCTGCCTGCTCTACCTGGTGCCTCGATGAAGGCTTTGGATGGTGTAGATCTTCAGTCTGGGTCTAGTCCACTGATCCGATAGGATGCGCAGTGGATTGACTGGGCGAGTGCTTGGTTCTTCTTACTTTCTGCTGGGTTTTTGCAAGCCAGTTTTCACCTCAGGATGTGCCGGAGGCCTTGTGGCGTCAGTCAAGTCAGTAGTCTTTGGAGGTTGTTGGTTCTCAGGTCTGCTAGTCGTGGTCAGTTGCCATTGGTTCCCCAGGTAAGGAACAAGCCTGTGTCGGTAGGTTTCAGAATTGCCATCAAGATCCTCTTTTCAAAAATGGCTGCGGGGGATCACTCTCCGAGTGGTAGCTATCTAGGATCCCTCTCTGGACGGTAGCTGTAGGCAATAACTCTCCCAAGTCAAATGAGGGCCTGCAATTATACAAAATTGCATGCTTCTTATCTCCCCACCAATTCTGGTTTCCTACAATAGCCTCTTTGTTGTTTCTTTCAAGAATAATTAGTCTTCCTAGTCATTACAGTAGGTGCAAATATCTTTTCCACCAGGGGAAAGAATTGGTCTTCCTAATTATTAGAGTAGGTGGAAATGTTCTTTTCCATTAGGGGTGAATAGGCTTCCTGACTGTATGGAATGTCCTGTGGTTATGTGATTGAAATTCCATTGAAGTTGGAGGTCTTGGAATTTGTGCAGATTCCATAATGTCTGAATTCAGTTTGTCATAAAAGTTAGTTCATTGTTCTTGTAGGGCTGAGGTGTGAATAGGTTTTCCCAGCTTCCAAGCAAACTATCCCTGGGATTGTATCTTCCAGTATAGCTCAGCTGCTGCAGTTTTCCTTGTTATGTTTAATTTTGAAAAAAAAAACATGATTCTGATGGAAGTCCAGTAATTTCAGATGGGAGAGAATATTCTCAAACAATTGAGATTTTTGTTCAACCCTACTGTGGGTTTTCACTGGATGCTCTGGTTTTCTTCCACAGTCCAAAGATGTGCAGGTTACATGGATTGACAATGTTACAGCACCCTGTACAGTCTATAGTCCAGGGATGTAGGTTAGATGGATTAGGCATGGGAAATGAGGAATCATTGAATCACAGAAACCCTACAGTGCAGAAAGAGGCACTGGCTCGAGTCTACACAAACCCTCCAAAGAGCATCCCCAGTCCCCCAAACTATCCTGGTAAACCTGAAACATTAACTCCGATTTCCCTGCATAGATGCTACCAGGTCATCTGAGCTTTTCCATAAATTTGTTTTTGTATCAGTACATTGACTTTGGTAAAGCCTTTGACAAGGTCCCACATGTGAGGTTGATCCAAAAGGTAAGAGCCATGGGATCCAAGGCAAATTGGCTCACAAATAGGAGCCAAAGAATGATGGTGGAGAGTTCTTTTGGTGATAGTGAAGAAACCTTCCAGCTCAGCGAGCAAACCTACATCCAGAACCTCAACCGGAGCTATAAATCTTCTCAAAACTCACTAGGGTTCTCTTTGTACTAGGAAGCTTGTGACCAGTAGATGTACCATAGGAACTGGTGCTGACACCCTTGCTGTTTGTTATGTACATTAACAACTTGGATATGAATGTAGAAGCTTGAATTAATAAATTTGCAGATGACACGAAAATTGGTGGTGTTAGTGAGGATGGTCTCAGGCCACAATGATATTGATCAGCTGGTAAATTGGGCAAAGCAATGGCTGATGGAATTTAATGCTGATAAATGTGAGGTATGCATTTTGGGAAGGCTAATAGGGGATGGATATTCACGATGAATGGTAGGTCCCTAGGCAGTACAGATGAACAAAGGGACCTCGGTGTACAAGTTCATAGATGGAGTCCTAGAGATGTACAGCATGGAAACTTCAGTCCAACTCGCCCAGGATGACCAGATATCCTAGAGTAAATTAATATAGTACCATTTGCCAGCATTTGGCCCATTTCCCTCTAAACCCTTCCTGCTCATGTACCCATCCAGATGCCTTTTAAATATTGTAATTGTATCAGCCTCTACCACCTTCTCTGGCAGCCCATTCCATGCATACACCACTCTCTGCGTGAAAAAGTTGCCCCTTCAGTCCCTTTTAAATATTTCCCCTTTCACCTTAAACCTATGCCCTCTAGCTTTGGACTTCTCCCATCCCGGTAATGCAGGTATATTTGGTTTGGTGTTTAATGGTCGGCATAGTCATGGTGGGCCGAAGGCCTGTTGCTATGCTATATGGCTCTATGACTCTAAATTTGCATTTGGAGGATTGGCATAAACCAGATTGAAAATCCAGAATCATTGGACAAGATTATAGCAAATAATGGAAACAGTACTGACTTGTTATTGAACAACCAGAAGGAGAAAATTAACATATGAGGCACATTTTCTTATTGAATAACCTGCATTGTGGAATTCACCACATGGCCCACAGAATTGGATTTGAACATCAAGGGAAGAAACATTTACAACACCATTCAAAGAAGGGAGTTCTCCTCTGAATCCTGGACAACATTTATCACTCAACCAACATCACCAATTATGCAGTAATTATCATGGTGCCGTTTGTGGGCTCTTACTGCACACAAATTGAGTTCTGTGTTTCCCATAACAAGACTGATTACATTCTAAAACCCTAACAACATTAAGACATCCTGGAGATGTGAAAGATATATATAAGTTCATGGCTGTTTTTGAACAGTGATTTGAACTTAAAGTTTAGGTGCAGGAAGATCAGTAGATGCCACCTTTTAGCTGTTGTGTTAAACTGCAGATCCATCCTTCTCAAAAACTAAAATCAAACCTGGATCTCACCATTGTTCTAAACTTGCAATTGCCAAACTTCTTTTCTTCTGTAACTTGCTCAGCATGTTATTGCTGCCAATTCTCTTGGAACTCCAAATTTGAGGCCCCCGATCAGCTTTCCACCTCAGTCACAGTAACGAAACAAACTCCATCAAGATCAAAAAAATAAAACTTTTTTTTAATTACCACTATCATTCTCCAATATCTTTCCACTGGAAACCAGCTGGATGGGAGACCTTTTAAATGTTGTAATTGCACCAGCCTCCACCACCTGCTCTGGCATCTCATTCATGCATACACCACCCTCTGCCTGAAAAAGTTGTCCCTGAGGTCCCTTTTAAATCTTTCCCCTCTCACCTTAAACCTAGACCCTCTAGATTTGGACTCCCCATCCTGGTAATGCAAGTAAATTTGGCTTGGTGTTTGATGGCCAGCATAGACATGAATTTACACTCACTAGGTACCTCTAACTATCTGATCATACTCAGCAAGGCTCCTACAATGATTTCCTCCTTTGTCCTTATCCACTTATAATTGCTTGCTACCACTCAGTAAGACCATAAGATACAAGATCAGACTTAGATTTTTTTTGTCCCATCGAGTCTGCTTTACCATTCAATCAGGTTACAGCTAATCTGAAAATCCTCAACTCTACTTCCCTGCCTTTCCCCCCCATCACCCTCAATTCCCTTACAAATTAAAAATCTGTCTACCTCATTCTTGACTTTATTTAACAACCCACCCTCAATAACCCCTGTAGCGAAGAAATCCACACGGACTACCACAAGAGAAGAAATTCCTCATCAGTCTTAAAGTCAACCTCTTGCTTGGAGATTATGTTCTCTGGTCTTTGGCTGTCCCACAAGTGGGGAACCACAATGCATTTACTATATCAAACCCCGTAAAAATCTTTATATGTTTCAGTAAGGTCTCCTCTCATTCTTCTAAAGTCCAATGATTATAAGCCCAATCTATGCAGTTTACCTCATAAGAAAATCCAGAATCAACCTCGTGAATCTTCTCTGTAAAGTTTCTACTCCTCGTAAGACTTTCGAGATAAGAGACTAAAACTGCTCACAGTATTCCAGGTATGTCCTGACTAGAGTTTTGCATGGTTTTAGCAAGACCCCTGCTATTTTTGTACTCTATTCCCTATTCAGCTCTTCTACTCTGCCTGCCAATGTGTATTACCTCACATTTTCCCAAATGATATTCCACATTTTCACTTACTCACTTAGCATTTTGCTTCTGAAGAAAAACACTTGCTGGCATCTCAGTGGTGGCTATTGCCTTGAGTGACTTATTAGTCATTTCAGAGAGCAGTTAAGAGTCAGCCACATTGCTAGAGGTCAGAATAGCAGATATCCAGTGAACCAAAAGTGTATTTACAATAGGTGGTTATGGTTGGCAAATACCAGCTTTTTAATTCCTAAATATTTAAAAATTGAATTTAAATTTCACCACCTGCAATGGTGGGATTTGAACCCATATCTCCAGAATATTAGTCAGGAACTCCAGGTCACTAGTCCAGTAACTTCACCACCACACTACCACCTTTATCAAAAAAAAACATTTTTCACATATACACTGTAAACACCCAGCTTTACCTCGTCACCATTTCCCTTGACCTTATCAATGTTGCTAAACTATTTGACTGATTATCCAGGACGAGAGGAGTACAAATTTATTGCAACTTTATGATGGGGGAGAAATCAAATCCCCTTTAGTCATTACCACAAACTCCATTCCTTAGGCACCAACTCCACTACCTTCTGAGCAATGTCAGAAGCTGAATCAGGCTGTTTTTGTAATTCGTTGATATATTGGAAACCTTCCCACCTGACACCCACCCCAACTATCGTAAAGACTATCTATTTAAACATCAGTAATATTAGCTGGTTCAACCCTGCTTCACCTCAACAGCTGAAATCCTCCAGTCCTTTTTTACCCCTGCAGTTGACTATTCCAACACTTAGCTTGCCTTCCAAATTATTCACTTTGTAAACGTGAGATTGTTCAAATCTGCCTATTCACCCATCAGCATGTGCTTACTGACCTATAGTAGGTTCTGGTTAAATAATGTTTGCTTCTAAAACTTGCATCCCACGTGGCTTTACCCTTCTCCATCTCTAAATGCCTCCAACTCCACAGTCTTTCTAGTTATTTCCATCCCTCCAAGCTTTTGAACTTCCTGATTTTACTGGACCATAACATAGCCTTGCAGCAGCAAAAGCCTCCAGCACTGGAAATTTCACCTTGCTCATCACTCTTCCCTCATTGAAAAGGTGTCTACAGAAAGTGACTCCAACATTTTGTACCCAGCAATAACAAACGTGGATCTAATTAGTCCTCTGTAATAGATTTTGGATCTTTCAACACAGTTAGAAGAGTCCAGGACACCACTGATGACTAGCCAGCCATACTTGTTCATTGATGGGATCCTAAGTGGGCATGTCACTGGACGTTGATGGGAACAATGTACTTTTCAAACTGCAATTCAGTGGAAGGGCATATTTACATTAATTATATATTTCTAGTAGGGCCTCCCATCACACTGGCTCATGGCCAACATTTCCAATTCTGAATCAACTTCTGCATTCATGCTCCAGTGCAGGGATTACAGCACTTAATCTAGTCTGACACTTCAGTGTTGAAGGAGTCAGTTTCAAATGTTCTAACTGATTAGCGGACCTCTTAATAGTTGCATACTTATCAGTTGTTGAAACTTTATTGCTGGAACAGCACAGCAGGTCAGGCAGCATCTAGGGAACAGGAGATTCGACGTTTCGGGCACAGGCCCTTCTTCAGGAATGATTCCTGAAGAAGGGCCTGTGCCCGAAACGTCGAATCTCCTGTTCCCTGGATGCTGCCTGACCTGCTGTGCTGTTCCAGCAATAAAGTTTCAACTTTGATCTCCAGCATCTGCAGACCTCACTTTCTCCCCATACTTATCAGTACCTTGTACTGTTGAATTTTGTAGTTGTAACCACGTAAACTCGAGCATTATACAATGGTCCCAAACCTAAGATGGAACCGATCTGTTGTTCTGGACTTGGGCATGTAGGATCTCCGTAAATGAACTGTCTCACCTGTCAGATGGATGCTCTACAGCAGCAATGTACTTAATCTAAAAGGCATTCCCAAAGCTTCACTGTGACATACAACCAACAATCATCACTCTTTTAGGATTAGAATGTCAAATATAGTTCCAACCAATTGTTATTAATTGTATTTTGAGGTGCAGGCATTGCTGGCAGGACTACCATTTACTGTACACCCTAGCTATCCTGTGAAGACAGTGATGGGCCTTCTTGAACTATTATGGTCCATTGACAAAGACAGGGAGTTACATCTGTTTGACACAATAGAGTGGCTCACTAGGACACAGATGTGGAATTGGATTGTCCCTCACAGATCAGATGGTCTTCTTTATGGAGGAGATTAGTAAATCAACCCTTCAGTTTTGAAACAACTACTCCAACTACTTTTTATTTCCACATCTTTGTCTCAATAATCAACATGAGCTCATTGACCTATACAGGTACTAGATTCTGGTTAAATCATGTTTGGTTATAAAACTTAGAATGGTCATGGTAGAATTGAACTCAGTCTCTAAGTTTTTCATCCAAACCTCTTAGATTAATTGTTCATTAAAATAACTACACTTAAGGGGTGTTCTTCTACTGTAGGATATATCAACTGGGCATTATCTGAAACAGCCCAACATCAGGATTGATTATTTCTTTCTCTGCTGGCTATCACTCTGGGCTGCTCTAAAACGTTAGATGCCAAAGGGGCAAGGACAGCCCACTTACAAACACTTTGAACAGAATATGGACAATTGCCTATGGACAGTTTGTTAGTTCATTTTCTTTTCATACCAAGCTAAATTTTAAACATTTTTAAATGAACTTAATTTGAAAAGTAACTTCACAGAATTACATATTTCAGATCAGTATAAGTGAAGAAATCATCGAAAGAAAAGTTAATAATTATTAAATCAAAGTTCATTAAACCTTCTGCCTATGGAAAATAAGCTGGTAAATTTCTCAATGTTGAGTTATAGTTGGAAAGAAGCTCAACTCCAAAATACCAACATTTCCATCAAAGTTAGCATCATCCTCGAAGTACTCCACTCAAATTTGCCAAAATTTACCCTTCGCACCTTGACATATCATTAAGGCATAGATCAGTTCTACGTGTAAAATTTTTCAGATGCTTATGGCCTTTGACTTTCTGGCCCAACAGGTAACATAATAAATTAAGCACTTGAAATTCATTATATGAATTGTTGTACCTTACATCTTGGATATACACCAAGCTTCACTCATTTGAAGTATTAACTATTACAGTATTGCAAAAAAAACATCAGTAGCTATAATTTTTACTATTTTTAAAGCGATACAAATATAGGTAAACACAATTTACAGCAAATTGTTCTTTTGATCCACTACCTTCAATTGTAGAGTTAATCTGAGACTTCTGCTTTGGTTTGAGTTATAACGGTCCTCCTGATACAAGAATAAACTTTTGTAGGGCTGTTAATTAAATACCAAATTAGAATTCAACTTTATATTAAGAATGTGGGAATATTAAGAATTCAAAACCAGAATGAAAATTCTGTTCATTTCTAGTGTAGTGGGAAAATAGACTAAAGGAATCTATTGAACTTTTGTTCACTAAGGAATGTTTGTCTCAATGATAAAGTGATCTGATGGACAAAGGATACTTGATGTTCAGAAGGCATTTGATAAAGTCCTCCACCGGAGGCTGGTTAGAAAAGCTAAAGCATATGTCATAAGAGATAATGTACTGGTATGGATTAATGATTGGCTGATCGATTCAAAACAGAGCAGGAATAAAAGAGTTATTCTTGCATTGGAGTGGAGTACCACAAGGACCAGTACTTGGCCCCAGCTACTCACAATGTATATCAATGATTTGGAAGTGGGGACCAAACATATTATTTCTAAATTTGCAGATGATAGAAGATGAAGTGTGATGTAAAGCAGCTTCAGGTGGATTTGGAAAGGCTTTGCAAATGGGCAAGAACATGGCAGATGGAATACTTAGTGAAAAAATTGAAGTTATCCACGTTCATGGAAGAGGCTGATGTGGACATTTTTTAAATGGTAAGAGGTTAGAAAGTGTAGATGTATAGAGGGACTTGGGTTTGCTAGTCAATAAATCACTGAAGACTAACAGGTGCAGCAAGCTATTAGAATGGCAAATAGAATGTTATCCTTTATCACAAGAGGACTGGAGTACAGGAGTGGTGAGTCTTACTTCAATTGTATAGTAGTTTGATTACAACACACATGGGGTTCAGTGTGCAGTCTTGGTGGGCTCATTTCAGGAAAGATATTATTGACATAGAGGACGCAGCAAAGCTGCACCAGATTAGTTCCTGGTATGGTGGAACTGTCCTCTGACGAGAGATTGGACAAACTGGGCCTATATTTTCTAGAGTTTAAAAATATGAAACCTACAAAATACTTCATAGGATAGACAGGGTAAATATAGACTAGATACTGCCACTGGTTGAGAATCTAGAAATAGGGGCACAATTTTAAAATAAGGGAGATTCCACTTACATCCAAAATGAGGGAAACTTTGGCATTCTCAGTCAAAAAGTATGCCACTGGAAAAGCTCAGTGGGTCAGGCTGATGAAAGGCATATGCCCAAAATGTCAAATTGTCCTACTCCTTGGATGCTGATGGAGCTGCTGTGCTTCTCCAGTTCTACACTCTTCGACTCTGATCTCCAACATCTGCAGTCCTCACTTTCTCCTTTGGAATTCTCAACCAAAGAGGGCTGTGGCAACTCAAGTTTTGATTGCGTTCAGTGACTGATAGATTTGTGAATGCCAATGTCATAGAGGGTTATGGGAATGGGGTGGCTAAAAGGCATTGAAGTGTTCAATCGGTCATGATCATGTGGATCAGACTCGACTGGGTAAATGGCCTACGCCTGTGTTCTAGTAAGCGACACTTAAAGTTGCATTGCTCCCTACAATGTAAATGAAACTCATATTTTCTGCATAATTTTTTCCAAAAGAAAAATATATTAGCTTTTAAAACAACTATAAAAATAGATAGTGATGAATTTAGTTAGAAGCTTCAGGAAATGTAGACAAGAGCCTGAAATGAGCAGATCATTGTTAGAGTAGAGAGAAAAGAAGAAGATTCCCTCTAGCAAGCGGATTGCCAACTAAAAAGTCACAGATTCAAAACACTGAAAATTCTGAGAATTAAGATAGCATCTCCTGGGCAAGAGCAACAGCTACAGGATAGTGGTCTTCCACACACATTTCTGATCAGGACCTTTGTTGTCTGCGTGCATGCACGCATGTGTAGTGAGAGATGGTGGTGGTGGTGGTGCTGCTGCAACAATGATGGCCATATAAACAAGATTATACAGAACTGACTAACATCAATTAATTTTTCACAATGCACATTATGTTTCTAAAATTCAGATTGTTACTTTACTCAGATGATTTATTTTTCCTGTAATAACCAACAGGACCAGGTTTTTCTTTGATGCATTTTTCAGGCAAATCAGAACAAAGTAGTCAGCTTCTTTGTCTCATGGTGAAAGCTTTATTCTTGTAGCGTGGCAAGTTTCTTTTCAGAAGAGTTTGAAATCTCACCGCAGGCACAATTTTTGGAAAGGGATCTTCGGTGCAAGTTATGCCAAACAGGATATCGTGGGAAAAATAAGTGTTGCTGAACAAAGAGACCTTGGAGTTCAGGTTCATAGTGCCTTTAATGTGGAGTCACAGGTAGATAGGATAGTGAAGGTGGCATTTGGTGAGCTTTCCTTTATGGTCAGAGAATTGAGTACAGGAGTTGGGGGTTATATTGCAGTTGTACAGGATGTTGGTTAGGCCACTTTTGGAATATTGTGTGAAATTCTGGTCTCTCTCCTTTCAGAAGGATGTTGTGAAACTTGAAGGGGTTCACAAAAGATTTCTAAAGAATGTTGCCAGGGTTGGAGTGTTTGAGCTACAGGCAGAGGCTAAGATGGCTGGTGCTGTTTTCCTTGGAGCATCAGAGGCTGAGGGGTGACCTTATAGAGGTTTGTAATATAGTTAGGGGCATGGATAGGATAAATTAACAATAGACATAGAATAAATACAGTCCCTGGGTGGGGGAGTCCAGAACTAGAGGGCATAGGTTTAGGGGAAAGATTTAAAAAGGGACCGAAGGGGCAATTAGATTAGATTACATTACAGTGTGGAAACATGCCCTTCGGCCCAACAAGTCCACACCGACCCGCCGAAGCGCAACCCACCCATACCCCTACATTTACCCCTTACTTAACACTACGGGCAATTTAGCATGGCCAATTCACCTGACCTGCACATCTTTGGACTGTGGGAGGAAACTGGAGCACCCGGAGGAAACCCACGCAGACACGGGGAGAATGTGCAAACTCCACACAGTCAGTCGCCTGAGGCAGGAATTGAACCCGGGTCTCTGGCGCTATGAGGCAGCAGTGCTAACCACTGAGCCACCGTGCCGCCCAATGTTTTCATGCAGAAGGTGGTGCATATATGGAATGAGCTGCCAGAGAAGTGGTGGAGGCTAGTACCAATTATAACATTTAAAAGGCAAATGGATGGGTATATGAATAGGAAGGGTTTAAGAGGGATATGGTCCAAGTGCTAGCATATGGGACTAGATTAATTTAGGATATCTGGTCAGCATGGACAGGTTGGACCGAAGTGTTTGTTTCCATGCTGTAGAATCTCTTCACCTCTGACTCTAAACGTTAGACATTAAAAACACATTTGGACTTCCCTTGAAAGACCCAAAAATCAGCATACAAATATTTTCATTTTGACACAGGCAGGGGATCATTCTAGCAACGCTGAGGAGTTGGTAGTCAGATCATTGGCATCTCTACTAGAGAAACTCTGTACAAGGAATAAATCTAGCATGTCTACTCCATTAACTCACTGTGTTAAATAAACAAGCTTCCTAATTTTTCATTAAAAACTTCTCACCAAAGCATTCATTCACCTCCACCACTTCAATATTTAGAATATTGTTAGATTACAGATACTTCAAGCAAAAATATTTTATTGACATTGCACTAGTATGACCAATGGCTATGTTAATGGTACTTGATAACTGGATAAGAAAAATAAACTTCCAATCATAAGAGGCACAAGACCTACTTACAAGAAATGTCACTAATTCTAAACCCACGAGAATAATCAAATAGGTAAATTGAAGCTTTTAAACACACCATGATGATCCAAAAATCAGAAGAATCAATGAAATGGGTTTCATTATGAAGACTGCTGTAGGAAGTTTATTAATGTCACCAAATCTAAGTATCTATTGTTGTAAAGGTAAAGGTAGAGGTACACTTGTGAAATGGGTTTATGCCAAGAAAACTGCATACCTGGTCAAAGAGAATTTCACGAAAAGACTTAATAGTCAGCATCACTTTTACATCAGAGAAAGTATATCAATGAAAACAATAAAAAGGAGCCAAACTAATCCAAAATAACTAAACAAAAAAGGAAAGAAACATGGTTGGCTTCCCAAAGTAGACAATTTATTTGAATTTTGTTGACTAACAAGTTGTGCACATATTTATTGATATTCCACAATATTGGATGAAACATTTCAAAATAGTTTTAGAAAAAAAAGTTACTCCAAAAGAACACAACCTTCAAGATGTCACAGAATATTAGCCATATTGCCACCAAATGTCAAATAGCCAATTCACATCTGACTGGAGATCCAAATGGTGACATATTTGCGACTCAACTATCCATTTGTAATCAACCATGCACAGAGGAGTTCCAAACTTAATAAACATTGTGCAAGATACCAATATATTTGACCGAAGCCACTTTATAAAAAGTCCAGTAACATAGCCAGCCAAGGTGTTTGGGATCATTTCACATCTGGAATACTTTAGAAACATAGACAATTACATGAAAGCAAATTCACATTTGTCTTACTACAGAAGACATGAAGGAAGACAATGATTGACTTATGCCCACAATGTCCCATCTTTTCCAAAAAATGGATTCAAACGTTTTTTCCCCACAAGCATTTAGTTGTCCCTCTTGTGTTTTCAAGCCTTCTTTAGTCATAACAAATCTTCCTGCTGCAGTTCACAGTTTTCCTGAACCGGTGAATGAAGATCTGGCTAATTCCTCTGTTAGAACACAACAACAAAGGTTTGCCTTAAACACAATGTAATACACATAAATATAAGAGCTACATAGAAAAATAAGACTCTACAGGCCTTTGTCAAATTATTTGGCACAATCTTTATCCCAAACAATTAAGAAAGACATTTAGAATCAGGTTAAATGATTTTCACTAAAACATTAAATACTGGGACTGCATAACAAAAAAAAAAAAATTTTATCAAATAACAAAAAAAAGTTACCTTTGTTGAAGGGTGATCATTAGTCAGGTCCTGGTTCCACAATCCGATAAACTGGGTCACTTCAATTCAGTCCACATCACTAAACTTCTAAAATTTTAAGTCATGACTGGATCTTTTGAATTGAAATCTTTCTTAAACCAAAGATTTTTTGTCCTTCCATGCCTAAGTCTTACACAAGAAGTTTATATAATGTCATTTGGCTTATAAGATTGTCATGGTTTGGAACTAACAAAATGAAGAGAGTCATGTGGCTCGTGTAGAAGTCTGACAGTAAACCTGGGTGTTTCAGGTATTTGATCAAAAGGAGAGTCATATTATATTATCAAAAAATGTGTCAAATGTTAAAAACTGTCACTGTCCCAAAGTGGTTAAGTCCACAACAAGTCCACAAATTCTCTTGTAACATGAAGATGTAATAGTAACAAGTTGCAGACAGCAGTGCTGGAATGTGTCCTTTTATTTTGAAGATTTAAAGAAATAATAAATTAAAAGATAATTGATTGACTTGTCACTTTAGAAACTAGTGACTTCTCATTGACATGAAGAGGTTCGCAGAGGACACCAAACTGACATCAGAATGCACACTTTCCTTTAAGCCCCAAGATATCAGAGGGATTTGCACTTTTGTTCAATGGTGATCTTGGTCAACCTGGAAAAGGAGAGCAAGACGACAGTTGGTGGTCAGGCCTGGATGTCAAGGAGAAACAAAATGCCAACACGGTTGTTCATTACATGGAATATAGCTGAAGTTCACATCGCTGAAGTTTCCAGTTTGAAGACTTAGTTGATGAATAGCCAAAACACAAGTAGTCTAGTCAAAGCTAAAGGGAGAATCTCCAGGTAAAGCTCTCATGAGAGAAGATAGTGTTGACAAGGGAAAGGAACAGAACACACGTAAAACTCTTGGGACTTTGAAACATTTTGAATTGATTCCAGGAGAAGAGAATGTCCATTTTACACAGCGAGCAACATTGACCAAATTAGGGTGGTCAATTGTCACTAAAATTAGAAAGCAAACTTCCTTTCTTTGTGTAAAATGTATATTGCCTACAAAAATGAGAAACCTTTCATTTTAGTTATTTATACAGTGAAATATTTTTAAAACATGAAATCTTGATGTCATCCTTGCAGCAAGCAAGTTCAAATTTCTCTAAACTATATATCATTCTCTACAGAGTACATCACGAGTTATTCTGCTAATTCTAGAAACTTGGAAGTTTGAGGTCCCCACCATATCAGGCATTTCTCTATAGGGCGCCAGTGTGAAGGAATTCACCTGAGTCATATCAATGCATCTTCTACAGGCCAACACTGCTGGTATTCACCAAGAACCCACAGAAAGCAGCCTTTAATTTATGATGAAATACCACTTGAACACAAAATCTATATTAAGGAAATTCAACTGCAAAGAAACATTCTTACATTACGTAAAGGATATCTTTTTAAGAAATTGGTTGACTCTTCAGCATAAAGAATACATTTTAATAACAAATGAATTAAATACATCTTTCATAACGGATAAGTTTATTAAGTTTAAAAAAAGTGTTCTGCAGGTGTCACGGGACTTGATTTGATTGATAAGTCGACCTACATTGGTCAAAGCATTAGCATGAGAACCAGAAGAGATATTTGATGAGAACGTCTTCAGGTCTCAGCTATCACGCACAAAGCAATGAAGATGAGAGTTCATGAATGCACACTCATTATGGAATTTGTCCAATTTGTCCAATGGCTGGTAGATTTGCAAGACCTAAGGGCCAACATCCAAGCTGACCCTATCTGCCTGATATTGTGGAAAAATTACAGATATGCCCTAGGCACAAAAAGCAGGTTAAATCTGACCTGGCCAATTATTGCCCTATATCAGTCTACTCTTCATCACCAAAGTGATGGAAGGGGTCATCCAAGGTGTGATCAAGCAACACTTGTGCAGGATTAACCTGCTCACTGACAGTTTGGATTCAACAAGGGTTACTCAGCTTACTACCTCATTACAGACATAGACAAAATACATGAACTCCAGAGAGAAGGAGAGAGACTGACTGCCCTGGACATCAAGGCAGCATTCGATGGAGTAGAACATCAAGGAACCCTAGTAAAATTGGAATTAATGGGAATCAAAGGGAAACTATTACCCTGGTTGAAGTCATACCAAGTATAAAGATGGTAGATTATTGTATGTCAATCATTTCACCTCCTGAACATCAGTGAGGGAGATCCCCAGGCTATGGTCTTCGGCCCAAACACCTTTAGCCACTTTCTTCCACCGTAAGGTCAGAAATAGGGATGTTTGCTGATGATTGAACACTGCACAACAACATTAATGACTCCACAGACACTGTAGTCATCCAAGGGCATACGCAGCAAGACCTAAACAATAATCAGGCTAATGCAAATATGTGCCACATAACATTCATGTCACACAAGTGCCATACAATGACTATCTCCAATAACAGAATCTTAGCATTACTCCTTGACATTCAATTACATTACAAATCAGTGAGTCCCACTAACAATTTGAGGGTTACTATTTACCAGAAACTGAACTAGACTAGACTAGACTAGACTAGACATTTAATACAATGCCCACAAAAGCAGGTCAGAGCCCAGGAGTAATTCACCTCCTATCTCCCACTATCCACAAAAGGAAAATTCTGAAGTGTGATGGAACACACTCCATGGGTGAGGATAGCTCCAACAATACCCAAGAAACTTGATACCATCCAGGAGAAAACATCCCACTTGATTAGTATCCCATCCACAACCTTCCACACTTAATTCCTCTCCCAATGATGTTCAGTAGCACAAGCAGCAGCAGTGTTTACTATCTACAAGATGCACTGCAATACATCACCAAGGCTCCTCTAATAGCACCTTCCAAACTAGTGACCTTTACCACCTAGAAAAGGACAAATGCAGTGGTTACATGGGAACACCACACTTTCAAGTTGCCCTCCAAGTCATACATCATCCTGATTTGGAACTGCTGCTCCTTTAGTGTCACTTGAGTCAAAACCCTTGACCTCCCTCCTTAACAGCACTGTGATGCCCCAATGATTCTTGAAGGCAGCTCACAACCACCTTCTCTAGGTGAATAAAAAAGTCACTGGCAATCCTGACAAAGTGACTGTAGTAGTTTGGTCATTCCAAACAAGCATGATTAAGATGGCAAAAATGCATGCTATTCTTAAATGATAACTCAGAATCCATATCTAATGGATCTGCAGCCAAATATGACCTTGCAGCTTTGCTTCAAAGCAAGTTAGAAACTGGTTTGTGAAATTTGTTTAAAAATAGCAAATAGCCTTGCATTACACATAAGATTCATCCTCATGGTTCATTGAGCCCACATACATATGGGCTGCTGGAAACACCGAAAATTGATGCCCCATTACCCCCTATTTTACCAACAATCAGTGCGAGGCAGTATGAATTGACCAAATGGTTGAGTGAGTTGTCAGTCAGTTTGAGGAGGGATTTTTTTTTTTTTTTTTTTTTTAAAAACTTACACAGAAAAGGGTTCCTTCACCTTCAGGAAGACTATATCAGACATAAATATTGATAATATTTTGTCTACATGCTTGCTCAACAAAGCAAACTTATTTAAAGGCAGGTTAAAGAAAGTCATTTCCATCACATCTCTACAATCACAGCAACAGAGACACACCATCACACTTATGAACTTAGTAATTTATATAATCCATTTTAAGATTTCATTTTAAATATACCTTGCATGCCCAAATTAATGTTGCAGCATAGGATCCCCTCAAAATCCAGTGCTCATCCACATTTTAATTGATTTAAATTTTGAATGAGTTAAACCCTAGCATAATGCATATTTGCACATTTAAGGATTCCAATACTTGCCTTGCTTCAATGACTAGTTCAGCAATCCATTAACAGATAATCTACCTAGTGCAAGTTCACCTTCACTGTCAAAAAACAAGGTGGGATTCATACACCTTCACATATTGGATTATCAGTCATAGGGCCATATAGCACGAAAACAGACCCTTCTGTTCAACTCGTTCGCGCTGATCAGACATCACAATCTGCCCTCATGTCATCTGCCAGCCTTTGGCTTGTATCCCTCTAAAAACTCTTCCTTTTCATATACCCATCCAGCTGCCTTTTATATGTCCAATCAGTAATCTTGTTACAGAGTGCTAGCCATTTGTTCACCTTGAAAACCTGATGTGGAAATACAGGAAATGCTTTCTTGATCAATTTATTATTTGCTATGTACCTCACACAAACAAATAAGCCAAAGGCTATCACCTTTGGACATAAAAAATGCCCAATCTGTCAAATTATCTTGGAAAGGCATGATAACACAAACAAAGTTGAACCACAAGTCAAGTAAGCCATTTCACTCACCTACTATGCAATGATGTGTGAGTATTTTCCAAAAGAATACTGGCATCAGTTTGAAAAAGATGTTTTCCTGACCAGATAATTCAGCACTGCTGTATAATAGTTTGCATCTGTGATATGCCAGGCACGTTGGGAATTTGTCCCAACGATTTGCTGATTAAATCAAACATCATGTTCCTTCAGTTGTTCACAATAGACAGGGTACAGACTCTACAGAGGACTCAAATCAGGTTGCGCTTGCAAAACTCAAATGTTCATCAGATTGGAGTCCATGTTTGGACATTATTTGGCAAGTAATCTCAAGTATGCTAATATTGACAATAACAATTAAATTAAGACAATTAACAAAACTCATAAGGCGGCTTATTTACATTAGAATATGCACTGCACATGCGGGATCGAGAATGTGGTGCTGAATAAGCACAGACAGACAGCACCCGAGGTACAGGAGAATCTTCTTTGTTCATATGCAACAACTCTTTCTGCAAAGAAATGGAATCTAATCTGTCCAGGCCTTACACATTTTTGAATCACCATGATCTTAGGGAATCTGTAGTTCCCCCATTGCTTTTTCCATGGCAAAATCTTGGGACAGTCAACTCAACCACACCCCAACATTTTTTTTTGCCATATACTTTGCGATAGTTCAAAGTTTGACATTCTAACATTTGTCCTAACGAGTGCAAGCCCAAACATGCCTCAGCAACATGTCTCTCTCAAAAGATATTCAGAGTTGGAACAATTATCTAGCCAACTGGCTATATTTATAAAATGAACTTTTCAGTTAATCCCAGAGTGCCAATGTCATAACTTAAAGCCACTTTATGAGTTTACTTGTTCAATGTAATTAAGGAGAGGTAGTTGGAAAATGACCAAAACTGGGAACATAGTACTTAGATTCTTAAATACCAAAAGAATTTTGACAAAATTGAAATTTCAGATCTAAGAATGAAGACATTGAAGAGAAAATCAAATAGTTCCAAGCAAGCTGATTATGCTATGCATGAACAAGGGGCAGAAAACAAAAATCGGTTGGAGCTGTTTATGGAGCCCCTAGCAGCAGTTGTTGAGTAAGACAGTGTATAAAAAGGAAGATATTCAGGGTCCATGTAATGAAAGGGTAATACTGCAACACCAAGAGACATCAGTCTTCTGCAGCAAACTAAGTTTTCAGTAAGGGGAGAGAAAATTCACAGAACATAAACAAACTAACCTTCTGAATCAGTCAGTCTAGGAAACAGGCTATTTTAAATCTAGCATTATGTAAAGCGAATGGGTTAGTTAGTAGTCTAATACTAAAGAGCCTAGGGAAAAGTGACAATTTTATACTGAGTTTACAACTAATTTAGTAGCCTGAAACTAGTCTTAAATCTAAATAAAGGAAATTATATAGGTAAAGAAGGGGTAATTGGACCAGACAATTAGAAAACTGTACTAAATTCCAGCCATTGCTCATCTACCATCATATATTTCCACAAATTAATGCATAATATGCAAAACATACATCCCGTTAATGCACAGAAACAAAGAAAGGGTAACCCAACTGTGGCCAAAGGAGATAAAAATAGTAAAAGATCAAATGAAAAAAAAAGTTTATTTCAAAAAATGAGCAGGAGGAATGGAATGGGAATTAGCTCAGAAAATAGTGAAAAGGAAAAGAGAATACAAAAGCAGATTAGCAAAAATAAAAAAGCATTTTTACGTCAACATTCTATTCTATCGTGTGATGAGAACACCACTGGTAAGGCTAGCTTTAAATACGTGGCTTTAAATCAGGTGGCCACAAACAGCACTCCAAAAGCTACTGCTTCCAATTAAATCTGTTGGACTATAACCTGTTGTGATTTTTAACTTTAAATAAAAGTCTTAATAATTGCCAACCAGGTGGTGCCAAGCTGCCGTCATGATCTATTGCAGTCCACGTGGTATAGAAACATTGACAGCATCGTTAGGAAGCACTCCCAAGATTTGATCCAACAGTGAAAGAATTGCCATATAGTTCCACAGGAAGGTGGCCTATAGCTTGCAGTGGAACTTGCAGACGTGCATCTGCCACACTTATCCTTCTCGGTGCTTGAGGCTGCAGGTTTTTTGGTGCAATGATAGTGGAGGGAATCAATGCTGAAGATGATAGACAGGGTATTAATTAAATGAGCTGTTTTGCCATGGATGGTGTCTAGATTCAAATGTTTTTGGAGCTTCGCTCATCTAGACAGATGGAAAGCATTCTATCACACCTTTAACTTGTGCCTTATAGATGGTGAATGGTTTCAGGAGTCAAGCAGTGAGCTATATGTCACAGAATTCTCAGCCTCCGATCTGCCCAATGGCTCCAATATTTATTCAGCTGGTCCTATTCTGATTTTTATTCAACTGCATCTTTGATATTGATAGCAGATTGAATTACATCAATGGCATGTCTTAGGGTGAATGCTAGAATCTCTTTTATAAGAGAGATTCAATGCTTGCATTTTTGTGGTTCCAATATTACTTGTCACTTATTAATGCGTTGCTAGAAAAGCGCAGCAGGTCAGGCAGCATGAGAATCAACTTTTTGGGCATAAACCCTTCTTCAGGAACCCTGAAGATTCCTGAAGAAGGGCTTATGCCCAAAAAGTCGATTCTCATGCTCCTAGGATGCTACCTGACCTGCTGCACTTTTCCAGCAACACATTTTTCAGCTCCGATCTCCAGCATCTGCAGTCCTCACTTTCTCCTTGTCACTTATTAACACAAACTAATTTGTCCAGGTTTTGCTGCATACAGACTTCTTCAGTATCTGAGGAGTGCAAATGGTACTGAACATTGAATAATTGACAAAAATCCCTGCTTTTGACCTTACACTAGAAGGCAGGCTATTTTGGAAATCATTGGGCCCTAGAATACTATCCAGATGCAGCAATGACCTGAGATTAAGATGATTAAGTGCAGGATAATTTGGTCACACAGAAGATAATGGTTTTTTCACACAATTCAAAAGAGAGAGATCATCTTTGATTGGCGGGGGGGGCGGAAAAGAGAGAGAATAAGGGTACAACAATCAGAAGCTGTTGGATGATCAGTACCTATGCTTAAAAGACAGGACTTGCATAATGCATGTGCTGGAATTGCTAAGGTTTCTAAATTTGTGGATCAGTTGGCAAACTTCCGTAACTGGCTAGAAGCTGAAGGGTCCTTCTAATTAACAGGTCTGAAGATGATCCAAAGAAGAGACTACAGGCAAACAGGGATCTCCACAGAATATTAAAAATAATCAAGATATTCAGTACCCAACAACAGGGGCAACAGAAAAAGAGGGAAAAAAACAACTTGAATCTAACACTGCTCGAAGGAACTGCAACACTGATAACCTGGGCTGAGATTGTTGATCTCCAACAACCCAACGATATTTCTTTGTGCTGGATAAGACTCCACAGGGAAGAATTTTTCCCCTCATTCCCATTGACTTCAAATTTTTGGTATGGCTCCTGAAACCATACTGTCAAATGTTGTTTTGATGTCAAGGATGGTGACTTTCACATCACCTCTTGGAGTCCAGCTCTTTCGACCATATTTGATTCAAAACTAATGAAGTTGGATAACTAAATGTATGCTTAAAAATGTGTTGCTGGAAAAGTGCAGCAGGTCAGGCAGTGTCAACGGATCAGGAGAATCGACATTTCGGGCAGAAAAGAAACGGGGGTTGGGGGGGGGGGGGGGGAAGAAAAGAAACGGGGGGTGGGGAAACATCCTTCTGTAAATTACATACACTGACTTAAGGGTTCAAGAGAGAGCAGAAGCTGATGGAAAAGATAACTCTTTGGGGTCTGATTTGAGTGTACACTTGCTTGCCATGGATTGAATGTTTGTGTGTTGTTCCCTGGAGCTCGAGATCTGGGAATGTTATAAATTTAATTTGCATGTTGAGAATCTATGATGATTAAAAGAAAAAGCCATTTTGTAGGACAATGGTACCAGGCATGTTAGCTGAGCAAGGTTACCTCATGACCTTTTTCAAATGGTTTAGACTAGCCTCTCTTTACTATTAAAAGGGAAGGCTATCTAGCCAAAGCAATTGACCATTTGGCTAAGCTTGATCAGGGTTCCCACTTTGATGTGCAAGTAGCTTAATTAGTCAAGCATATTCAGATGTGTCAGTTTCTTTTGCCATTTTATTGCTGCTTATCTGATTAAGGACATGTAGCATTTTTGTAATTTTAATACCAATTTCTGTAAAAAGACAGCTTGTTTGCAGCAATAAGGGGAGTAGCCTGAGAGTGCTCTTACAGGTAAGAGCTGGCGCTGCTACTCTGCTAATGGTTTTAAAATCTTAGCTCAAGCCTAGTTTGTAGGTATGTTATATTGTAACATTGATGCCATTGGTAAATAAAAGTTAGTTTAAATTATTAACTGTCTGGAAAAGTTTTATATTCCAGACTACGATCTCAGAGATGAAGAGAGGCTTACAGGTAGAGTCCATCAGGGATTCCCTGAGCCATCTCTAATAGGTACTTTAACAAGGGTCCAACCAAAGTGCCACTTAACACGGTCAATGATCTCTCCCATCACTTTGCTGATGATTGACAGTAGACCGATGGGATAGTAAATTGATCGGGTTGTATTTCTGCTGCTTTTTGTAGACAGGTCATTATTACTACACTATGGGGTGGATGCCAATGTTGTACCTGTACCACAACAGTATAGCTCAGGTTACAATTAGTTCTAGGGTACAACTCTACAGTATTATTACCAGAATGTGGTCAGAACCAGAAGCTTTGCAGTATCCAGTGCCTTCAATCATTCTATCATGTGGATTGAATCAAACTGGGTGAAGACTGGAATCTATAATACTGCAAACCTCAGGAAAAGGCAGATGTCACCGAGCTAAAAATGGAGGTAAATATTTTGGGCTTTTCTTCTACATTGATGTGCTGGTCTCCCCCATGCCCATTCCATCACCATTCATGACTGGATTTGGCAGCAATGCAAAGCGCAGATCTGATCCAACAATTGTGGGACTGCTTACTTCGGTCTATCCCATGTATCTTGTGCTAACTGGCATACAGGTATTCATACGTTTTAGGTATGCCTGGTGCTGCTTCTGGCATGCACCTGCTGCACTGTTCATTGAACCAGAGTTGATTCCTCAGCTTAACAGTAATGGCAGGATGTCAATATGCTCGCCATGAGATTCCAGACTGTAATATGGATTGGATCTGAGATAAAGGTGCGGGGGGAGATTAGGAAACAATTTGTAAATTACCTTATTTACAGTGAAATTACAAGTGACATATAAATCAACAGCTAATGAGAGACTCGCTTCGCAGGATTCCATAAAAAAAGATTAATTGGAATTTTTATCTAATCCTCACGAGACTTCATTTATTGTTAATCGCACTCTAAAATCCAGCTTTTTAGAATCTTCTCAAAGGTGAGAAGCATGCTTCTGCCATGATAGCCTTTCTCATTCTGCTATCTGTAATCCAAGTCTCAAGGTATGCACATTATAAATAATTTCAAATAGTAACTTAACTGCAACACAGTTACCAAAGTATCACAGTGTACGTTTTCTTCATCTACAGTACTGAGAGGTGAAAGTGGGTACTGCAGATGCTGGAGATTAGAGTCAAGATTAGAATGGTGCTGGAAATGCACAGCGGGTCAGGCAACATCAGAGCAGGGAAAAAAAAATTTCGACACTTCGGGCAAAAGCCCTTCATCAGGAATGGTGAGCGGGGTCAATCTACAACCGAACACCAGCAACAATGAGTTCTTGACCCCCAACAACCTGAAAATTATTGGCGCATTCTCTTTAATTCCCAGTTGCTTACATGAAAAGCTGAATTTTGGAGAAAGTACAATTCACAAGACTTTCTTTATTGTTAAAACGAGATAAAAAGTTCCAATTGGTCATTACTTTATCTCTGGTGAGTCAGTCAGTCTCTCGATTTACCTTCTGATCAATTTTCTCTGCAATGGCATCTGTTGCAATCAATTTCAAAATACCATGGAAAAATTACTATTAAAAACATAATCTAAAATATGCATGTTTTCTATCAAGATTTTGACAAAAATTGGTTTTCGCTACACCGTGAAATTCAAATCACATATGACAGCACTATTGGCTAAGTTTTAATTATTTATGTTAATATCTGGCAACTGTTTTAAGATTACTCAATTCATGCTTAGTTCAATATTGCCCTGATCATACTCCTATCTTCCACCGTACACAAACCCCTGTTCAACCAAAATCAGCTGCTCATATCCCAAGAGAAAGTGGGGACTGCAGATGCTGGAGATCAGAGTCAAAAAAAGTGTGGTGCTGAAAAAGCACAGCTGTGTTTTTCTATAATGGAGACCAACTCTTTAAATATTGCCACATTCAATGAGAGATGAAACAACTGTTAATATTTTGGACTCACAATAGACAAGGGGTACAATTGTAAAGGGGGTGCATGAGTAGAGGGACCTGGGTATACATTTGAACAGATCAAAAAAAAGCAACAGGACAATTGCAAAAAGCATTTGATAAAGCATACATTATGTCAATGTTAGGGAATCCCTGGTTAAAGTACAAGAGCATAGAGTTATACCTTAGATGGAGAAGAGTCATACAGCATGGATACAGAACTGTCAGTTCAACTAGTCCATGTCAACCAGACATCCCAATCTGACCTAGTCCCATTTGGCAGCATTTGGCATATATCCTTCTAAACCCTTCCCATTCATATACTGTTCAGATGCCTTCTGAATGTTATAACTGTACCAGCTTCAACTACTTCCTCTGACAACTCATTCCATACAGGCACCACCCTTTGCATGAAAAAGTTATCCCTCAGGTCCCTGTCACATCAAACCTATGTACTTTAGTTTTGGACTCCCACATATTAAGAAAAAAGATCTTGGCTATTCACCGTATCCATGCCTCTCATGATTTTATAAACCTCTAAGATCAAGTCTCAGCCTCCAACAATCTAGGGAAAAAAAGCCCCAGCTTATTCAGCCTTTCCCTGTAACCAAAGTCCTCCAGTCCCAGCAACATCCTTGTAAATATTTTCTGCACCCTCTCAAGTTTAACATCAGCTTTCCTATAAAAGGGTGACCCAAATTATATGCAGTATTCTAAAAGTAGCCTCACCCACGTCCTGTACAGTCACAACATGACATCCCAACTCTTGTACTCAATGCTCTGACTAAGGCAAGCTTCACCTTCCTCACCACCTTGTTGACCTGTGACTCTGCTTTCAAGGGACTACGCACCTGTACCCCTCTTTATTGTGAGTAATTCTGGATGACACAATACAAGCAGCACACAAAAGGAAAGAAAACATTCACAAAATTGGTTCCAGGGATGAGAAACTTCAATTAGGTGGATTGTTTGGAAAGGTTGGGACCATTCTCAAATGTCTCATAGGAGATCTGATAGAAGTTTTCAAAATCATGAGCAGCTGGATAAAGTAGATTGGAAGAACTATTTACAATAAAAGGATCGAGAACAAAATGGCATAAATTTAAATAATTTGCTAACAGAAAATAGGACGCAAGAAAACACTTTCATTAAATGTCTGATTAGGAACTTGAAGGCACTGCCTGCAAGTGTAGCATTGGCAGGTTCAAAGGAGGCATTCAAGAGATTATTAATTAAATAGAAAACAAACATGCAAGGGTATAGGGAAAAAGCAAGGGAATGGCACTATGTCATGATGCTCATTTGTACAGCTGATGCAGACAATGGACTGAATGACATTTTTCAGTGTCATAACACTTCTGTGTAAATGACATCACAGAATCAGAACAAGCAACAGCTAAATATTGAAAAAAAACAAAACTCGACACAACAGTTATTTTCCAATGCCAGACTGTAAGAATCTGGTCATTAAAAAGATTCAGACAGAAATGGCCAAGCCTTAATTTAATGCGCCTCTTACCATACCATTCAATACATTTAAGTGAGAGTCAGATTGCAAGATGCAGTTTTTTTAAAAAACAAAGCTCACAGGTTGACCTGCACATTTTAGATAAGAACTTCAATTGTGGTTGGTCAGATATGCTTACCCTCACCTGAAGTTGCACTGCAATTAGAACATCAATCATGGATGGTATAACTGGATGATTGTAAATTCTGATCCAATATAGAATCTCTAATAGTGAAAATGTACAAAACCATTTCCTAAATATATTGGGTGTTTCATTTGGTGTATCAAACAAGCAAAATATTAAGTATAGTTTATCCCTCATTAAATGCTGCAATACATAAAGTTTGTCTCCATTATAAATACTGGCATAAAAATATCAAAGACAATGGGCACCATTCCCAAACTTGAATATACCAACCAAGATCAAGTACAATCTTCAGATCTAGAGGGGTGGAGGTTAATTGAACAAAGGCATACATATTTTATTCAATCTTCCCTTTCAAGTCATACATTGCCCTCATTTTTCACAATACTTCGATATCAAACTACAGCAATCATTTTATTAAAATGGAAAATTTGGGAAGCAAAGTTGGTTGCAGCATCAGCTTTTCTCAATGACTCTATGACAGCTGAGATATTACAGTGCCACTACTGGCAGGAATATATCATTACAGTGGTATGTTTACATAGCCAGACACACTATGAAATTGGAACACAGAAACTGAAGGAAGTATTTTCACATATATTATGACAAATTAATAAAGTAAAATAATTTCATCGGCAGCTGGGAGGATCAAAAATAAAACTTCAAATCAGTCAATAGTTGTGTTAGAACTAGACATTACAATGAAATAAACTCATTTTTATTGGAATCTTAACCCTTTTTCACTAATTAACCAATTTCCTGGTCATGTAATATACATAGGTGCCATCATTATATATACATTTAGGTGAATTACCATAAAATTTCAGGATTCACTTTTGAAAGCAAGTATAATCACAACCTGCATTATACTGAGTGAGGCATCTTTCTTAGCAGTACAAGGAAAATTAAAATTCACTACTGCTCAGATACCCTTTTACAACTTAGCCAAATATACTCTTTCCAAAAATACAATGCAAGCACTACTTGAGATTAAAGTGATCATGTGCACTAAAGTGAGCAATACTGTTTACATGGAGAAAGTGAGGCCTGCAGATGCTGGAGATCAGAGCTGAAAATGTGTTGCTGGAAAAGCGCAGCAGGTCAGGCAGCATCCAAGGAGCAGGAGAATCGACGTTTCGGGCATGAGCCCTTCTTCAGGACCCTTTCTGAAGAAGGGCTCATGCCCGAAACGTCGATTCTCCTGCTCCTTGGATGCTGCCTGACCTGCTGCGCTTTTCCAGCAACACATTTTCAATACTGTTTACAAACCAGCTCTGCCCAAGAAGAAAAAAAAGAGTGCTGTCTATTTGGTCAAATTGAAACTCAGCATGACACAAAGAAATCCCCTCGAGTCAAACATTGTTTCTGTATCTCACCAAGTTACATATCATAAACAATTCCCCAAGAGATTTTAAAAAATGAAACTAATAGCAAGAGCACAATTATAAGTTTTCATGCCATATGTGCCTGCCATTTTTTCCCTAAATGGAAAACAATTGGCAATTTCTAAACAATGCATACTCCATCCACAGAAATCCACTGAAGTTAATGGCTAGGTGACGGAGAAGATATGGTCTCTCTTATGACTGGTATACACATGGGAATCATCTAGAAAGTGCTCCCCTATGCACAGCATTGGTCCACTCAATGCTTTTTCCACACTGTTATACAAGCAATCTGAAATTAATTAGTGCTTTGCTCATTAGTGAAGAATAATGCTGTGGATAAGTTAATGCTTTGGAGCTGCACTGAAATATAATCTATAAAACTTTCCTTTTTTTTACATCTTATGGAAGGGAAGTAAATTATTCTGCATCGAGAGTGAAGAGCACATTTTGGTAATTTAAGCACCCGGTGTTAGCAAACATCTCAAGATAAAGGTCAAATAGGTTAAGCACATTAACAAAATTTCCTTGCTTCTTTAACCATGTGCAGTTATCTTTAATTTTAGCTGTTGAAAAGTATCACTGCACCCCCCCCCCAACCCCCAACTCTCACCCACCAAGTGCAGCAGAGCAACCTTTGGTCACATTCTCCAGTGATCCTTACAAATTTCAGAAACACTACTGCTAATTTGTACCTGATTATATCCAAAGATTGATCTTTGTCCAGGGCAAGAGTACAAAGTGAATTGAAACCACACAAATTTATTGCACACACCATGTGTGTGTATTTCTCGAACCAAAGTGGCTACCCTCAAAATTAGATCCCAGGCAATATAATCACAGCATTTTCTTACATACAAATTCAAAAGCACATGCTCTGTGCAAATCTTCAAACTTGAAGAAAGCAATTAACCTTAAAGCAGTATACAAGAAAGTTAAAAGAAAATTTGAAAAATCCAGCAAACTGGATTGCCAATCTGGAAATAAACATTTACACACAGGAAAAAGGCTCTTGGACAATCACACAAGTGTTACCTTACATGCATCTTTAGAAGTTATGACATCAACTTATGAAAATCCTTAGTGTTTCAACTTAGAAAAAATATTCATCAGGTCACTACTCAGACTGCAGAAGCATAAACATAATTCACAAAAGCAGCTAACATCTGTTAAGTGCTGCCATTGCCAAGTTCACATTTGTAATGATGAGTAACATTAAAGTTGTTATTAACTTTATGATATAAAAGTAATATTATACCACAGGACAGTCTGCATGGTTATCAGTTGACAGCTAATAGACAGTTATTCTTACAGTGATTTCAACCAGATGAAAATTAGTTTTTTTTGTATTTCAAGAACTACCAAATTTCCCACTTTAAACTTGCCGGCCATCATCAATAGGTAAAACTACGTTTGTACAAAGCCAGCCTGCGTTTGCTGTCGAATGCAAGCAAACTGAGAAAAACTGTGCATCGTTTATAATAGACAGACGTACAGTAAGCCTATTGGCTCCCTCGTACAATCTCTTAGTTAAAGACAAGGTGTGTACCTTCTCCCCCGTTCCCTCTCCTGCCTGTGCCCATCATCAGGTGAGCAACATACGGTCCTCGGAGATGCAGAAAGCTGGAGGCAATCTTCCTCCTTCCAGCTTCCTCAGTCCGGGTCAATGCTGCAAAGCTGCACGGTTACCCCTCCAATGAAGTGTCAGTGATGTGAGGAGAGAGAGAGAGAAGGCCGATGCACTCAGCTCTCCTCGGAGCCGAGTCCATGGGCCAGGCCTGGACCACTGGAGCCCAGTCGGGTCCGGCTCTGACAGCTCACCCGCACGGGCTGCCTTGCAGCGGTGAGCAGAGCAGAGCGGGCGGGCACCTACCTATGTGAGTGTCCTCGATGTGCTCGATAAGTTCAGCCAGGGTGTTAAAGGTGAGGCCGCATCCGCCGAAATTGCAAATGTTGGAGAAGAAGGAGGCGGCGGCTAACGCTGTCATGGTAAAAAAAAAAGGAAGCCGCGCCTGGGCAGGGCTGGGCCGGCCGGCCCGCTCACACCAAGCGCCGCCGCCGAGTCAGCCACATACACCGCGGCCGTGGCCCCGGGCTCGCCTTCACTCCTGCACCTTCATGTTCTCAGAGCCCGCACATTGAAAGCGGCAGCAGCTGCCAAAAAACCGCCTTCATTTCGTTGAGGCTGGCTCCGCTGCTCACGTGACCGCAGGAAGCATGTGGCTCCGCAGATGCTGAACCAGGAGGGACCCCCTGCAAACCTACATGTACAAAAGTTACTTTACAATCCAGCACTGGGCGATGGTTTCTCCTTCGCATCGTCTAAATTCCATCCGGATCTGAAGTGAAATCTGCTCCACTGATTTTCCATGCTTTTCTAATAGTCACATCATTCTTGCAACATTTCAGTAACTTCGTTCTCGGTCATCTATGAACCATTAGTATTAGACGTTTGCCTACGAATCCGAATGAGATTTAACATGGTTGAGGTCAAACACCACTGCCAGTACGGTTTAGTCAAGTGCTTCTCCATATATCAGGCTAGGTAACACATAACACAAAGATCAGGTGCATCTAAGTTTATTAACCACACTAACCAGTTACATTGCTATAACATCAGAAACTTCTATATCGATCAATTCTACCCTTTCTGACATTACTTCGTCTAAAGAGCGCCGTTAGTGTCTCTCCACCTCAAAAGAACTGCAGCAGTTCAAGAAAGCAGCTCCCAACTATTTTCTCCCGGGCGATTAGGAACAGCTGTAAATTCAACAAAATAACCTTAAGAACATTCTACACTGAATGACTGCAGGCAAGGCCTTTATACCGGAATGTCACATGCTAAGACGTCATTGTAAGTGTTTCAAAGGTACACTCCTACGTGGCGTGGAATCTACGCCGTAACATGACATCACCCTTTTCCCTTTAAAGAATGGGAACCCTTTGTGATAACGTACAAAAATGCATTTAGATACATTGTGTCTACAAATTTACATAATATTTTGGTAGATATGTATCACAGACAAAATATTTGGTCATTATATCCTTGTAGAGTTATCTGCATTTGGCTGTATAGCTTCACTCTGGTATGCGGTCTGTCATTGTGGATGGTTGATGTACCAGATGGCATAGGTGCATGGTTGTTATCTGGCATGGTGTCGTCAGTATCTGAGTCATCATTTTGTTGATGGGTGGTTAGTAATGTGCAGCTCAATTGTGTCATCTGTTTCTCTGCAGGACTTAATCTTGCTCATTATAACATCATATGACACAATAATTTTGCCAGAAGCCATTATTTTTATATGAAAATCACAAACCCTTATAAATTGACCTGGTTCAAGTTAGGAAAGTGGCATGCTCATTGATCATACTCCTGTAAGGTTTTCACCATTCTTTTCAGCAATATGTATGCCTGCATATTTAGTGGTAGGACTATGTGAGGGAAGAACTATGTGGATCTGTCTTCCAAACATGAGAGCTGCCAGTGAGGATAAACCATTACCTTGGGAAGTAGCACATGGTTATGCAAATTTTTTAACAAGTGGCTTTACATTTGACTATCAAGAATGTTACTGTTTGGACAATGCATTCTCCAAGACCGTTAGACTAAGGATAGTGAGGAGAAGAGATAATATGTTGAACATCCCATTTCCTACATATGTCTTGGAAGGGTGTACAGACCGTCATCAGACACAATTTGAGGTACATCAAACACATATCAACAACCTTTACCCTGTTGGTGTGTCTGATTTGGCACACTAAAGTAAGCAAAAATGTTTGGAATATTTGGTGTTGCAACTTTTATGTATGTGACCATAACGTATGTGAACTTATGTCAGTTAGATTAACATCTGGCATAGGGAAAATCTTAGAAGCTAATATTAAAAAGTTACTAAAGGTTACTTGGAAAGATTCAGGATAATCAGGTAGAGTCAATGTGATTTTGTGAAAGAAAAGTCATGCTTAACAGTCTATTGAAATTCTTTGAGGAAGTAATATGTGCTGTGTATAGATTTATGTATCTGGATAGACTAATGAAAGAAGAGCTTCTTGTGTAAGCCAAGCCTCTACATCATATGATAATGAGCAATGATTAAAACATTCTTGTGTCCATCCCAAGGAGCTTACATTTAAGATGGATAATTATTGAATAATATGAAATTATTTTTATATTCAGCTCCAGGGACAGAGCAATGGGTTCAAATTATTTCTTTAAATTTATATAAGGGAATTATGAGGGCATGAAAATGGAGCTGGCTAAAGTGAATTGGCAAACTAAGTCAAAGAATAGGTCAATAGAGATTCTATGGTAGACATTTAATGGGATATTTCAGAATATATAGACTATAAACAGTCTAACAACTAAGAAAAATCCAAGGAATAGACACATAACCTGTGGTTAACTAGAAAGGTTAAAAAAAATAACAAATTTAAACAAAAATAATATCATTGTGCAAAGACAGGTGGCACATCGAAAGATTGGACAGAGTATAAAAACAGCAATAAAGGTGCATCTGGAGAATTTTTAATGGAAAATAAAGAGATGGCAGATGAATTGGTCAGGTATTTTGCATCAATCTTCATTATAGAGTAATACATTGAAGCAGTTATAAATCAGGAAATTGGAGGGAGGAATTCAGAAAACTTGCAATCACAAGGGAAGTAGTACTAGGTAAAGAAGTCTGGGCTCAAGATTAGAGTGGTGCTGGAAAAGCACAGCAGGTCAGGCAGCATCCGAGAAGCAGGAAAATCGATGTTTCAGGCAAAAGCCCTTCATCAGGAGTTGAACAATGCATTCTCCAAGACCATTAGACTAAGGATAGTGAGGAGACGAGATAATGTGTTAAACATCCCATTCCTATATATGTCTTGGAAGGGTGTACAGATCATCATTAGACGGTTCTCAGATGTTGCCTGACCTGCTGTGCCTTTCCAGCACCACTCTAATCTTGACTCTAATCTCCAGCATCTGCAGTACCCACTTCTGTCTAAAGAAGTCTGGGCTGACAAGTGCACAGGTTCTAATGGATTTCATCCTAGAGTCTTAAAAGTGAGATAGTTGATATGTCAATTTTCATTTTCCAAATTCTATAGATTCAAGTAAGGTCCTATCAAATTGGAATGATTTGGAGGTGCTGGTGTTGGACTGGAGTTTAAGAGACTCTGGTCAAAATAAGAAGGAGTTATGTATTAGATATAGCCAAATGGGATCAAATGAATCTCTTGGAGAGTATAAAGGGAATAGGGGCATTCTTAAGAGGAAAATCAAGAGAGCAAAAAGGGGATATGAGATAGCCTTGGTAGATTAGGTTAAGGATAATTCAAACAGATTCTGTAAGCACATTAGGAGCAAAATAGCAGCTGGGGAGAGAATAGGGCCCCTTAAAGGTCAACAAGATTGTCCATGTGTGGAACTATAGGAGAATATTTCAGTTTTTACTGTGCAGAGAGAAATGGAGGCTAGGGAACTCAGGGAAAAAAATATTGATGTCTTGAAAACAGACCACATTACAGAGAGGAAGTGCTGGAGGTCTTATAAAACATAAAGGCAAATACATCTCTTGGACCTACTCAAGCGTATTCCAGGACATTGTGGAAAGTCAGGGAAGAAATTGCGAGGCCCCTAGCAGAGGCATTTGTATCATCCACAGCCACGGGTGAGGTGCTGGAGGGCTGAAAGTTAGCTAATGTTGTGCCTTTATTTTAAAAAGTTTGTAAGGAGGAGCCTGGGAACTATAGATCTGTGAGGCTGGCATCAGTGGCACCTAAGTTATTGGAGGAGATTCTGAGAGGTAGGATTTACATTGCACTTAGAGAGGGAAGGACTGTTTCTGGATAGTCAGCATGATTTTATGTGTGGGAAATCATATCTCACAAACTTGATTGAGTTTTTTGAGAATGTAACCAAAAAGATTGACAAGGGCACAGTGGTTGATATTGTCTACATGAACTTTAGTAAAGCCTTCGACAAGGTTCCGCCTGGTAGACTAATCCATAAAGTTAGATCACATGGGATTCAGGGAGAGTTTGCCAATTGGATTCAAAATTGGCTTGACGTTAGGAGACTGGGGTACTGTGGAGATTCTTTTTCGCACTGGAAGCCTGTGACCACTGGTGTTCTACAGGGATCAGTGCTGGGTCCACTTTTGTTTGTCATTTATATTAACAATTTGGATGAGAATTTAGGAAGCATGGTTAGTAAGTTTGTGGGTGACACCAAAGTTATAGTATAGTTGACAGTGAAGAAGGTCATCTAAGATTACAAAGGGATCTTAATCATTTGGATCAATGGGGTAATATTGGCATGGATATAATATTGGCTGGCTAACAGGAAGCAGAGAATAAGCATAATTTGTTGTTTAAGTTGGCAAGATATAATGAGCAAAGTGCCAGCAGTGCTAAGCTATTTACAACTTAGACAATTGACTTAAATGAGGGGATGAAAGGTTGGGTTGCCAAGTTTGCTGATGACACGAAGAGAAATTAGAAAGTAAAGGGTGAAGAGGCATAAGGAGGCTATAAAAAGACATAGATAGGTCAAGTCAATGGGCAAAGATATGGCAAATAGGGTATAATGTGGGAAAATGTGAAATGGTCTTGTTTGGCAGAAAAAAAACAAAAACAAGCATATTATTTGAATGGTGAGAGATTGTAGAAAAATACAAAAGTAGAGAGGTTACATTTCAATTATATAAAATACTGGTGAAACTACATGTGGAGTACTTTGTAAAGTATGGGTACCTTATTTAAGGAAGGATGATAATGCAGTTCAAAGAATGTTTACTAGATGATACCTAGAATGGGCAGTTGTCTTAAGAGGAAATGTTGCAAGTGTGTATTGTTGGAGTTTAGAGGAGCAAAAGGCAATTTGATTGAAACATGCTGAGGGATTTTTGCCAGGGTAGATGTGGAGAGGGTGTTTCTTTTTCTGGGAGAATATAGAGTCAGGGGTCACTTTTTAAAACAATGGGTCACTCATTTAAAGCAGAAATGAAGCAATTCTTTTCCTTATAAATGAGTGAGGTTTTACATTGCTATTCATTAATGGGATTTGGTCGTCATTGGCTTGGCCAGCATTTATTGCCCATCCCTAGTTGCACTTCAGAAGGTGGTGGTGAGCTGCCCTTTTGAACTATTGCAATCCATTTAATTTAGGTAGAGCCATAATGCCATTAGCGAAGAAGTTTTAGGGTTTTGACCCAGTGAAACTAAACCAACTCAGGATGGTATGTGGCTTGAAAAAGAACTTTCAGGTAGTTATGTACCAGTTATTTGCAGTCTTTGTCCTTCACGATCAACGTGGTCATATGTTTGGAAAATGTTGTCTAAGGAGCCTTATGAATTTCTGCAGGGCATCTTGTAGATAGCATATACTGCTGCTACTGAGTATTGTTGGTGGTAGAAGGATGTGGTACCAATCATGTAGACTGCTTTGTCCTGGGTGATATCAAAACAGCCTCCTCCTGTGATTCCCAGATGCCAGTGTTCATCCAATTCAAATCACTCCACGTGATATAAAGAAATGGTTGGAGGTGCTGGATACTGCAAAGGCTGTGGATCCTGACAATATTCTGGCAATAGCACTGAAGACTTGTTCTCTAGAATTTGCCACATCCCTAGCCAAGCTGTAACAGTACAGCTACAACAAAGTCATCTACCTGACGATGTGGAAAACTGACCAGGTATGTTCTATACACAAGAAGCTGGGCAAATTCAACTCAAACAATTACTGTCCTATTAACTTATTCCCGATCATCCATAAAGTGATGGAAGGTGTCATCAACAGTTCTATCTAGCAGCACCTTCTCAGCAATAATCTGCTCAGTGATGCCCACTTTGTGTTCCGCCAGGGCCAGTCAGCTCTTGGCCTCATTACAGTCTTAGTTCAAACATGGACAAGAATTTGAATCCCAGAGATGAGGTGAGAATGATAGCCCTTGACATGAAGGCAACATTTGATCAAGTCGTTGTTTTTGGTGGCTTGGTTGATGCCAAGTAGTCAGTCCAGTTTCATTCCTTTGTTCCTTTCTAGCGATTGATACAATCTGAGTAGCTTCCTAGGCCATTTCAGAAGGCAATTATGTATCAAACAGATTTCTGGGTCAGGAATCACACATAGGGCAGACCAGGGAAGGACTGCAGTTTTCTTTCCTAAAGGCCATTAGTGGGTTCAACAATAATTTTATGGTCATCATTTGCTTTTTAATTACATAATTTTAAAAATTAGATTCAAATTCCACCATCTGCCATGGTTGAATTTGAACCCAGATCTTCGGAATTTTACCTGGCCTCTCCTCTGGATTAGAATTCGGTTCCTGAAAAGCATAGTATAAGGTATAGCCAGGTGGATTCTTAGTAAGCAGCAGGTGACAGGTTATGCATGTGAGAATGTGGATTTGAGGTTGCAATCAGATCGTATCTTATTAAGTGGTTTGAGAGGCAGAATACTTAGTCCTCCTTGTTCAGAAAAAGTCAATGCAACAGATGTCAGACTCATCGTAAGTAGTTAATTTATCATGTGTGGATTCTACCACATTGTGCCAAATTCCTGAGTACATCTTTTTGAAAATGTATAAAGGAATGCTATTCACATTTTCACCATTGACAGTTTGGGCATTTCATCCATATTATCAGTACATTTTGTGATTTATCATTTGGATATGTGTAAAGAACTTTGACTTTTCTAAAATTGGTCACATGAATGGTCTGACTGTCATACTGCAAATACTTCTTGTATCGATTGACATATTTGTGTGCCATGGATGTAAGTTTGGCAATGCCCTTGTCATTATTCCTTGGTTGACTTCTTTTCACATACTGCTTTGTTGCAATTTGATTCTCTGCAGGCAATTGGATTTCTTGCAGATTTAGCCCAATAATGTCTTGTAGAACTGAACTTGTGTATGTCACAAAATACTGGACACTGTCTTGGTAGGTGAGATAAGCCACAGCTCCTCCAGAATTTGGATGTTTTGTTGGATCTACTACAATAATTGTTGTAGAGTCAGCACCTGACCATGTCAATGTCCAGCCACAATTGCTTTGCATTTGAGTTCCTCTTCAGCATTGAGTCAATGATGTATTCTTTGGGTGTGTCCAGAAGTGCTTTTCTGAAAGATTGAATACATATAGAGAGAATTACCAGTTCTATAAGCCATTCAGGTAAGTTAGCTTCAGTGAAATCACATTCTGTACTTTGATGAGTTTGCAGCTAAAAAAAATGACAATGTCATGCACTTTCCTTTTTCACTTTCTCATCATTTCCAAGAGGCAAGGTGGCAGAATCAATCAATGACTGTGTACAGTTAAGACTTTTTAAGATAGTTTTTTTTGTTTTATTTCCCTTTTTTTGTTCTAGAATAGCTGTAGTAAATTAAAGCTGTCCTTCAGCACAATTTAACTACCATTTTATTAAAAATAAGATAACAGACCTAATCTGATTTTAAAGAGAGACATTGTACTCACAACTGTTCCTACAATGTGATTACTGTAACTTCAGCTCTAAACTCAGACAAATCATGGAAAATGACTGCCACTGATGCAGTCTATTCAGCAGCTGTTCAGCCTTTAGTTCCAATTAGTTGCTACTAACTAGTTGTCACCATTAGATTTTAGTGCCCACTTTCTCTATCATAAGATACTGCTATGGTTTCTTGGATCAAGCATGATTGCTAGCATAATATGCCCTGAGTGGTGCCTATCTGTTAGCTTATGTAACATGTACCACAAAGGTCGGGGTCTTGTTGAGAAAAACATCTTGAAATTTGTTAGCAACACTAACTATTTGTATTGCTATAGTATGACTGACTAATACATTGTTTGGGTTCTGTGCATACTAATATTACTTTACATTTTTGATGATACTATGGCTTTACGAGTTGTATTTTATGTTTTTTTAATGAAGAATGAGGCACAGGTATCAAGCAGTCTGCACAAAGCCAATAAAGTAAACAGCTTGTGAGGTCTTCGGTTTTTTTTAAAGTTAGAAACAGCCTGAATGGATGGGGTCAAGTCCCACAAAACCATTATTTTTAATTTAAGCTTACAACAGTTGCTGGGATCTTGAAGCTCGATATGGAAGCTTTTATTTTTCTCTCTCTGTTACAGCTAAAAGCTAGGGTTCTCTTCCAGCTGCTAGAATTGTATGTGAAACAGTCTGTTTTACTGAATTTACATTTGCCAAGGATATGCTTATGGGATATTACTATATTGAATTATTTTTTATAATGTCTGCATTTTAACTGTAATATGAAAATAAAGCGTGTTTCGCTGTAAGTCATGTAGTTTAACAAATCGAATTGCATCTGGAATGCATCACCTTACACCTACCTTTAAAATAAGCAAAAGTTAGCGTCTAGGCTATCTTCTTAATATATTTTGAGGGGGTTTGGTCTGACATAACACCTTAGATACATGTAACTAACTGACTGAACACAAGACACTGATTCCATTGCAGTGAGAGAGTGACTGAAGGCGTGTCAGGTACTTTTATAATGGAACATCATGTATTACGATATTGTATGTTCTTGTAGATATAAGTCTGTCTGGTCTGGAATTTATGCAATAACACAACAGAATCCAAATCTGAAACTTACTTCAATAAGTCTCCACATTTAAAAAAAAACACATTATTCTCGAAAGATTTCAGTACTTACTTTCTTGGCCACATTTAGTTTAAATAGTTATAATTTTCAGAAATGTTGGTGGGTTCCATCAATAAAGCTGCATTTTACAAACAGTGGTACACTTATTAAGCATAAGATTAAGTTTAAAAACACAGGTAAGAGCATGATAAACATGAATCAGAGCATCTTGCAGCTCATCCAACTACTTGGAATTTATCGTTAGACCTAAGCTCACAAGTGTTTTATGCTGAAAATGTAAACTAATAACAACAAGGCAAGATCAGTAGAGCATCTAGGACTTTGGTGAATAACAGGATCAGTAGTTATCTCTTTAACCAATGTGATTTAAGAACTGAGAGAATAAAAGAAAGAATGACAGAATGAAGAAAATAGAGAAATAACTGATTTGAATTAGAAGTCAGATCAGGTACAGAAAGAAAAGTTAGAAGAGACGAAGAAACTTGAATTAAGAGAGATAAAAGAGGCAAAAAGGTAAAGTAATAAACATACGTTTAAAATTAAAATGTTTAAAAATGTTTCAAATAATGTTATTTGTAATACGTTACATAATAATGTTTTGAGACCAATCTGACTCTTCTTTAGAACTACAGCATCTGCAGTATTTGTCTTTATCTAACTTATGTTTTCCTGCAGGAGTGAGACTTTAGTGTTTGAGTTATTGCGCTGGAGAGCTTGCGTGGCATTGTAGGATCGTAAATCTTTAACAAAGTACTTATGTGGTTGAAAGATGCAAAGTACGGCAGATGCTGGAAATCTGAAATAAAACAAAAGATCTGGAAACACTTAATAGGTCTTGCAGCATCTGTAAATTGTGTTAACAGTGTTGAAAGTTTGAGTACAATATGACTCTTTCTCTCAACTATGCAGTTAAGTCTGTCAGTCATTAGTCCACAAAAAACTATTGACATCATCTCTTGTTCTTATTTCAGAGAGAGACAATCAAGCGTAACTTGAGAGATACCAATCCATATTTAGCATGGCTGATGAGGAGTTATTCCCACTCTACCACTTGCAATGGGTTATTGGAAGAATTAATGGGTTGATTATGTTTGGCCACACCTTGAACATTCCTTTTATGTTCAACTATGTTTGAAATGGGATTTGAACTCAAACCTATTGGCTCACTACCCACTGAAGCCTAATTTTATTTGGCGACTTCATTGACAGACAATGTTTAGATTAGAGTGGTGCTGGAAAAGCACAGCAGTTCAGGCAGCATCTGAGGAGCAGTGTTTTTACTGCTCCTCAGATGCTGCCTGAACTGCTGTGCTTTTCCAGCACCACTCTAAACTAAACTCTGGTTTCCAGCATCCGCAGTCATTGTTTTTACCTTGACAGACAATGTGCAAATCCAAAAAATGTTTGAAACTCACAAAGAGGATGAGGGTGATCTGACATTTCTCTGGTGGCAGAGCAATACAAATCATCCAACATATAGCAATCCATGATTCACAGGGTGTTCTTTCCTTGCCAACAGTTGTTGGTTGACTTAATAACATCATTCACATTAAAATCACCAAAATTTGGCTGTGAAGTCTGATCATAGGAGCAGGAATCAACTATTCAGCATATCAAGCCTGTTCTACTATTCAATCAGATCTTTGTTGACATATTATTAACTTCACCAATCCACATGGTTCCTTGACCCTTAAAACCCTCACATAGCAAAAACCAAAAAAGATATCAGTTATCTTGCTTTTAATTTCCACAGAATCACTAATATCAAGAAAAGAATGAAAACTTTACATTGTGTATATTACAAAGTATTTTGTCCAAATATTACCTAACTCTTGCAAAAGGATAAGTCACATGATTTCAAATCATTCTTTTGTTTCCCCTCAGACTTGAGTTTGTATGAATTAATTTTCTTGCATAATCCAAACTGTCAGTAGTCTTTGCATTTTTGTTCAAGTAATTTGTAATTTCAAGTTTTGTTTTGTTTAAAGAAACCTTGCTGATTCCAACAAGTCCTCCATAGTTATAAAAACATTTCTAGTGGGTTTTGAGAAGATTTGTAGCTCAGGTTGAGATTCTGGATGTAGGTTTGCTCACTGAACTCGAAGGTTCATTTGCACCATACTAGGTTTCGTCACCATACTAGGTAACATCTTCACTGAGCCTCCGGACGAAGCACTGCTGATAATTCCAGCTTGCTATTTAGATGTTTGGGTTTCTTTGGGTTGGTGATGTCATTTTTGGCAGTGATGTCATTTCCTGTTATTTTTCTCAGGGGGTGGTAAATGGGGTCCAAGTCAATGTATTTGTTGATAGACTTCTGGTTGGAATGCCATGCTTCTAGGAATTCTCGTGCGTGTCTCTGTTTGGCTTGTCCTAGGATAGATGTGTTGTCCCAATCGAAGTGGTGTCCTTCCTTATTTGTATGTAAGGATACTAGTGAGAGAGAGTCATGTTGTCTTGTGGCTAGTTAATGCTCATGTATCCTGGTGGCTAGTTTTCTGCCTGTTTGTCCAATGTAGTGTTCCTACATTTATGAAGTACTGTGCAAGAACTGAGAAAAAAAACAGGAAATGACATCACCAACCCAAAGAACCCCAAACATATAAATAGAAAGCAGGAATCATCAGCAGTGCTTCATCTGGAGGTTCACTGAAGGTATTACCTAGTATGGTGACGCAACGTCTGAAAATTAACCTTCCAGTTCAGCGAGCAAACTACATCCAAATTTCTAGTGGGTTTTCTGGTTACACACTTTGCTGAGAGGAATTACAAAGGAAGAAAGCAGGAGCAATGTGTTGTTGTTTCTTAGGCAGGTCATATTCATCTGACTGAGTTCACAAATGCAGTTATCTTATTCCACTCACAAACTAGGCCATGTGATCTCTCTCTCTGGGTTTTCAAGATATCTAACTACATTCAAGCACTCTTCTCCTTGGAGGTAAAATATTGTTACTGTTATACTCAAGTGACATTTCTTCAGTTCCTTTTATTCATTCATGGGATGTAGACTTCGCTGGTTGAGCCAGCATTATTTCCAAAACCTAGTTGCCTTTGAAAAGGTAGTGGTGAGTTACCTTCTTGAACTGCTGCAGTCCATTTGGTGTAGGTACACCAAGAATGCTGTTAGTTAGTGAGTTCAGGATTTTTAGCCAGCGACAGTGAAGGAACCGCTATATATTTCTAAGTCACAATGGTGAGTGGCTTGGAGTGGATCTTGCAGGTGATATGTTACCATTGATCCACTGTCTTTCTCCTTCTGGATGGTAGTCATTGTAGATTGAGAGGTGCTGTCAATTGACCTTGGTGAACTTCTACAGGTGGTACACAGTTCTGATATGGAGCATTGGTGATGGAGTTAATGAATGTTTGTGTCTGTGGTATCAATCAAGTCAGCTGCGCTCCCTTGATGATGTCAAGCTTCTTGAGTGTTGTTAGATCTACATTCATTCAAGAAGTGGATCATATGCCTGATTGTGTCTTGCTCTGATTGCTCTTGTAGCAACATTTTGTAGCTCTTCCAGTTCAGTTTCTGGTGGATGTTTCAGTGATGATAATCCCACTGAATGTCAAAAAAGATGGTTAGATTCTCTCTTGTTGGAGACAATCAATGACTAGCACATGTGTGGCAATGAATGTTACTTGCTGCTTGTAAGCCCAAACCTAGATATTGTCCAGATGTTGCTGCATTTGGACATAAACTGTTTCAGTTTCTGAGCATTTACAAATGATGCTGAACATAATGCAATCATCAGCAAACATCCCCTATCCTGACTTTATGATGGAGGAACTGAAGAAGCAACTGAATATAGTGGGGTTGAGGACACTACTCTGTGAAACAAGGGCTTTTGTGGTGCGGAGGTAGTGTCCTTATCTCTCATACAAGATGCCCAGGTTCAAGTCCCATCTGCTCCAGGGGTGTATCATAACATTTCTGTACAGGTTGATTAGAAAATACCTATCCTGAGGAAATCCTGCAGTGATGTCTGAGAGTAGAGGTGAATGACTTAAGCTATTTTCCTTTGTGCTATGTATGATGCTAACAAACAGTGTTTCCCCCTTGATTCCTATTAACTCTAGTTTTGTAGGGCTCCTTGATGTCACACTCATTCAACAGCAGCGTTGATGTCAAGATTCTAACCTCACCTCTGGAATTCAGTTCTTTCATTCATGTTTGAACCAAGGCTGTAATGAGGTCAGGAGCTCAGAGGCCATGAAGGAAGGTGTTTATTTGCAAAGTGTCATTTGTTTAAAGTTCAAGATTATTTATATGGATCCACATAATATTTTCAAAAATAATATTTTGATCATATCTCAGTTTTAACAAGTAATTGTAGATTTTTCATAAGTTAGTCTCCAGTTCCATTGCGCCTAATGAATTAAAGTTTGTAAATCACAATTGCGGCAATTTTTAATCTGTTTTTGATGTTCATCAAACAGTTCTTTAACCCTCTTACAGCTGTTTTATTTCAACTAATGAACTCAAATATGCAAGGGGAGGTGACTGAAAAGCATGTCCAAGCTAATCTTGTTTGCATTATTGTTAATGTTCCTCTTTGGTCAGTAAAGGAACTCAAGGTTATTGATAGTAATATGCAAGAAATGTTTCATAAAGTGTTCCTCATACTAAGTTATTTCACAAAATAGAATCTTGTGATATTGGCCAAAGCTTAAAATGCTGGATGAGTAATTAGCTTCGATTCAGTAACCATAGGGTTGTTATTAACAAATATAGCTCGTTTGAAGACATGCTACTTATGGTGTACCACAGGGATTGGTCTAGTGCTCTCTAGTCTTGTTGTCTTTATTAATTACTTGAATATGATAAGTAATTTTGCATTTCCACACTGGGGCAAAATCACAACATTTTTTTATATAGATAACACTTCCACGTTATCTGATGAATTCATTTCAACCACCTAAAAGGTTTGATGCAAATTCTGCATCTTTTTGTTAATGATCCCCTTCTGATACTGGAGCAGTATACAATTATTTGTCAAAGCCATTCATGATTTTGGAGACCTCCATCATATTTAGTTTTTGTTTTACCTGATCTAAGGAAAACATTATCAGTATCTTCAGTAATATAGCCAGAAAATGCTGGAAACATTCAGCAGGACTGGCAATATTATCAGAGAGAGAAACAGAGTTAATATTTCAGGCTTATGACCTCTTACCATCTTCTCAATTATACTTCAAAGATTTGAATACATACACACTCAGATCTCCCTGTTCCTTACATAACCCCTTTAAGATAGTACTGTTGAGTTCATATTGCATCTCCTCATTCTTCCTGTCAAAATATAGTACTTCACACATTGCAGTAAATCTCATCTAACATGTGTTTCCCCATTTTACCAATCTGTCCATGTAATTCTAGAGACCTTTCTCAGTATGGGCGAAATCTTATCAGACTCTGACCTGTTCGGATTATGGTAAGATGAGTGGTAAAATTGAACAAGGTGTTTGGTGAGGTTGATCTCAATATCAAGATCACCTCTCCACATCTTGGTCCCTTTTCTCAAGTGGTGTGGTGAAATTCCCACTAAGTAGCAGCAAATTGACACTCATTATTGCATGTTAAATGCTTTGTTACCAATCCAAATCACCATTGGTTGCAATCTTATCAAACTTGCCATTCAACCTAACTATCAGGAAAATTTAACATCGAAAGCAAAGTGGGCTCTTGAAGGAAGAATCCACCGCTTGCTCTAAAAGACCTCCATGTTAAACACTGAGCACCAACAACTCAGCCATGCTGCACATGTATTGGCCACACACCACCAATATCCACAGACAGCCTCTAAAACCCTCATGGCACATCTCCGATCCACTCACAGGACACTTCTGGACTTCAATGATGCAACTTGGGCCACACAGACAACCAGCATTGTAATACTATAGCAAGGACACTTTGTGTTCAGGGATACACATACAACTTATGGACTGGACCTAGCTACATCCCTGAGCTTTTTACTTGCTCTCATCATGCTAACTCCCTTCTGAATGAACCTGAATGTTCACAGCATCTCTGCCTTGCAGTGCCTTGTCTTTTTGTGTATTGCCCCCTCAGCCAGAGATACTTTGCTCGAGTAAAGCATTGTTGTGCCATCCTGATACAGTAAGTCAAGAGTGGCCTCCAATAGCAGTGCAGGACCTGTTCAGGGCAGTCAGAGTCAGGATAATCTGCTCATAAGAAGTGGAGAACTGAATGATGGGCAGCACACCACTCATCTTGACTCTCTCTGCCCTATTGTGGGCTGTTCTGTTCCGAGAATGACAGACAAACAGGCATAATAGAAGATGAAAGTGGGGCTGCACAGCTATTACTGATGGTGCAGGTAGAGAGGTTTTCTACTCAAGTTAGTTGGCAGCTCAGAGGTGTGCAGGATTAATACTGCCACAGTTTGGGGTGGGTGAGGATGAGTGGAGAAGATGTTGCATACATTAGTGAGAGCGATAGAGCTTGAGCCTTAGTGGGAGGTGGGTACAAGAACAGAGTGAGTGAGATGTCAGAAACAAAATGGTCTATGTATGCTGGCAAGGTGGAGAAGGACATTGATTTTCTTCTGCATTACTGTGTATTCCTTCAGATGGCTAAGACAGCTCTAATTCAGGAGGGGTCACCTCAGATCAGGCCGGCTTGGTCTGGTGTCATGGCCTCCACTGCTTGTTTTGAAAGACAGGGTGTCTTGCCTGTACACCACCCCACCTAGCAGGAGCTGCAGAAGAATGCCCATAAAGCCAGGATCCAATTTCCTCCATGTGCTATGTTTGGGGCAAATGTCAGGAACCATATAAGGAAGCACCAGACTGACAGTGCTTGCCTAAGTTCGGAACAGTCTTTTAAATATGGTGCCTTGCAAGGATGCCAGATAATTCTGTAATTTCTAATGAATGGAGAGTTGTTTCTGGTAAGATGGATGCCATGAGGGCTGAAACAATTAATGTGTCATGTTTGATTAGATTTTAGATTATGATCAGATTACAGTGTGGAAACAGGCCCAACAAGTCCACACCGACCCGCCGAAGCGCAACCCACCCATACCCCTACATTTACCCCTTACCTAACACTACGGGCAATTTAGCATGGCCAATTCACCTGACCTGCACATCTTTGGACTGTGGGAGGAAACCGGAGCATCCGGAGGAAACCCACGCAGATACGGGGAGGACGTGCAAACTCCACACAGTCAGTCGCCTGAGGCGGGAATTGAACCCGGGTCTCTGGCGCTGTGAGGCAGCAGTGCTAACCACTGGGCCACCGTGCCGGTTTGGTAAGATGCAATCAGAAAACCCATGCTGTCTCATGGTAAGAATCACATGACCAATTTCAATGCAACTCACACTTAGTCAAAAATCTATAAGATTCAGCCCTCTGTTTTTGATTTCTATGACATCTGCAAACTTTGAAATTGTGCCCTGCTTACCCAAGTCCAGGACACAAAAAAAATCACAAAGATTGAAGTATTTAAATATGTACAAAGCTCTCTCCTGGCAATACAAAGTAGTTCATTGATAGCTGCTACGAGTACAAATTTAGGCTTACAATTGGTTGGCATTGAGAAAGCTATAAGAGGAGAAGGAATGCATTTGGAATATGTTTGCTGACAAGATTGCGCTTTTCAGTTCTCCACCATAGAACAAATGAAAGAAATGCTCGGTTTCTGCTTATTCTGCAGATTTCTGTCAGCTTTGACTCAGTGATAGTCTGATGCACTGATGTCTAAATCAAAAACTGTGCAGTCATAGCCCTCCTCCAAAGACCAGAGATGAGCAATTGATCTTGTTAGTAATAGCCTTTCAAACAGTACAAGTGCCTTTACAGCTCCAAGATGGATATGCACACATTTTGTGGAGTGAATCACACTAGAGGCGATATTGTGAGTCAATGCCTCACAGTGAACATCCTCCAGAAGTATGAAGAGCAGACAGATCGTAGCACCAACCAGCATGCAATGCTGATTTGACACCAATGGTGAAACTTTGGAGCTCAATGTTCCAGCCAATGCTGTCTCTTAACCTTGCATAGTGAGTATGCATTCAACATCAGGATGGATGCTTGGACACTTCTATTAATGGAAACACTCAAATGACTACCTTTTGAGTATTACTCTGGTTTGCTTACATTATTATATTTGACAAAATGGTCATAATCAAAGGAAAGGATAATGAAAAGTAAGGTTGGGACCACCTTAAAAACTTGAGTGGGGTTGAAGGATACCAACAATGATGGAAGCACACTCAGGAAAGGAAGGAGAAGGTACATTGCTTTGTTCATTAGTAGACAATATAAATCAAACCATTATCTGATCTGCTGGAATTAGTTATTTGTTATTAGTAGACTAAACTAAAATTTAATTAAATAAAAATTAGACAAAAGTTAGGACAAATAAGACTGAAAAATATCAATGAATAAAATTATCAAATAATAATAATAATAATAATTGCATACCACATAATGTGCATACTTATTACTAGGCCAAAGGTCTGAAAAGTCTACTTTAAATTACACTGGAAAAGCAAAGTGTCTCAAAAATGTGAATATCACATGAAGCTAGCTATTTCGTATTGCTATTACTTAGGAACAATGTAAGTAGTATGCTCCACTAACAGAATGCTGTCATCAAGCCAAAACAATAATCTGTATATCATACAAATGAGTAATGTAGTATACAAAACTTACTGCCAGTGTAATGCCACATCTGTGGGCCACATGTCCCAATGGCTCATGGATAGTATCAAACTGCACATCCCTTTGACTGTGGAAGGAGAAAGCCTCCGTAATATAATGGAGCAGTCTGTGGTCATGGAACAGATAGATACCATTGACGTTGCTAAACAGAGGGATGAGGGCCTGAAAGCTGAAGATAGGGAGATCAGTTAAGGAGAATCCAAAGCATTTTTAAAAATACATTAGGGACAAAAGGATAACTAGGGAGAGAATAGGGCCCCTCACAGAGCAGCAAGGCAGCCTTTGTGTGGAGTTGCAGGAGATGGGGGAGATACTAAAAGTGTATTTTGTATCAGTGTTTGTGGAAAAGGATGTGGAAGATATAGAATGTAAGGAAATAGATGCTGACATCCTGAAAAATGCCCATATTACAAAGGAGTAAGTGCTGGATGTCATGAAATGCATAAAAGTGGATAAATCCCCAGGACCGGAACACTGTGGGAAGCTAGGGAAGTGATTGCTGAGGTATTTGTATCATCAATAGTCACAAATGAGGTGCTGGAAGGCTGGAGGTTGGCTAACCTGGTGCCACTATTTCGGAAAGGTGGTAAGGACAAGCCAGGAAACTATAGACCAGTGAGCCAAACGTCAGTGGTGGGCAAGTTGTTGGAGGGAATCCTGAGGGACAGGATATACATGTATTTGGAAAGGCAAGGACTTATTAGTGATAGTCAGCGTTGTTTTTTACGAGGGAAATCATGTCTCTTTTGAAGTTTTTTGAAGAAGTAACATAGAGAATTGATGTGGACAGAGTAGTAGAAGTGATTTATCTGGACTTCAGTAAGGCGTTTGACAAGGTTCCCCATGGGAGACTGGTTAGCAAGGTTAGATCTCATGGAATAGAGGGAGAACTAGCCATTTGGATACAGAACTGTTTCAAAAGTAAAAGGCAGAGGGTGGTGGTGGAGGGTTGTTTTTCAGACAGGAGGCCTGTGACCAGAGGAATGCCACAAGATCAGTGCTGGGTCCACTATTTTTTGTCATTTATACAAATGATTTGGATGTGATCATAAGAGGTATAGTTAATAAGTTTGCAGATTATACCAAAATTGGAGGTGTAGTGGACAGTGAAGAAGGTTACCACAGATTACGACAGGATCTTGATCTGATGGGCCAATGGGCTGAGGAATGGCAGATAGAATTTAATTTACAAAAATGCGAGGTGCCACATTTTGGGAAAGCAAATCTTAGTAGGACTTATACACTTAATGGTAAGGTTCTGGGGAATGTTGTTAAACAAAGAGACCTTGGAGTGCAGGTTCATAGCTCTTTGAAAGTGGAGTCGCAGGTGGATAGGATAGTGAAAAAGGTGTTTGGTACGCTTTCCTTTATTGGTTAGAGTATTGAGTACAGGAGTTGGGAGGTCATGTTGTGGCTGTACAGGACATTGGTTAGGCCACTTTTGGAATTTTGGAATTCTGGTCTTCCTATTGGAAGGATGTTGTGAAGCTCGAAAGGGTTCACAAAAGATTTACAAGGATGTTGCCAAGGTTGGAGGATTTGAGCTATAAGGAGAGGTTGGATAGGCTGGGGCTGTTTTCCCTGGAGTATTGGAGGCTGAGGGGTGACCTTATAGAGGTTTACAAAATCGTGAAGGTCATGGATAGGATAAATAGACAAAGTATTTTTCCATTTGTGTGGGGGATCCAGAACTAGAGGGCTTAGATTACTTACAGTGTGGAAACAGGCCCTTCGGCCCAACAAGTCCACACCGACCTGCCTAAGCACAACCCACGCAGACCCATTCCCCTACACCTAACACTACAGGCAATTTAACATGGCCAATTCACCCAACCTGCACATTTTTGGACTGTGGGAGGAAACCGGAGCACCCGGAGGAAACCCACACAGACAGTTGCCTGAGGCGGGAATTGAACCTGGGTCTCTGGCGCTGTGAGGCAACAGTGCTAACCACTGAGCCACCGTACTGCCCACATAGGTTTAGGGTGAGAGGGGAAAGATATAAAAGAGATCTAAGGGGCAACTTTTTCACGCAGAGAGTGGTACGTGTGTGGAATGAGCTGCCGGAGGAAGTGGTGGAGGCTCATACAATTGCAACATTTAAAAGACATCTGGATGGGTATATGAATAGGAAGGGTTTGGCGGGATATGAGCCAGGTACTGGCAGGTGGGACTAGATTGGGTTGGGATATGTGGTCGGCATGGACTAGTTGGACCAAAGAATCAGTTTCCATTTTTTACATCTCTATGACTCTATGACTGTTCACAATGGAATCCTGTCAGTACTCAACTAGCCTAACACCAGGTCTGTGGGCCATATGTCCCAATGGCTCATGGATTGTATCAAACAGCACATCCCTTTGACTGTTCACAATAGAATTCTGACTGTACTCAATTAGCCTGTGCTAGTTTGAATTTGTATAATAAACACATTTTTTTGACTTGATGACAGCAACCTGTTGGAAAAGCATATTGTTTGCATTGCTACTGAATTCTGAATGTGTGTCCCCAACTTCAGATGTAATTGCACAATTGGTAAACTCCAAATTTGCTAAATAATCCTGATTGCATTAAGGATTAAACTAAAGGTCATTTTAAGATGATCAGTTGGTCACACAGTGTGCCTCACCTACAAGTCCACTGTCCTTTCTAAACTGAAAGAAAGTGTCCACAAACTGTGCCTTTTCAACTTAACAAAAGCTTAGGGAATAGCCGTTCACTGGTGCAATACCTTAAATCTGTCTAAAGCTTGGCTGTTAACTGTTCACTGTCCATAACAGGCCTTTCCCTGTCAGTCCAATTGCCAAAAAAATCAGCATTTTCTCATGCAGTATAAATTGTTGTTCCTTTTAAAATATGATACTTTTGCAATTCTGGCCTAATGAGTACAAGATGAAAGGCTTTGACAGCATATCACCTTTTGACAGCACTATAGTGCTCAAGTTCTGTGATACCAATTGACTATAAATAACACTATGTACAATTAGCAATGTAAGAACATTATTAGCTAGGACCTTTTTAAGAAACCTATTAACATTAGTAATACAAATATTAATACACATCTGTCAAAAATTGAGGATCAATATTTGACTAATAAAGGCTTTAAAATGGCCAATGTGATGGACCTTTTTGAGCAAATCATTCATTTTGACACATTGACCCTTTGACCCTTTGCATCACAGCAAAACTAAAAAATGTTTTCTTACTTTTGGTCATCCTACCAAGCGTGGTTTCAGGATACTTAAATGTTCAATTTTCTTAGTCCACATTTTCTGCAAGAATTTATTATTGTCTTCATACTTAGTGACAACATCAACAGTGGCTTTTCAGGAAGAAACCAATAGGTTTACCGACAGCACTCTTGGAAGCTTTAAATTTTAGTCAATAAATGTTTTCAACTAGACTTTTCTTTAACAGTACAGTATAAAAGAATTTATTCTGCCTTTTAATCATTTCTTTCTTTTTGTAAATATATTTATTAGCAATTTTTTAAACTATACAAACATTTAAAATTATTGAAAAATACAGTCACTAACAAATACCAGTATAATAAAAAGAAATCAAAACACAAATTACAATACAACTACTGTCTACTAACTACTAACCTACCCTATAATACCCAACAAACCCTAACACTGCAAAACAACACCAATAAATAAGTAAATGACTAATAGATCAAAAAAGAAAAAAAACCAAAAAAAAAACGGAATACAGAACAGCTATGGTCAGCGCAAAGCTCCCAAATAGAGGAACAGGAGCATTGTATGTATATCCTTAACTCAGGAGACCCCGTCCAGGGCCCAGGGCTTGACAAACCTAAACATCCTGGTTAAACAAATGCCCTAGTTAAGATAACTGACAAATCTATATCCAAATAACTCAAGTAGGGCTGCCATGTCTTATAAAAATGGTCTGTTGTGTGGTGCACCATGTTTGTAAAAATGTCCAAGAGAATGTGCTCCATAATTGGTGGGCGGCACGGTGGCACAGTGGTTAGCACTGCTGTCTCACAGCGCCAGAGACCCGGGTTCACTCAGGCGACTAACTGTGTGGAGTTTGCACATTCTCCCCGTGTCTGCGTGGGTTTCCTCCCACAGTCCAAAAATATGCAGGTTAGATGAATTGGCCATGCTAAATTGCCTGTAGTGTTAGGTGAAGGGGTAAAAGTGGGTGTGCTTCGGCGGGTCGATGTGGACTTGTTGGGCCGAAGGGCCTGTTTCCACACTGTAAGTAATCTAATCATAATTCATTTCTGCCATCCCAGCAAGCCCGGCGGGTTCTCAAACACCCAGTTCATCAGAATATTCTTCTGTTCACAGTATGCAAGAATAGTAAATAGTTTCTTCCCATGCCTGTCTAAAGACGGTAAATTCGGTCGACCTAAGAGGTGAGATATCAGGTCTACTTTGACTTCAGTCCTCAATACCCTCCCTATCACTCCCGCCACAGCGCTTCAATAAACACGGAGGCCCCTTTTTTAAACTTGGCCAGACAGTCTGGTGCCAGATGAACCGTGTGCATAACTTTTAACTGTCCTTTACAGATTGAGATCTTTCGAGCATTCTCCCATATGTTCTCCCATGTTTCAGAAGAGATCTCCACTCCTCGCTCTTGGTCCCAGATCTCACATAACCGGTTAATATCCTGCCAGGCCCTGCAACCCAGGAGGCAATAGAGGACACTAACCGTATTGTGGACCAAGGCAACAACCTCTCTGTATCGGGCTTATAGGGCTTAGTGAGAAGCGTAGTCTTCTTCTGGATGAAATCCGTAACCTGAAAAAAAAGGAAAAGGTCTCTGCTGGGCAACCCGTATTTGCGGCTCAGTTGCTCAAAAGACATCATAACCTCCCCCTCAATCAAGTCTCCCAAACTAGAAACTTCTCTCGCTGCCCATAGTTTGAATCCTGAGTCCATCGTCCCTGGTCGGAACCCTGGCATGCCAACTATAAGCGAAAGTGGCGAAGTCTTGGATAAACTACCCTCACTCTGACGCATCGCCCTCCATGCCTTGACTGTACTAATGACAATGGGGTTCCGGCAGTGGTCCATAACTGTCCTCCTCTTATCCACGAACAACAGGTTAATAAGAGGGCACCTTGCGTGGGAGGCCTCAACATCCAGCCATATTGAGTTTGGATCGTTACCTACCCAATAGCAGACTAAGGACAGCAGGGAATTCAACTGATACCTCCTGATGTCTGGGAAATCCCCTCCTCCCACACCTTGAGGCAACTGCAATTTGGTACATTTGATGAGGGGCCGCCCACGATACCAGACAAAGGAACCAAACCATCCCATAAGCTTCCGCAGCATTGACCTGGGAAACATTATAGGGAGCATACGCATGGGATAAAGCAAATGAGGAAGAACATTCATCTTAATGATAGATATTCGGCCCAAAAATGAAATTGGAAGAGCGTCCCATCTCTGGAGATCTCGTTTAATATTGTCGAGCAAGTGAGCAAAGTCAGTCCAAAATAACAGATCAAACTTGGGGGTAATAAAAACGCCTAGGTACCGGAACCCTGCCCGTGACCACTTAAAAGGGAACTTAGGGCCACCTTCAACTTCTGGCACATCCTTAAGGTTCCCCAAAGGCATAGCCTCCGACTTTGCAAAGTTAATCTTATATCCTGAAATGAATTGATACGTTGTATGGAGGTCATCTCGTGTGCCACTTCCGGAGCGGTTATGTGGACATTCTGACAAATGGCCTCATCCAGTGGCTGTCCTTGCCGACTACCCCTACCAATCCTAAAATTCCCAGACTTCACCCCGTTGGTGATGACTGCAGCCAGAGGGTGGCAATATAAAACCTCCACCACCTAGCAAAGACCCCACCCAACCCAAACTATTCTAAGGCATAGAAAAAGATACGGCCATTCCACCCAGTCAAATGCTTTCTCTGCATCTAAGGAAATCACCAACCCCTGAATCGATCAATGCTGACAAACTTGGGCCATATTCAGCAACCTTCTAATATTATTAGAGGACCTATGGCCCCTTATAAAGCCTGCCTGATCCTCTTTAACAATATGGGGCAACACCTTTTCCAATCTCAGCGCCAGGATCTTGGACAGAATCTTGAAATCTGAATTTAATAGAGAGATGGGCCTGTATGAGGCACAATCCTCAGGAAGCTTCCCCTTTTTAAAAATTAAGGAAATATTAGCTTCTCGCAAAGATGGTGGTAGGCATTCATGCATATAGGAGTGATTGTACATCTTCAACATCGTCCCTGACAAAATCCCTGTAAACTCTTTATAAAACTCCTTCAGGAGACCATCAGGGCCAGGCGTTTTCCCACTCTGAAGTTGCTTAGTTGCCTCCTGTATTTCCTGACTTCCTGACCTGTCAAGAGGCCGTTAAGGAGAGAGGTCTGTTCCAAGGTTACCCCTGGGAGGTCCAGGTTCTTAAAAAAGGTCTCAATTTTAGCCCTCCTGTCCTCGCAACCTTCAGACCAATACAATTCAGAGTAAAAGCTCCGAAAAGCCTCATTAATCTTTTTAGCATCGTATGTAAGGACCCCGACGATATCTCTGATTGCAGTAATGGATTGGGGAGCGTGCCTTTTCCTAGTCAGGTATGTTAAATACTTCCCTGGCCTATCCCCATATTCGAACAGCCTTTGTCTAGCAAAAGCAAGTTCTTTCTTTGTGTTTTGTGTTAGTATTGAATTCAAGGCAGCTCAGAGGGCTGTGATCCGCTGTAGCTTAGTCACCGAAGGCCATGCAAAATGTGCCGCGGCTTTCAACCATGTCTCAAGTAGACGCTGCTGTTCCTCCTTCAGTCGTTTCCGGCTTGCCAAATAGGAAATAGCTAATCCCCTAGCAAAGGCCTTAGCAGTCTCCCATAGTATAGATGGACTACTAGCCGTGCCTGAGTTGATAGTCAAGAATTCCTGAAACTCCTTCAAAAAGTATTCCACAAATTTGGAATCCTTAAGGAGAAAAGGGTCCAGACACCAGTGCCGCAAACCTAGCCCTTCACTCTTGGCCTTAACTTCCAAATATACTACCGCGTGATTAGAGATAGCCATATTCCCAATTTTACAACCCATAATCAAATCCAGAAAGGCCAAGGGAGCCAGAAAGAGATCAATCCTCATGTGACATTTATGTAGGTTTGAAAAAAAGGTGAAGTCCCTGCCGGTAAGGTGAAGACATCTCCAAATAAGCTCCAGCCCCAACTGCTGCAAATAAATATTTGGGGGCCCACAAGGCATCCTGTCCACTGTCGGATCCAAAAGACAATTAAAATCCCCCCTATAATAATGTGCCATGTTCCAAAAGCACTCAGCTTAGAGAAAGCACTAATCAAACATTTGAGGGGATGCGCTGCAGGACAGTAGACGTTTAAACTGCCATATTCCTCTCCAAGCATCAGGGCTTTAAGTATCACAAACTGCCCTTGCTCATCTTTCACCTGCTTTAATAATGTGAACAGAAGTTATTTCTGGATAAGTACCGCCAGTCCACTACTTTTACTGGTAAGGGATGAAAAGAATACCCGGTCATAACCCCCTGTTGTAATTTCAAGTGTTCCCCATCATCAAGATGGGTTTCCTGCAACGAAATGATATCAACCCTATCTCTCGTAAGGCTAGAAAGCACGTTTTTTCCTTTTAACAGGTGAATGACTTCCCTTGATGTTCCAGGTGCATCATTTAACAAGACACTTAGCCATATCCCCTTTCAGAGACCCTTGACCCCTGGGAGGGAGAACCCTGCTTACAAAGCACCGAGCACAAGTAAATAAAGACTCATAGACTCGAAGAACTATATTTACAAAAACTACTCTATCATAACTATAACCAACTATTGCTACCAAAAAATGACAAAGAAAACCAACTACAAAACCTTGAATGGAAGACTCTTCCCCCGCCCACAGGGGCACTCACCCTACCCATCCCCCCCTTCACAGCTCCTTCAAACCCGGACTGTACCCCAGCCTTAGACCAGAAAAGAAAAAACAAGATGATCCTTAAATCAACAGAAAAAAGACAAAGTCAGGATGAACACTCCATCCATCCCTGGCTTCATGTCACCCCTACTTGTGACGAACAGAGAAACAGAACAAACAAACAAAAGGAGACAACAAAGAACATCCACAAAATTTTCCATCAGAAAATCCAGTTGTTCAAGAAAATAGGAACGACTTGTTCCAAGTTTTTTTTCCCCATTTCCAAAAAAGAAGTTATTAGGGAGGAAGAAAGGAATAAAAAAAGGAAGGGAAAACATGGGGAAAGATTGAAAAGAGAACAAACATTAACCGTATTCTTCAGGCCAGTCTGTCTATTTTAAAGTGTCTACAATGTTTTTAACTTTATCAGCTGATTAAAAGGTATAAACTGAGTCCTCGTGGCTGAAACGGAGCACTGCGGGGTATCTCATGGTGTACTAGATGCCCAGGTTCCTCAGCCTCTTTTTAACTTTATCGAAGGACTTCCTCTTTCAAATTAAAGTTGCTGAGAAATCCTGGAAAAACATGATTTTTGACCCCTTGTGCAGCAGTGACTGTGGATCTTTTCCCAGGGATCTGGAAGCTTCTAATAATTTTTGCTTGTTCTAATATGAGTGGAAGTGCATTCAGACTGGCGGAGCGCTGTATCAGCCCTGACCTGTGCACTGTAATGTGATAAGCCCTTTCAGTCTGCAGCCTGCTGGACTCAATGTGAAGGCCCAAAAACTTCAGCAGCCAGCTTTCAAAGAAGCTGACTGGCTGCTCACCTTCAGGGAGCCCAACAATTCGGAGATTTATCCTCCGACCTCGATTTTCGAAGTCGTTGATCTGGTCTTGCAAGGCCTGCACCTCTCACTCCAGTACCGGGATCCAACTGGATGAGGACTCCATCGCAGCTTCCAAAGCCTTAGTTTGACCCTCCACCTCCTCCAGCCTCTCTCTTCTGCAGCATGGATGCGATAGGTTGGACCTGCGCTCGAATCTCCCCATGAATCTCCTCAATCGCAGCCCCAACTTTCAAGGTAAGTCTTTCCATCGCTGCTGTTTGCTCGCTCCTTTTCACTTTGGCATCCTTCCCACTCCCAAATATTAATAAATATATGTTCTGTAAGGTTTTAAACTAATAATTCCACCACATAAGTTGGCCAGGGATGGCAAAAAACACCAGTATGCCTTGGCTGTTAGGCAGAGCTGTCCACAGCAGTTCTACAGAATCACCGCCATCTTGCTGAGCCCACTTCTGTCTAAAGATAGCATATTCTTGGTCATATAAATGTTGCATCTCAATAAAAGAGCTTGTATGAAATTGAATTGTTTCATATTGAAGCTGAAATGGATCTATTTATTCAAAAAGTACTCTTGTGATAATAGAATAAACCAATGTCTTATTAGGTTGGATTTGTCCATTTCTGGAATTCCCATTACCTTCTGGAATTCCCATATTTTGTGTAATCATTAATCGTTGCTCAAGATGTATGGGATATTTCAATACTGAACTCCTTATCTTCCCTTCTCTATTGAATTTAAGACTAGAGATTTTTTCGAGATTTCTTCAACTTCCATAACCTGGTATCGGCTTTAGAATTTTAAATCTCTTTGTATTCTCCACTTTCCTGAGTCAGAACTGACATATATAAACAAAGATTTAGTATTAGGTCTCGCGATTCCACAGCCTTGAACTTTCTAATTGTTGCAGCCTAGGTTTGGAGCTCCAATTTCAGGAGGCACACTTGGCTATTTTTGTTTTTCACATTCAGTGTACAGTACCATATGAGCTATCACTTGGTATAAAATATGTTTTTGATCATACAGATTTCTTTATCAATATATTTTGCAATAGCTTTCTAAAATTAGATAGTAATATGTACTCGGTATGTTTCAAAACGTCTTCCGGTTCTGTAGGTTTTAGAAGTGCCATCTTCAAATAATTAATCTAGCTCAACAACATGTCTTTTTACCTATCTGCAACCTCTGGTCAAGAACTGATATGTTAGCCAAGGTATCTTTGAACATTGCTGTCATCCACATTGACTCTATTGCAGTTATTCTCTACTATAAATGAAATGATATCTAACTCTCATCATCATGTGGAAACTGGAAGTGTTCCTCATCTTAAAACTCAAGTCAAGTTTCCTAGATTTCTTGCAAAAAATTTCAAAAATAGATAAGTTCTTAATCATGCTCGGTGGGAGTCACTAAGAAGACTAATATGGCCAAAAAAGTTAGCACCATTTACTTCATAACTAGATGTCTTGAAATCCCCCACCCGAGGGAAAAGACACCTGCCATTCACCTTATCTAAACCTCTCATGATTTTATAAATCTTGAGAAGGTCACCTCTCAACCTCCTATGCTCCAGTGAAAGAAGTCTCTCCTATTCAGCCTCTCCTTATAACTCAAACCCTCCATTCCAGGCAATATGCTGATAAACAAAAACAGAAATTTCTGGAAAAGCTCAGTGGGTCTGACAGCATTTGTGGAGAGAAATCTGAGTTATTGTTTCAGGTCAAGTGATCCTTCCTCAGAACTGATAGTAGGTGGAAAATGTTGGCTTATATGCAGAAGATATGGTGTGGGGAGGTGGCAAGGAGTAAAAACGATAAGTGGGGATAGAGCCCAAAGAGAGAGAAGAACAGTTGGACAGACAAAGGAGTGGATAACGATCTGGCTAGGAGGGTGAATAGCTCTTAATGGACACTGTTAGTGGCTAACAATGGGTTGTAAGTAGTAGCAGACTATGTGATAACAAGGACTGGTGTGTGGGGTGTGGGGTAAGACCATGGGAGACCTCAAGCCCTGAAGTTATTGACTTCCATATTGAGTCCCGATGCTGTAGGGTCCCCAGTGGAAAATGAGATGCTGTAACATTATAGTAAATTGCTTCTGAACCCTCTCCAGCTTAATAATACCCTTCCTACAACAGGAGGAACAGAACTATTGAAAAGATAGCAGATGGGCAGGGCGGGTGGGGTTGTCTTATTCGTAAGAAATGAAATTAAATCAATAGTGAGAAACAAAGTAGGGTCAGATGGTGTAGAGTACTTATGGATTGAAATGAGGAACTGCAAAGGTAAAAAAGAACATAGTTAGAGTTATGTACAGGCCTCAAATAGTAGTCAGGATCTGGGCGCAAGTTACACCAGGAGATAGAAAAGATGTGTAGGAAAGGTAAAGTTACAGCATTCGTGGGGGAATTCAATATGTGGACTGAGAAAATCTGGCTAGTAGTGGATTGGAAGAAAAGGAATTTGTGGCATGTCTATGAGATGGCTTTTTGGAGAAGCTTGTGGCGGAGCCCACTAGGGAACAGGCAACACTGGGATTTAGTGTTGTGCAACGAGGCAGACTTGATAAGGGAGCTTAAGGTGAAAGAACCCTTAGGAGGCAGTGATCATAATATGATGAATTTATTCTGCTATTTGAGAAGGTAGAATCAGAGGTAACGGTATTACAGCTGAATAAAGGCAACTACAGAGGCAGGGTGGAGGAGCTGGGTAGAACTGACTGGGAGAGGAGCCGAGCAGGAAAGACAGTGGAAGAACAATGGTGAAAGTTTCTGGGAGTAATTCAGGAGACACAGCAGAGATTCAACCTGAAGAAAAAGAAGCATGGACAGAGAGGATGAGGCAATCATGGCTGACCAGGGAAGTTAGGGATAGCATAAAAGTAAAAGATAAAGCGTATAATGTGGTGAAAGGCATTGGGAAACCAGAGGATTGGAAGCTTATAAAGACCGAAAGAGGGCAACAAAAAATGAAATAAGGAGGGAGAAAATTAAATATGAGGGTAAGCAAGTCAGTAATGTAAAGGAAGACTGTAAGATTTTTTGTAGATATATAAAGTGCAAAAGAGAGGCAAAAGTGGACATTGGGCCACTGGAAAATGATGCTGAAGAGATAGTAGTGAGGAACAAGGAAATGGGAGAGGATCTGAATAATTACATTGCATCAGTCTTCAAGTGGAAGACACAAATAATTTCCCAAAAGTTCAAGAGAGTGAGGGAGCAGAGCTGAGTATGGTGGCTATCACCAAGGAGAAGATGTTCGATAACCCAAATGACCCAAAGGTGATAAATCACCTGAACCAGATGGGCCTATCGGAAGGATGTTGTGAAACTTGAAAGGGTTCAGAAAAGATTTACAAGGATGTTGACTGGATTGGAAGATTTGAGCTATAGGGAGAGGTTGAAAGGCTAGGGCTGTTTTCCTGGTAGCATTGGAGGTTGAGGGGTGACCTTATAGAGGTTTATAAAATCATGAGGGGCATGGATAAGGTAAATAGACAAGGTCTTTACTTTGGGCAGGGGTGTCCAGAACTAGAGGGCATAGGTTTAGGGCAAGGGGGAGAAGATGTAAAAGATTAAGTGCATTAGGGAAATGGGTCTGGGTGGGTTACTCTTCGGAGGGTCAATGTGGACTGGTTGGGCCAAAGTGCCTATTTCCACACAATAGGGAATCTAATCTAATTACTTACAGTGTGGAAACAGGCCCTTCGGCCCAACAAGTCCATACCGACCCGCAACCCACCCAGACCCATTCCCCTACATTTACCCCTTCACCTAACACTATGGGCAATTTAGCATGGCCAATTCACCTAAACTGCACCTTTTTGGACTGTGGGAGGAAACCGGAGCACCCGGAGGAAACCCACGCAGACACAGGGAGAATGTGCAAACTCCACACAGTCAGTCGCTGAGGCGGGAATTGAACCTGGGTCTCTGACGCTGTGAGGCAGCAGTGCTAACCACTGTACCACCGTGCCGCCCATAAGGGGCAACTTTTTCACACAGAGGGTGGTGCGTGTGTGGAATGGGTGGCCAGAGAAAGTGGTGGAGGCTAGTACAATTGCAACATTTAAAAGGCATTAGAATGTGTATATGAATAGGAAGGGTTTGGAGGAAAATGGGCCGGGTGCTGGCAGGTGGGACTGGATTGGGTTGGGATATCTGGTCTGCATGGATGAGTTGGATCGAATGGTCTGTTTCCATGCTGTATGTCTCTATGACTCTCTGACTCTATGACTACACCATAGAGTTTGAAGGGAGATAGCTGAAGAGATAGTGGGGGTGTTAGTGGTGATCTTTCAGGAATCACTAGAATCCAGGAGAGTTCCACAGGACTGGAAATGACAATCTTTGGAAGGTGGATGATTGATACCGGTTAAATTTAAAATGCTCTAGTCAGTAAAATAATCAGAGCTAGTATTCAACTCAATTCTCCAAAGCTTACACAGAATCACAGAAAATAGGAGCAGGAGTAGGCCATTTGACCTATTGAGCCTGCAATATGGTCACAGCTCTATACACTTATACCCTTGTACTCCTTGACATTATTTTTATAATATATTTTTATAAAGAAAAAATAGATTTTTAAATATTACAACAAATACAAAACAATGCAATTCAAAACAGTACAAAAATAGTACAAAACTAAACCCAAAAAATAAAAACAAATTCCCCAACCCACCCTCCTATATGAATGTATAAATATATGTAGAGAAGTATAAAATTAAAAAAAACCTAAACTAGTTATTTAACTAACTAACTAAATACCTAACAACAAACAAATAAATAGTAATATCTCAGCCCAGCCAAACAAAACACTCATACATTCACAGTTCCTCCTCCCTGGATATTGGACTCATGAAACACAATTGTTACGGCTATATAAAAACCCTTGTTAGTGTGGCAGATAAATCTGTGTCCAGGTATTTCAAAAAGGGTTGCCATGTCTTATAAAAATTCTCAGTTTTGTGGTGTACCATATTTGTGAGAAAATCCAGGGGAATATGCTCCATAACAATCTTCCGCCAATCCGACAGGCCTGGGGGGGTTTTCTGATGTCCAACCTAGCATTCCTTGCACAGAATGTAAGAATATTGAAAGGTTTTGCCTTATGCGAGTCTGCAGGAAATACAATGGGTAGACCCAAAAGGAGCGAAATAGGATCCTTCTCCACCCCTACACCTGAAATCCTCCCCATTGCACCCACCACAACGCTCCAATATGTTTGAAGCCTGTCTCAAGACCAAAGACAATGGGTAAGAGTAACCGTACAGACCTTGCACTTGGGGCATGCTGAAGATACCCCTGGTTTAAATTTTGACAAACGGTCTGGGGCTAAGTGGACCCTGTGGAGAATCTTCAACTGTAAAGCATGGGTCCTATTGCAAATTGATATCTTCCTTGCATCCTCCCAAATATCCTCCCATGCCTCTGAAGAAACTTCAACACCCAGCTCTCTTTCCCACATCTTGCAGAGTCGATCAGACTCCTCTGAGGTGGCACCCCCCAATTGGTGATATAGAGTACTGGCAGAGAGTGTATGCTTAGCCCTTAGTACCCCTCTTTCTATGTCAGATTTGTAGGGATCAGTCAAAAGTGTCGTCCTTTTTTGAATAAAATCCCTAACTTGAAAAAAACGAAAGAGGTCTCTATTAGGTAACTCGTACTCCCGTACTAACTGATCGAAGGACATCATTACATCTCCCTCAAATAAATCACCCATGCAAAATATACCCCTAGCTGCCCAACGTTTAAATGCTGAATCTATCATACCTGGTTGAAAACTTGGCATACCCACTAAAGGTGTAAACATAGATGTTTTGCCAATATTACCTTCCCTCTGCCAAATTGCCCTCCATGCTTTAACAGTATTGACTATTGGGTTATAGCAATATTCCCTAACTGTCCTCACCTTGTCCAAAAACAGCAAACTGGTAAGGGGGCACCTTGCCTGGGAGACTTCGATATCTAGCCATATTGAAAGAGGGTCCCCACAAACCCAATCACTTATGTAGGTCAAAAGCGAGCTTAATTGGTAATTTTTAATGTCCAGAAGATCTATTCCCCCCCAATCTGTGAGGCAACTGCAGTTTGGCTAATTTAATGAGGGGCCGTTTACAGTGCCAGATAAAGGAGCTGAACCAACTGTTCAGTCTCCTGAGTGTTTGTTTATTGAAAATCAGGGGGAGCATCCGTATAGGGTATAGCAAACGAGGGAGAATATTCATCTTAATAAGTGCTATCCAACCCAACCATGAGACTGGAAGTGCCTCCCATCTTTGAAGATCTTGTTTAATTTTTTCAAATATTAGAGTAAAATTGGCTTTGAACAGCCAATCCAGAACTGGAGGAATGAATATGCCCAAATACACAAAACTCCCCTGTGACTATCTAAATGGAAATCTATAGTCACTCTCAAGAGCCAACTCTTTCGTATGACCACCCATAGGCATAGCCTCTGATTTAGCAAAATTAATCTTATACCCTGAAAACGCGTGAATGCATTCTATCAGGCAAGGCACTGAAACTGCTGGATTTGTCAAGAAAATTAGAACATCATCTGCATACAGCGAGACCTTATGTAATTTTGACCCCACTTCTGGAGCTGATATATTGAGATCCCCACGAATGGCCTCTGCCAATGGTTCAATCACCAACGTAAAAAGTAATGGTGAAAGGGGACAGCCCTGCCAGCTGCCCCTAGAAATATTAAAATTGCTTGACCGTACCCCGTTGGTAATGACAGCAGCGAGAGGTACACTGTAGAGAACCTTTACCCATCTTATGAAAACTT
>NC_057716.1:45911130-45924542 GCF_004010195.1 Chiloscyllium plagiosum
ACCGTCAGACATAGTTTGAACCAAATTATTATCAATAGAGGAGGAAAAAAAAGGGAAAAACAAAGCTCCAACCAGATTTCCTCCATTTCTTTTACAGAATGATAAACGCATACCCAAGCAACAATATTTATACATACTACAATTGTTTAAATTAGGTTAGTTTGTCCACAAAGTCTCTTGCCTTCTCCGATGTATCAAAGAGATGCATGGATCCATCTAAGGTGATCCGAAGCACTGCCAGATATCTCAGGGAGTACTGAATCCCAAGCTCCTTCAATCTTCTCTTGACACCATGATACGATTTTCGTTTCTGGATCACCGCCGCTGAAAAGTCGTGAAAAAAACATGATCTTAGACCCCTCATAAATTAGGGCCTTTGGATCCTTCCCCTGGAGTCTGGAAGCCTTCATGACTCTCTTCTTATCCCGGTAATGATGGAACCGCACCAGGAAAGGACGAGGGTGTTGACCCAGACCCAACCTCGGTGCTGCGACCCGGTGAGCGCTCTCTATCTTCAATCCTCTCATGCCAGTCTCCAAGTCAAGGAATTTCGGAAGTCAATCTTCAACAAATTCCTTCCTTACCGTCAGGCAGACCGATGATCCAAATGTTTTTTCTCCTGCCCCTGTTTTCAAGATCATCCACTTGGTCACGCAAATTACGAACCTGCGTCTTCAGGGCTTGGATCTCTTCCTTGAATGAACTGGCATCAGCTTCCACCACAGTGACCCTGTGCTCCACCTCATCCGTCCTCTTCTCCAGGTCTCCCAGCTGCTGCTCATGCTTCTGCAGCATGAGAGAGACAGGAGCCAGCTTCTCTTCAATCTGTTTCCCCAACATCTCGCGAGATTTCGAGAACTGGTTCACCAGGTCTTGGAGAGTAATTGGCTCTGAGGCTGCTGCAGGCTGAGCTGCCGGTCCGGCCTCAGATGCTCCTCCTCCCTTTTTAGGCATTTCTGGACAGCTGAAAATACAGGTGAGTCAATTTTTAAATGTTTCTTGGAGCTCCACAATCTTTCCAACACCTCAAGAAATCCTGATGACCTGGGTTGGGTGGGTTAAAGGACCATCCTGCTCCTGCTGCGATGCAAAGCTCTGCAGTGTGATCTTCTCAGATAGCCGCCATCTTAGATCCCCCCCTTGACATCTTTAGTTTCTAGAGATCTATCTACTTCTTTCTTAAATATATTCAGTGACTTGACCTCCAAACCTTTGTGTAGCAGTGAGTTTCACAGGTTCACCACTCTCTGGATGAAGACATTTCTCCATGTCTCAGTTCAAAACATATTTGCTAGGCTGATTCCTGTAATGAAGGGAATGTCTAATTAAGGAAAAGTTGAATAGATGGATGTTTATTCATTGGAATTTAGAACAACGGGAGTTGAAGATATTGAAACATACACTTATGAGGGTGTTTTACAATGTAGATAATGAGAGCATATTTCCACCCATATTGGTATCCAGAACTAAAAGGTATGCTTTAAAAATAAGATTTCTCCTATTTAATGTGGTAATAAGGAGGATGTTTTTCTTATCTCTGAGTCGTTATTAGTTTCATTCGTCATTGGAATTCCTTTCCTCAGAGAGCAGTGATGGCTGTTTCATTGAACAAATTCAAGATTGAGTTAGACATTTTTTTGTATTTTTCAAGGGAATGAAAGGTTCCGGGAGAAGGTAGAAAAATGCAGTTAAGGCTACAGTAAAATCAGTCTTGGTCTCATTGAATGATAGAGCAGACTTGATATGTTGAATGGCCCCCTCCCAATTCTTACGAGTCCTGTTTCTTGTGATCTTAGTTTTACTTGATAAAACTATGCTTATCATTATGTTAATGTTCTGGCAACCTATATATTGGATCTCTAAATCTACACATAACAACAATGCAATACCAGCAAGAATCCATTTTGCAGCTCTCTCTTTTGTTCTCAAATTGGAAGTGCAAACATAGGTGGGTCTTCTAAGCATTGTCTTATAAACAGGACAATTTCTAATTTCCTTTTTGCCATTGGGGATTGTGTTAACAAGTATAACAGGCATCAGAGGTGTCAGTTCTTTCAACCAGGCTTCTGCTGTATGGCCATTCTAGATGTGCCAGCATGCTCCTGTTACATAGCAAGAAGGGGACAAAGTAAGTTATTTCACACAATGTTACTTGTTTTCAATTAGAAAGCACTATATTTCAAAAACTAAACAGACATCAAAAACTACACAAGTGAAGTGCATTATCCTCATACTTTATTTACCTTCCATATAGAGTCCAGAAACATATATTCTTTCTCTAGCAGGCTGTGCAAAGACTTTCTTCAGTTTTTTCATGACATCCATTATCAGGAGCATCTTATCCAGGTGCTACTCATTTTTCCTTTCCAAACTTTGCATTACAGCTGAAATAAAGATTGAAAATTTATGTTCTTCAAATACAGCAAATGAAACAGTCACATATTGCCTTGTTGCGCAAATGCATCATAGCTTTGCGCAGAATCTCGCATGTATTAAATGTTGGTTTCAACTGTGCTGTTTTAAAAAATTTTGAACAATGCGTGTGAAAAGTCTTGCATTCAAGTTGCTCTTCTTTCACCGAGAGATGTTAACAGTATTGTATCAAAATAAAGTATTAATGTTACAAATTTGATGCAGATAGACTAACCTTTCAAATTGCTGAGTAAAATATATTGACCATGCATTTTTGTCACAAACTTAAGATTTTGTATATATCAGTAAAATACATGTAATGCTGAATAGAAAGACAAGCTAATTTAATAAAGGGTTAGCTCCATGCCACCAATTAAACTTCCCTGCTGCCAAGGTTCTAAGAACTTAAATTAGAAACTCAAATTGGTTTGTCTTAAGTTAGTCCATCTCACTCACCCACTTAACAATAAGCAAATTATGGGGAAAATATATTACTGAGATAGACTAATTGATCAAAACCAAGACAATCAGCACACCTAGAGTTTTTCAAAGAATTATAAAACTGTAAGATCATGTGTATAATAACACATTATTCTTCTGCAATTTGTTTCCATAATAATTTTATAGTTTTTCATAAACACCACCTGAATCTTTCGCAGAATTGTCACCAGTAAATTTTGACATTTAAAGTTAAAAAAATTTCAAAGTAATGAATTTGCAGATACAACTTTTTTTTTTAACCAATTATGATCTTTACATGTTACCTGTAAGAAAGGATTGTTGATGGAAAAAAGATTGATATCCTGATAACAATAGGGAGGATCAGATCCTGTGTCCAGGTGTCAAGTTCAATAAATAGTTTTTATTAATATCCACAGGCTTATAATGACACAATATTTATCGAGTGAATCACTACATGCATTAAATTGAAATCTTGACACTCCCAGAGGTCACTGACCATAATAGACAAAATGTTGGAAACCTAGTTGAGGATAAATGCCATCATTTTACAACTTTAATTAATATTCTGATTTATTTTTTCTTACATGATCACGTTTTGCCTTCATTGCTTAGAGTTGGTCTCTGTTCAGCAACACTCTCTAGGATCTTACCATTAAATGTATAAGTCCTGCTAAGATTTGCTTTCCCAAAATGCAGCACCTCGCATTTATCTAAATTAAACTCCATCTGCCGCTTCTCAGCCTTTTGGCTCATCTGATCAAGATCCTGTTGTAATCTGAGGTAACCTTCTTCGTTGTCCACTACACCTCCAATTTTGGTGTCACCTGCAAACTTACTAACGATACCATTTATGCTCGCATCCAAATCATTTATATAAATGACAACAAGTAAAGGACCAGCACTAATTCTTGTGGCACTCCACTGGTCACAGGCCTCCCGTCTGAAAAACAACCCTCCAGCACCACTCTCTGTCTTCTACCTTTGAGCCAGTTCTGAATCCAAATGGCTAGTTGTCCCTGTATTCCGTGAGATCTAACCTTGCTAACCAGTCTCCCATGGGGAGCCTTGTTGAATGCTTTACTGAAGTCCATATAGATCACATCTACCGCTTTGCCCTCATCAATCCTCTTTGTTACTTCTTCAAAAAATTCAATCAAGTTTCTGAGACATGACTTCCCGCGCACAAAGCCATGTTGACTATCCCTAATCAGTCCTTGACTTTCCAAATACATGTACATCCTGTCCCTCAGGATTCCCTCCCACAATTTGCCCACCACCGAGGTCAGGCTCACTGGTCTATAGTTCCCTGGCTTGTCCTTACTACCCTTCTTAAATAGTGGCACCACGTTAGCCTACCTCCAGTCTTCCGGCACCTCACCTGTGACTATAGATGATATAAATATCTCAGCAAGAGGCACAGCATTCACTTCCCTAGCTTCCCACAGAGTGTTGCTGACCAAATAGAAGTTAGAGTGCAGGCTCATATTCCTTGAAAGTAGAGTCGCAGATAGATAGAATAGCAAAGAAGGCATTTGGTATGCTTTTCTTTATTGCTCAGATTAGTGAATATAAGAGTTGGGAGGTCATGTTGTGGCTGTACAGGACATTGGTTAGGCCACTTTTGGAATATTGTGTGCAATTCTGGTCTCCTTCCTATCGGAAGAATGTTGTGGAACTTGAAAGGGTTCAAAAAAGATCTACAAGGATGTTGCCAAGGGAGGAGGATTTGAGCTATAAGGAGAGGCTGAATAGGCTGGGTCTGTTTTCCCTGGAGCGTCAAAGGCTGAGGAGTGACCTTATAGAGGTTTACAAAATCATGAGGGGCATGGATAGGATAAATAGACAAAGTATTTTCCCTGGGGTGGCGGAGGCCAGAATAAGAGGACATAGGTTTAGGGTGAGATGGGAAAGATGTAAAAGGGATCTTAGGGGCAACTTTTTCATGCAGAGGCTGGTACGTGTATGGAACGAGCTGCCAGAGGAAGTGATGGAGACTGATACAATTGCAATATTTAAAAGGCATCTGGATAGATGTATGAATAGGAAGGTTTTAATGGGATACGGGCCAAGTGCTGGAAAATGGGACTAGATTAGGTTAAGATATCTGGTTGGCATGGACGAGCTGGACTGAAGGGTTTGTTTCCATGCTGTACATCTCTATGTCTCTATGACTCTATGACATGGGGCACTGCTACTCCCCAAGAGTGGCATATCTGCAATCCTAATCTACAGGAAAAAAGATTGCTGGAATGCAGATATCCTTCAAGCCTCTTTGTTTATGCTAATGCACTGATATGATATTTGTAGCCTGACTTTGCAAAGAAGCAGTGTGAGGGGGTCAATGAAGCTCATATACACTGCTTCTGCTGCACAGGAATTTATGACATCAGATATCAAATGCTATATCATGACTGGATTCACAAGTGTATAAATGAAGTTGGCATTGCTTGTATTTTTTGAAAAGAATGGTCTCTAACCCATGTGCTATCCCATTAACCAAGCAGGACCTCTCCGTGCCCCTCGACATTGATCATGAACTTTTAAGCAGGCATGCCTAAAAATGTATCATGCATTTTGTTGTGTGTATTAAGATTCTTCTGTAGACTGCCCTAGTAAAGTGCTCATTCAAGTCCACACTAGCAGAACCTATATGTGGCCTTGCTTTCCAGCTGGCCAGCACCAGCACTAATCATTTTTCCTGTCTCTGGCATAGTGCACTCATGTTCAGTGTTGCATCCCTGAAGTTCTGCCTTTAAAGTATCCTGTAAATAAATGCAGTGTCAGTACCTGAGCTGGTGGTTGAAAGTGTGAATTCAAGTGGCATGGCAGTGACTTAATCATCACTGTTTTCTTGAATTTCTTTCTCTACCTGGCTAGGTTGCCACTCTTGGGTATCTGAAATGCAAAAGTTGCAAATGCAAGATCATGTGCATATTGTCTGAAAAGGTAAAAGGTGCATGCTAAATTATCTGTGGTTTATAATTCAGAAGAAAGTATGGGTTGAGGGGGAAATAGGGTATGAGAAGGAAGATTTGGCTTGAGGATAGCATCATCTTTGATGGCCATGGCGCCACCTATCGTTATTTTCCAATAATAGTCTCTTTCATGGTAGAAGGAGACCAAGTTGGCAAAACCTTCTCCCTTCGGTTAATTCCTGATATCTTTAGTTGTATACAGCTTTGCTCTCCAGGACAGAGGGAAGTATGTCAATAAAGTGTCATGCAACCTCTTTGATGATGTGCTTGTCATGGTTGAATAACTGCAGGCCTGTGCAAACTGTGAGTTTTGGTGGTGGGGTGGGGGACCTGCAGTAGGAATGGTAGGATATGTCAAGTTTATCTCTGTATGGCCAAAATGAACAAATGTTCTTAGGAACTTCCTTAATATTGTCAGGCCATCCTTGGATAGTGGTGGTTAGCAATTCTCATAGTTTCTCATCTTCAGGAGTTGCTGATTGCAACTCTTTACAGTGCCTCTATCCATTCGAAGAATGTCTTGAACTTCATAGTCTCAAGCATCAACAAAGATATATGAGGCTTCTTAGGAAGGGTTGGGTAATCTGCTCTGTGTATCAAATGTAATCATCCTCTACATGACGTTAAAGTCATATCCTTGTACTTTGACAAGTAGGTGGTAGAAATGTGGCTGTGCATACATTAATAGTTTATAATAGATCATTTCTAGTTGCGCATGGTCCATTTTGATGCTAAATTTCTTGATTAGAAGATGGGTTTCTAATGTCTTGTGCTTAATATTGGAGGTTTTGTCTTGCGCAGATGGCAGGGCTTTTGAACCAAAGATAATACTTTTCTTGCCTTATGTAAAACATATGCCAAGGCCTTTTTATGAGACATCCATTTGAGCACTATGTCTTTTCTGGATTTATAGTATTGAAGTAGGCAAAAATGTTGCTGACAGAACCTGCTTGAAAATCAAAGACATAATAGCAGACATTATACCACACATAGGGGACAGCATGTCTTTCTTGGAAAAAACTCTCAGCGACATACCTATTTCAAGAATATATGTTGAGTGGAAATTTAAAAATCCAAGTCAACTTCACAGATCTTCTTTATCCTGTATGCTCAACATGTGCTTTATATCCTCAATCTTACTTGGATCAGATAAACCTTATGGGCAGGATACCCGATGCTGAACTGGCATGCCATTAAATGCCAAACCATGTTGTTGCAGTGCTGCCATCAGTAGGTGAAAGTTATGGTCATTTATCTTTCCCTGATTTTGATATCATCGGCTGTGCTGTCAGGTTCATCTTCAATTATTCTATCTGTGTGCTGCTGAAATAATTATTGGATAACTGGGAGTTCAAATGGTAATCATTGGAAATAATACTAATCAAATGGCATCCTGAGTGTCATGAACTCTTCTGCTAAATGGATGCTTCACATCTAGTTTGGAGAAAAACATGACACAGGGAAATTTAGGGCTTAATTCTTTTAGTGTCATTATTTAATGTGAATATGTCTTAAGTGAAAGCTTAAGGTGCCCTATATTCAGCATTCTGACAACTTTCTTTAAGATGCATATAACGGAGCTACACCAATCTGCATAGTGGTTGACATTTTGAATGATATAATTTTGCTTCATCGTATTCACTTTCACTCAAAGCTTCTTCTGAATGTTGTTATGATGGTTTAGAAGTGTACTGTACCTTTAAGAGAGTGAAGGACTTACTTAGCACACAGAGTGCTGGAGAATTTACAATGTAACATTTGGTCCAGCAGCTAGCACTGGCTGAGTTGCTCTGTAAAAAAAAAGCAAAGTCTAATTTGGCCAATCAGTTTAAATTATAATCCAAAATACCAACCTCCAATCAAGTTTGAATTTAGTATATTGACAATATTAAAAACCAATGAAACAGTCTGATGCTTTTGGGTATAAGACCAGAAAAATTGAACAGTTGGGGGAGAACTGCCAAGGCACCAGCACATACAGACTGCCTGAAACAAGATCTCGTAAATGTACCTTTATCTATCAATGACCTGTGAATTAGAAATCCCTAAGCAGAAGAAAGTCTACAGAAGAAGATACAAAGAGAAGATTTGACAGCTGCCTGGGTTTGAAATTTGAATTTTTGGTAAATCCTAATTGGGGGTTTTATTGGACTAGTATTGTAGTCCAATAAAATGTAAGCTGAAATTGTAAGGGAATTACTCAAACATTAGGTGTATCAGAGAAACAGACAAATGCAGTAGAGGTCAAAAAACTTAAATTACAATTGATGAAAATGGAGTCAGAAGATAAACAAAGGGAGAGAGAAAGAGAGAGGGGACAAAAAGAGAGGAAAAGCAGAGAGAAGGTTCTTAGCTGAGTAGAGAGAAAGAGACAGAAGAAAGGAAGAGACAAAAAGAAAGAGAATTTGAACTTGAGAAGTTGCGAATTAGTCAGCAAAGTCTAGTTAACAGGATGGAGATTAGAAGAGAAGGTAGTGATATATACAAATATGTCAAAACGCTGCCACATTTTGATGAGAAAGATGTTGAAGCCTTCTTTATTTCATTTGAAAAATTGGCTGGGCAGATGGCGTGGTCCGAGGATTTATGGGTAATGCTAGTTCAGACTAAACTGGTAGGCAGAGCTGAGGGGTCAAGACATTTTGAAGAGGTTAAGCATGCTATTTTAAGTGCTTATGAATTGGTACCAGAAGCATATAGACAGTAGTTCAGGAACACAAAGAAGGAACCAGGTCAGACTTATGTTGAGTTTGAAAGCATTAAACATAGTCATTTTGATAGATGGGTGTGTGCTTTAAAGATAGACAGGGCATTTGAGGCTCTATGAAAGATTATTCTGCTGGAGGAGTTTAAAATCTCACTTCCAGAGATGGTAAGAATTCACATGGAGGAACAGAAAGTTCAGGAAGTGAGAAGCGCAGCAGAATTAGCAGATGAATATATGTTGGGGCATAAGATAAGCTTCCGGCCAGAATTTCATCCTGTGAGGGATACAAGTTGAGAGAAAGGGGGATCCCTACACTATGAAACCAAGAGTAGAGAACACTGGTAAGAATTTACCACAGGTTAAAGAAGCTCAGGAGTGTTAAAAGGAGGTGAAAGTCCTCAGGTGTTTTCATTGTAATAGAAGGGAGACAGAAAATTAGCGCCAGTGGTTTCAGAAGGTCACTGGGGAAAGATGTTTTCACTGCCAGAAAGTGGGACACATAAAGTCACAGTGCTGGTTGTGAAAGAAAGGCGCTATGGGAAAAGATGTGGTAAAAGAAGCTAAGCCAGTGGCATTAGTGAAGGTAGTAAAGGAGACCCCAAGAAGAGCTGAGGAGCTGGAGGAGACTGCATTGCCTAGGCAAAGGCTGGGTATGGAGTTAGTACCTGATTGTTACAAAGAATTCGCCTGTGTGGGTAAAGTTTACTCAGAAAGACAGTGGGAGAAGGACAAGAAGATATAATTTTGAGAGATACAGGATCTAACCTGTCACTGATAGTAAGGGACGAGCAAATATGCACTCTTTCTGATCTGTTACCAGTGGGTGTGGTAACTTGTGGAATAGATGGACAGAAATTTAGCATTCTGACAGAAATTTAAGATCAGGTTGGAGTGCCAACTCAAGACTGGTAAAGCAACAGTGGCAGTGATTTACAGTGTCAGTTCCAGGAATTTAATTTGTTCTTGGGAATGATTTGGCGAAATCCAAGGTGGGAGTGACACCCCTCGTTGTGGAGAAGCCCAAGGAAGCCCAAGAAACTGAGGAGTTAAACAGAAATATCCTGGTATTTTCTCAGACTGTGTAGTAACCAGATCCCACTATCATAAGTTACCGAATGAAATGAAAAGTAAAGCGAAAGCTGAAGGAGTTGAGGCTCAGTTAGCAGACACCCTGTTTGACATAATGGTGCAGGAAAAACCTGAACAGGCAGAGGGTCAGACAGAAGTGTTTAGTCCTGAAAGGCTAAGGGACTTGCAACAGCAAGACAAGATGATAAAAGATATATATGTGGATGTGCACTCTGAAAAGAAGGCAGTGAATATTCCGAAGGGTTATTATCTGAAGGATAGAATCCTAAGATAGAAGTGGAGACCATGGCAGGTTAGTGCAGAGGAGAAATGGGCCGAAGTGCACCAAATCGTGTTGCCAGTAGCATACAGATAGGAGGTGTTACGGGTAGCACATAAATACCTGTAGGAGGTCACCGAGGGGTATGAAAGACTTAGGCTAAGGTACAAAAACATTTTTATTGGCTTGGAATGCACAAGGATTGGTTAACTTTTGTCATATGTATCATACATGCCAAATGGTAAGCCATAGGTGGTAATAAAACTAGCACCATTGTTGCCAATTCCCACATTTGAAGAACCTTTCACGCATGTTATAATTGATTGTGTAGAACCCCTCATGAGAACTAAAAGTGGGAACCAGTACTTGTTAACCATAATGGATGTGGCTACCAGATTTCTGGAGGCAATTCCATTATGGAGTATCAAGGCAAAAAAGGTGGTAGAGGAGTTAGTAGCTTTCTTCTCGCAGTATGGGCTACCTAGAGAGATGCATTCGGATCAAGAGTCAAAATTTACTGCTAGGCTGTTTAAGGAGGTTATGAATAGCTTGGGTATACAGCACTTTAAATCCAGTGCGTATCATCCTGAATCCCAGGGAGCTTTAGAAAGGTGGCATCAGACCTTGAAGACCATGTTGAGAGCATACTATCAGGATTACCTGAGTGACTGGAATAAAGATATCCATTCGTATTGTTTGCCATTAGAAATGCCCCAAATGAATCTACTCAGTTAATATTTGGGCATGAAGTGAGAGGCCTTTGAAATTAATTAAAGAAACATTGACAGGACCAAAGTCGGAGATGTCACAATTAGATTATATATCGGAGGTGAGGAAGAGACTAAATCAAGTAGATGAGTTAACTAAACGGCACCTAAAGAGGGCACAGTATAGAATGAAGCAGGTGGCAGATAAAAGCTCTGAGACTCTGACGTTCTCCTGAAGGGATGACGTATTAGTACTGTTACCAGCGATAGGAGATTCCTTCAAAGTCAGGTTTAGTGGTCCCTATCAAATTGAGAAAAAGTTGAGTCAGGTGAACTATCTAGTAAAGATGCCCAATAGATAAAAAAAGGTATCGGGTATGTCATATGAACATGTTGAAACTGTATTATACTAGAGAGAAAGAACAAGAGAAACAGGTGTTAGGTACTGCCCTGCAGAGTGAAGAATTCAATCCAGATGATATAGATTTTGATGTGCCTCAAAACAGATTCAAAAATGAAGGAGTCCTTGAGGAGTGAGATAGATTAATAAGACATCTGTCTCATGAGCATAGAATGCAGTTGAAAGATTTGTTACTGCAGTATAATGACATATGTAAGAATCAGATGGGGAGGACTAATGCTATTGTACATGAAGTAGACGTAGGGAATACTGCTCCAATAAAACAACACCCCTATTGGTTTAATTCTTGCAAAGCCAGACAGGTCCAGAAGGAGGTGGAGGCCATGCTCAATGAGAATATCATCAAACCAAGCCACAGCAAGTGGAGTTTGCTGATTGTCTTAGTTCCCTAACCAGACAGGACTCAACGATTTTGCGTGGATTATCGAAAGGTCAACGCCGTTACAAAATCAGACTCATAACCAATTCCTAGATTGGAGGTCTGTATCAAGAAAGTCAGACAAGCCAGTTACATCACCAAGTTGGATTTACTGCGTGGTTACTGGCAGGTTCCTTTATCATACACGATGAAAGAAATTTCTGTATTTGTAACCTCAAATGGGCTAAATCTGTTTAAAGTGATGCCCTTTGGAATGAAGAACTTGCCCACCACATTCCAAAGACGCATGAACAGAGTTGTGGCTAGGTTAACAAACTGTGCAGTCTATTTGGACGATGTAGTGATCTTCAGTAAGTCTTAGAAAATCACATGGTACAGTTGGCGGAGCTCTTTGAACGACAACGAGAAGAAAAACTGGTAATAAACTTAAACAAAACTGAATTCGCGAAAGCAGATGTGACATTCTTGGGATATAACATCAGTCATGGAAGGTTGATCTCATGGACTGCAAAGGCGAAGGCCAGAGGAATTTCCACGACCAACCCTGAAGAAAGAGTTGCTTCGATTCTTAGGACTCAGCGAATTCTATTGGAAGTTTGTTCCAAACTTCAGCAGTGTTGTGGCACTGTTAACCGATTTGAATAAGAAGAACACAAAGTTTCGGTGGACAGAACAATGCCAGGAGGTATTCGACCATTTGAAAGTGATATTAATCACCAAACCAGTTTTAGCTACACCAAACCTTTCAAAAACTTTTAAAGTCGCCATTGATGCTAGTGACATAGGAGTTGGAGCTGTACTGCTACGAGAAGATGAGGATGGGATTGAACTGCCAGTTGGTTACTTTTCGAAGAAGCTCAACATCCACCAGAGAAAATACTCCACAATCGAAAAATAACTATTGAGTTTGGTACTGCCTTACAACATTTTAATGTGTATGTCGCGAACAATGTGTCGTAGACGGTTGTGTACACCAATCACAATCCTGTTACATTCTTAGAACACTTTAAAGACAATAATATGACACTATTTTGTTGGAGTCTTATGTTACAGACTTTTAATTTAAAAATCGTATATATTCCGGGTCTTAAGAACATAATCACAGATACGTTATCGCAGACTTAACCCTGATAAAGTTTAGATGAGATTTGTATTTATCCAATGGGGAAGGCGTTATGAAGGTATAAAATTATACTGTACCTTTAAGAGAGTGAAGGACTTAGCTAGCTCACAGAGTGCTGGAGAATTTACAGTGTAACATTTGGTCCAGCAGCTAGCACTGACTGAGTTGCTATGAGAGAAAAAACAAATCTGAATTTGGCCAATCAGTTTAAATTGTACCCCAAAATACCAGCCTCCAATCAAGTTTGAATTTAGCATACTGACAATATTAAAAACCAATTAAGCAATCCGATTCTTTGGGGTATAAGACCAGGAAAAATTGAACAGTTAGGGGAGAACTGCTAAGCCCGAAACACAGCTCTTGTAAAGGTACCTTTATCTATCAATGACCTATGAAACAGAAATCCCTAAGCAGAAGAAGGTCTACAGAGGAAGACAGAATGAAGATTCGACAGCTGCCTGGTTTTGAAATTTGAATTTTTGGTGAATCGCAATTGGGGGTTTTATCATACTAGTATTGTAGAAGGGGAGGGTAAATGATAGGTTAGAGGAAAGAGTTGTAAATAATTGTTAGTTAATTATTCTCTATTATACTTTAAGAAATACTTTAAAAAAATTTAGGAATAGGTCCAGTCAAGGATACTAGTGGGAAGTTGCGTATGGAGGCTGAAGAGATTGGGGAGACACTGAATGAATACTTTTCGTCAGTATTCACTCAGGAACAGGACATTGTTGCCGATGTGAATACTGAGTCACAATTAAGTAGAATGGATGGCTTTGAGGTATGTAGGGAAGAGGTGTTGGAAATTCTGGAAAGGGTGAAAATAGACAAGTCCCCTGGGCCTGATAGCATTTATCCTAGGATTCTCTGGGAAACAA
>NC_057716.1:45925457-45938543 GCF_004010195.1 Chiloscyllium plagiosum
AGGGGGCATAGCTTTGAATTAAGGGGTGGTAGGTATAGGACAGATGTTAGGGGTAGATTCTTTACTCAGCGAGTCATGGGTTCATGGAATGCCCTGCCAGTAGCAGTGGTAGACTCTCCCTCTTTATGGGCATTTAAACGGGCATTGGATAGGCATATGGAGGATAGTGGGCTAGTGTAGGTTAGGTGGGCTTGGATCGGCGCAACATCGAGGGCCAAAGGGCCTGTACTGCGCTGTATTTTTCTATGTTCTATGTAAATAGTTAGTTTTTACTTTAAATAGTTCTTGGCCTCTCTAATTTTTACAGATTACTGCATGGGATAAGTCTTTTCTGTGTTGCTGATTTAAATTAAGCAGGGGGTTGGGGGGAAGGTTACCCATGTCGTAACAATGTATATGCTCCATTTCCTTGGACAATTGATAAATTTGGTTGCCTCATCCTTGTGATACAATATTGCATCACCCTTCAAAACTGCTTATTGTGGCAAAGTGTCTACATATAGCTGTTTGAGGTCACTGATTGATTCAGTTGTGGCTTGCCTGATAGTACCTATAATATAAAATTCATGCATTGTGACTATACAAGATCTGCACAAACTGGGAGTCCTGCCACTGCTGGACCATTGGTATCGATCAGGTAGAAGATTTGAGGAAACCACAAAGTATTATAAATTGGTACCACAGTCCTATTGTACCAATACATAGAATTGGTTATTTGTTTTACATTGAGACAATCTCGTGTAGATTGTACCATGAAGCAACACTTGCTGAGGTCCACTGCTTTCATGATGCATAATGGTAATATGTTGATCCTAACTCTGGTTGAATTTTAGCCTTTAGTATGTGTCAAACTAGTTTTCAGGAAATATGATGTTGCTAGTTGTAAAAGAAAAGCTGCTGATCGCCTTATACTATTGACATGATGTGTAGTTAACAATATGGAAAGCTAATCATCTTCTGAAATTTGCATTTCACTTCATTAAGGACGCACTTAATTCATTGGTGTGTTGTTTTTGTATGCATTATTGTGTTTCCGGCTGATATGCTATGAGGCAATTGAGATCCCAGAATGAAATCTGGCTTGATACATATTTTTCATAAATTTAGTTAACGTGGATTTCAATCACTGAAACATAATCACATAAAGCTGCAGAGTTCTTTAACAACAGGATGTTATGACAAATGCCAAAAACAAAATAAAAACTATCCAGGTCATACAGTATTATACAACAATAATATCATGAGCATGTCTTTTAAAGGCACACAGTATACTAGCTGTCAGATATAACAATAGTAATAAGTGTCATTGTATGTAACTCTGCATAATAGCTTTAATGGGAGAATTAGTGGAATGGTATCCTAAATAACAGCAGTTCATCTGGTGTAAGCAGACCCACAATATTGTCAGGGAGGTAGTTCCAGGATCTTGAATGAACAACAGTGAAGTAATATTTACAAGTCATAAGTTGAGTATCTTGAAGAGGAGCTCGCAGATGGTGGTGTTCCTACGTATGCCACCTTTTTCCTTCTAGATTGTTGTGGTCATAGGCTTGGAAAATGATGTCTAAGGAACTTACATGAATTTCTGCAGTGCGTCTTGTAGATGTTGCAAACTGCTGCTACTGAGCATTGATGGTAGTTGAAATGGAGTTTTATGTGAATGTAGTGCCATTCAAGTGGAATGCTTGATCCTGGTCTCAAGCTTCTTGAGTGCTGTTCAAACTGCACTTACCCAGACAACTGGGGGGTATTCTGACAGTGGCTTGTAGATGACTGGCAAGCTTAGATAGTTATATTTATAGTTCCTTGAAAGTAGTGTCACAGGTAAACAGGATGGTGAAGAAGACATTTGACACACTCACTTTTGTCAGCCAGTGCACGGAGTACAGGAGTTAGAATGTTGTGTATTGGCTGTACAAAACATTGGTAAGGCCACAATTGGAGTACTGTATATAATTCTGGTCGCCCTGCTATAGGAAGGATTTTACTAAACTGGAAAGAGTGCAAAAAGGACTTAAGAGGATGTTACCCAGACTTTTGGGGGGGGGTGGCGGGGTGTGGTTGAGTAATAAGGAGAAACTGGATAGGCTGGGACATTTTGCCCTAGGAATTTGAGGGGTGACTTTATAGAGATTTATAAAATCTTGGGGGGCATAGATAAGTTGAATATCCGAGATCTTTCCCCCAGGATAGGGGAGTCCAAAACTAGAGGGCATAGGTTTAAGGTGAGAGGGGAAAGATTTAAAAAGCAACGTTTTCACACAGAGGGTAGTTTGTATTTGGAACAAACTGCCAGAGGAAGTGACAGAGGTGAGTACAATTACAACATTTAAAATTACATTTAGACAGGTACATGGATAGGGTTTCATGCGATATGGCCCAAATGCAGGCAAATGGGACTAGTTCAATTTAGGAAACTTGACCAACATGGCTGAGTTGGGCTGAAGGGTCTGTTTCCATGCTATATGACTCCATGACTCTCATGTTGGGAGATATTCATTGTGTGGTGCAAATGTTGCTGACTCCTTGTCAGCTCAAACCTGGATAATTCTGATTTGTACCAGGCTTTACTGAATTTTGACATGGATTTCTTCAGTATTTGTGTTATTGTGAATATTGCCGAGCATTCACTGTTGAACTATCACCAGTGAACATTCCCACTTTCGACTTCATGATGAAGAGAAGGTGAATCAATGAAGTAGTTGAAGATGGTTGAGCCTGGGAAACTATCCTGAGGAATTCCTACAGAGATGTTTTGGAGCTGAAATGACTGACCTCCAACAATCACAACCATATTCCTTTGTCATTGAGTCAGACAGCATGGAAACAGACCCTTCGATCCAACCAGTCCATGCCGACTGTTTCCCAAATGGAACGAGTCCAACTTTCCTGGGTTTGGCCAATTTTCCTCTAAACATTACCTAGTCATGTATCTATCCAAATGTATTCAAAATGTTGTAACTGTACTTGCAGCTACCACTGCCTCTGGTAGTTCATTCCACGTACAAACACTGTGTGTAAAAGGTTGCCCCATGGGTCCCTTTAAAACTTACTCCTCTCGCCTTAAAAAATAAGCACCCTAGATTTGAACTCCCCACCCGAAGGAAAAGAACTTTGCGTTTCACATTATCTATATCCCTCATGATTTTTATAAAGTCACCCCTCAACCTCCCAAGCTCTAGTGGAAAAAATGTTCCAGTCTATCCAGCCTCTCCTTTTTATTCAAACCTTCTAATCCTAGGAACATCCTGTTAAATCTTTTCTGAACCTGCTCCAATTTAATAATATCGTTCCGAAAGCAGGGTGTTCAGGACTATATGCAATACTCCAAAAGTGGCCTCACCTATGACTTGTACAACCTCAACATCACATCCCATTTTCTATATTCAATGGTCTGAGAAACAAAGGCTAGATGCCTTCTTAACAATCCTGTCTACCTATGACAACTTTCAAAGAACTATATACCTGAAGCCCTAGGTCTCTGTTCCACACTACCCAGGACCCTACCATGAACTGTATGAGTCCTGCCCTTGTTTGTTTTACCAGAATGCAATACCTTGCATTTATCCAAATTAAACTCCATCTGTTTCCCCTCAGCCCACTGACCCAATTGATTAACATCTCTTTGTAATTTAGGTAACTTTCTTCACTGTCCACTATACCACTAATTTTGGGGTCATCTGCAAACTTACTAACCATGCCTCTTAAATTCTCATCCAAATTGTTTATATAAATGACAAAAGTGGACCCAGCAATCGATCCCTGCGGAACACTCCTAGTCACAGGCCTCTAGTTCAAACAAAACCCACCACCACCACCACATAAAGCAGGCAAAATCTCAAATTAACAGCCAAAAGATCTACCTTGGATTCCAGCATCTGCAGTTTTGTTTTGTCTCTAAAATATCACCTAACACCATACCATCCCTCTACATTTAAGTGTTAGATTAAATAATATGCAAAATTGCATATCGTGAATCCTGAACCTATAGCTTTCTGGCTCAGGCTGGTATTCTGATGAAATGAACCAAGGTAACGCCCAAGTCTATGTTAGTTAAGCATTTTGCGCACCATCTGTAATAACCCAGCTAAGTCAGATTGTTGACTGGAACAATTGTTGACTGGAATAAGCTATGAGTGGGACAGTAGTGGGATCAGTGGCAGGATTTAGCCCTCACAGTTCCAAATAACCCTGCAAACTACTGCTCCAATATGAAGCTGATGAAACAGTGCAAAATATTGCATTCCATGATGGGAATGCTTTCAACAGGTCTGGCAGCATCTGTGAAGGGAAATCAGAGTTAACGTTAGAATGTTCAGAGGAAGGTCACCTGACTCAAAACATTAATTCTGATTTCTCTGCACAGATATTGCCAGACCTGCTGAGCTTTTCCAGCAAGTTCTGTTTTTGTTTCTGATTTACAGAACTCGCAGTTCTTTTAGTTTTTATATGGTAATGCTTTCGGTAGCTTGAATCCCATCACCATGTTATCTCTGCAAACAGCTTATCTTTGGATTTTGACAATTGTGACCTATTTCAACCTAGAAAGTATTTTTTTTGGCAGAACCACAACACTCAGATTCCACTTCTACAGTGGAGATCATCGATGTAGGTTGCTCGGTTTAGTCTTTAAAGCGTAGTGCTGGGTTTACATGTCAGACATCCAAAACCTTTCAAACCACATCAGCCCATGGTATGAAATTATCTACTTTCTACTGTTACATTTATATTTAAGCAGAGGGAAGCACCATGGGTGCTTGAAGAGCAGCATATACTGTTAACTATTTGTGCTTCTTTTCCAACCCACAGGACGTGCTCATCCTGTCTTTTTTTGAAAATGATTGGAGTGCAACAAACAGGGCATGGCTTTGGAACCAAAGTGCAGTGGAAAAAGCAGATTGCAACTTCTTTTTTGTTAAAGAGAATTACAAACAAAACCGCTAATATTTATTTTAATTCAGGGATTTGGGAAGGAACCACGAGCTGGCAGTGGGCGCTGCCAGTGAACAAAGCTCGGTCCAACCCACCTCAGGCCTACCTTTCCCCTCAATCCCCGCAAAGCCTTCAGCCCAGTAACCGCCACAATCGGGATCTCTCTCTCTCACTCACTCACACACATAAATACACACACAAGTACATGGTTTTCAGCTCCATCACCCCGCACGACCACCGTTCACACAGATTGAGCTGCCCAGGGCAGACATAACTAACTCCTTTTGTCGAAAAGTGTAGTGCTGGAAAAGCACAGCCGGTCAGACAGCATCCGAGAAGCAGCAGAGTCAACGTTTTGGGCATAAGACCTTCATCAGGACTCCTATTGTTGCCTGGGAAGACTTCCCGATCTGCCTCCTGCCCCTGCTTCAGCCACACACACAAAGTGGTAGGTATGACTCCAAACAGTGTGGAGTCTTCCTTCGATTCCCATGGACTCTAATTTTACTCAGGCTTCTTGGTGCCACACTTTGTTAAATGTGGTCTTGATGTTATGGACATCTACTGTAATTTCACTGTTGAGTTCAACTTTTTTTGTCCATATTTAATTTAAAGTTATTAATAAGATCAGGAGCTAAGTGCTCCTTGTGTAACCTAAAATAAGTCTCAGTGAGCAGATCGTTGCTAGGCAAATGCTGCTTGATAACACTATTGACGACACTTTCCAGCATGTTGCTGATGATCAAGAGTAGACTTGAAAAGGCATAATCGGTTAGGTTAGATTTGCCCTCCCTTTTGCATACAGGAAATTCCTGGACATTTTTCACATTGTCAATTAGATGCCAACGCAGGTCACCAGTAATACTGCTGGAGTGTTGTCAGGGTGCATACCTTTTTGCAGTATCCAGCTGTTTCTTGATATCACATGGATCAAATGGAATTTGAATGAGATGGTGGGCACCTGCAGGGGACACTCAGACGGTGGCATTTAAAAATTTTTTTTTACACAAGGTGCACGAGTCTTTATTCAAATTTCCACCACCAGGAAGAAAGGAAACACCAGAGTGGCCAGTGACAAGCAGTGCCCTTTACATCAAAGGGCAATACTGTGTGATCAAACAGTGAAGGGCAGGGCAGGGATTAAATCAAAATAGAGTTGGAGGGGGAAATAATGCACTCCACTTCTTGCGGCACCCACCTCTCCCTGAACAACTCCAGGGTATTGGTGGAGACCGCGTGCTCCTTTTCCAGAGACACCCAGGCTCTAATGTAACCGCGGAAGAGGGGCAGGCAGTCAGCCCTAACGGCCCGCTGCCTGGACCTATTTATGGCCACTTTGGCCAGGCCCAGGAGCAGACCACGGTGGCATTTCTGGCTGAAGAGGATAGTTAAGGATTATCAATGCAGGCCTTGCCATTTATTGCGCGTCTCCTATGAAAAAAAGGGAGTTAAAAATACATTCTGAACATTCAGGGGAAAAAATGGTTTGCACAGACATATACTGTTGCAACTCTTGGGTGATATCCATACGAGGGGGAGTAGAGGAAGAGACCATGCTGTTAATATGAAGGGTTTCTGTAACAGTGCTCCAGGCGGATGGTTGGGTGCACTCACACGCATGCGCACTCACTGCCTGATTGCGGTGGCTGGAAGGGGAAGGAGAGAGAGACCGAGAGCCGGGTCGGAGCGGACCGACTGCTGTTCAGAAAACACTGGCCTTTCCGCTCTCTACCCACAGCCGCACGTTGCTCGCCGTGCACCGACACTAGGTGGACATCCCGCCGCCCGAACCGTCAGCCTGTGCTTGTTCAAGGGGGAAAGAGACCGTGCGTCGGTTGTTTGACCTTCTCCCGCCGCTGCCATGTTGACCGCCGCGAGACTGGCCCCGGCCGCAGCTGCGGTAAGTGACCGTCAGAAAGTGACCCTCCCTGCTCCGAGCAGGAGTGCGGCCCGCTCGCTCCAGCTCCAGCTGCAGCTCCATCCGGGAAGAGACTCCGAACGGGATGTGCTGCTCCCTGTCGTCCTAGGCCCAAGGACTTGTGATTCTCACTTTGCTTCCCTGGGTGGCTGCGGTCAAATGTCTGTTGAAAGTGTTTGTAAGAGATCCTGCGATGGGGTAGTTGCCATGACCGAGGCGTTGAGACGTGGTCGTTGGTAATTAATGTATTTGGAAGAATTCCGCGTGAATAGTCGTGTATCTGATTTACACAGACTTGTCATCTGACTGTCTCTGTCCGCACCAACGATTGTGCAAGCTCACATGAACTCCAGAGCCTAGTAATTAATGTACTGTTCACACCCCGGGCCCTTGGGTTTCTCTGCGAAATCCAGGGGCGGCTGATTAAGGTTTGCCCTTATTTGACTTTGATCTCGAGGAGTTTTGCAGTTACCGTAGTTAAATGCGACCAATCTGCTCCTGAAATATCACCGCTGGGCGGAATCTCGTGCCTTCCTTTTTGTAAAGTTCCGATGGCCGAGAACATTTAATTAGGCGGGGGAATTGCGAATGGAAATCCCGCCTCAAGGCTGACAGAGTCTATGATGAGGAGGCCTCTGGATCGACCTCCCGTCATCCTGTTGAGTTATTGGCTTGTGTTTGTTGCAACAGTGTAGACAGTGTTGCGGGTTGGGACAATACAGAAATCTCGGCGTAATTGTGTGCGAGGGAAGTACCTTTCAATGAGAAGTTCCTGTTGGGACTAAAACTCTTCAGAAAAGGGTTGTGCTGTATGGAATGAGTTACCAGAAGAAGTGATAGAGGTTGGTCTATAACCAGGTAAAAACAATGACTGCAGCTGCTGGAAACCAGATTCTGGATTAGTGGTGCTGGAAAAGCACAGCACTTCAGGTACATAACCTGCATTGACAAGGCATCTGGAAGGGTATATGAATAGGAAGGGTTTAGAGGGATATGGGCCAAATGCTGGCAAATGGGACGAGATTAGGTTAAGCTATCTGGTCGGCACGGACGAGTTGGACCAAAGGGTCTAAAGACCAATGAAGTCAGAATGTGAAGGTTTATGATTCACAGTTACCAAGGAAAAGATAGAGAGTTACAACTTAACTCTTCGGCAACAATTAAAGTGAACTCTGCTTCACTGTTGAACCCATGTCCCACCCAATCAAACTCCTGCGAACATGATGCCCAGACCTGAAATCCCGGCATCTCAACCTGGCCTGTCAAACCTCCCTCCTTGGCGTAACACAACTCAACCCGACCAGATACCCCCAATAATATGACCTCATCTAATGCCCCTCCTGATCCGACCCTAAGTAGTCATCACTTACCTAACATTACATTTACACCTTCACATTAACTTTCAAATTGTCAACTGGATGTTGAAATGTATTGCCATGTTCAGTGCTGTATAAGGGGGTGTAGTTTTAATGATAATCACTGCTAGATTCGGGATTTCTGGACAGGTTCATAGGTGGAAGCTCCTGTCCAATAATCTCTAATGCAGAAGTCAATAAAAGTTAAGTGGGTATTTATTAATTTGAGCAGGGTCAGAAATTCTGGGCCATTATTGGTTTTACTTGAACCAGCTTTTCAGGTAGTCCATTATCATAAATCTCTCATTTTTGCTTTTGATGTTTTGGCAATTATCTTAAATCTCTGATTGCTGATTCTTCTGCCACTGGAAGCAATTTTTCTTTGTTTACTTTATTCGTTTTTCAAACTGTTGATTTTGAACACCCAAATAAATCTTCCCTTCGCCTCCCAAACTAATTCAGATTCTCCAGGCAACTGAAGTTCAAATACCATTCGCGTAAATCTCTGAACCCTCTCCTTTTCTAAAAAATTGGATTTGTCCAGAATTGGAACAAGACTCCATAGGGGACAAACCAGTGAGTTTTAAAAGCTTGGCACAATTTTATTTATATTCTGTGCCAGTTTATAAAGCAGGATCTTGTTTTCTTAGAGTCGTAGTGATGTACAGCAGGGAAACAGACCCTTCGGTCCAACTTGTCCATTCAGATATGATATTCTAAATAAATCTAGTACCATTTGCCAGCACTTGGCTAATATCTCCCTAAACCCCTCCTATTCATATACCCATTCAGATGCCTTTTAAGTGTTGTATTTGTAGCAGCCTCCACCAGTTCCTCTGGCAGTTCATTCCATGTATGCACCACCCTCTGCATGAAATAGTTGCCACAAGATCCCTTTTTAAATCTTTTCCCTCTCATGTTAAGCCTAGCCGTCTAGTTTTGCACTTCCCTACCCTGGGGACAAGACTTTGTCTATTTACCTTAGTTATGCCCTTCATGACGTTGTGAATCTCTATAAGGTCGACCCTCGGTCTCCAACGCTCCAGGGAAACAGCCCCAGCCTAATCAGCCTCTCCCTATAGCTCAAATCCTCCCAACTATGCCAACAATGTTGTAAATCTTTTCTGAACATTTCAAGTTTCAAAAACATCCTTCCTGTTGCAGGGAGACCAGAATTCCCTGCTGTATTCCAAAAGTAGCCTCACCAGTGTCCTGCACAGCCGCAACATGAGCTCCCAACTCCTGTACTCAGTGCACTGACTAATATAAGCAAGTGTACCAAACACCACCTTCACTGTCCAATCAACCTGTGACTCTACTTTCAAGGAACTATGAACCTGCATTCCAAAGTCTGTTTGTTCAACAGGACCTTACCATTAAGTGTATGAGTCCTGCCTGATTTGCCTTTCCAAAATGTAGCACCTCCCATTTATCTAAATTAAACGCCATCTACCACTCATTGGTTCATCTGATCAAGATCCCATTATACTCTGAGGTAACCTCCTTCGCTGTCCACTACACCTCCAATTTTGGTGTCATCTGCAAACTTACTAACCATACCTCCTATGTTCAAATACAAACCATATAAATGATGTAAAGCAGTGGACCCAGCACTGATTCCTTATGGCACACTGCTGGTCAAAGGCCTCCAGTCTGAAAAGCAACTCTCCAACACCATCATCCTCTGTCTGCTACTTTCAAGCCAGTTCTATATCCAGATGCGTAGTTCTCCTGTATTCCATGTGATGTAGCCTTGCAAACCAGTCTACCATGAGGAACCTTGTCAAACATCTTACTGAAGTTCATTTAGATCATGTCCAAAGTTCTACCTTCATCAATCCTCTTCGTTAATTCTTCAAAAACTTAATCAAATTAGTGAGACATGATTTCCCATGCACAAAGCCATGTTGACTATTCCTTGCCTTTCTAAACATACAAATTCTGTCCCTCAGGATTCCCTCCAATAACTTACCCACAACCTCTTTTAACAGCCTTCTTGACTAAGCCTCAGAGTTTTCTGTAGGTACAACCTTTTTCCAGGTATCTCTATTCCTGCACCTCATGAAATTCGAACCGTTTGGTTTATGTTTACTTTCCTTATTCTTCCTACCAAAATAACACACTTCTCTGCCATAAAGCACATCTACCAATTCACCTATATCCTGAGATCCAGTAAAACTGGAGATGGAATAAAGCAATCCCTTGTTTACTACAAAAAGTTAACTAGTATTTTACATATTTTTGAATTTCACCACCCACGGAAACTTTGTAATTATGCCCTGTACAGTATACTCAAATCCAGGCCATGAATATATGCCAAAATGAGCTGCATGCCTAATTCCAACCACTATGCAATTCCTTCCAGTTGAAAGCAACTGTTTATCACTATTCTACTTTTTGTTTTAAAACTGATTTTGTACCCAGATTGTCATTACCTTTTTAAACCTGTAGGCTTCGATTTTACTAACCAGCCTTTTACATGGTGCTTTATCAAATATCTTTTAGCAATCTATATCTACAACGTGAACTGCACCATCTTCTTCAACTTCCTCTGTTACTTACGCAAATCTATGCTTGCTGTCAGTTATTAACCTATATGTTTTCAAGTATGTAAAATGCACCTGTTATCTTAAGAGACCATGTAAAGATTTTAGACAAAAGTATGCGGATAGGTGATTTTCTTTTTTTTTCTTAACTAGGTTCGCTATAGATCTGGAGCTCTTTGTAGACCTCTTTCCGTGTCAGTAATGTTGACATCAGAGGCTCGGTTTGGAAAAGTAAGTATAAATGTTTTTAAAAATGTGATCAAAAGTTCAAGTGGGCATGCAAGCGGTTAGATATCCAAGAGTGATCAAAGTACTGTCTGAGGCCAGAGAAAGTTGTTGGCAGTCTTGCTATTCTATTTGACTGTGCTTTCATCCTCTCCACCTTTACCGTCGTCTTCCATCTCTTCAACATTATTTGTCTCTGCCTTACCTTAGCTCATCTGCTGTTAAAACCCTGGTAAATGTCCTTTATACTTCTAGAATGGGTTATTGCAATGCTTTTGTGTTGGCCCCCTACTTTGTACTCTGCTTAAATTTGAGTTCAACTAATATTCTACTGCTTGGGATGGCAGAGTGGCTCAGTGGTTAGCACTGCTGCCTCACAGCACCAGGCACCCAGGTTTGATTCCTGCCTTGGGCAACTGTCTGTCTGGAGTTTGCACATTCTCCCTGTGTCTGCGTGGGTTTCCTCTGGGTGCTCCGGTTTCCTCCCACAATCAAAAGATGTGCAGGTTAGATGAATTGGCCATGCTAAATTGCCCATAGTGTTACATGGATTCGTTTGGGTAAATATAGGGTAGGGGAATGGATCTGGGTGGGTTACTGTTTGGAGAGTCGGTGTGGACATGTTGGGCCAAATGACCTGTTTCCATACTGTAGGGAATCTAATCATGCTCAAATTCTCACTAGCTTTAGTTCAGTCATCTCTCCTATGTACAATGCCGTAGTGGGAGCCAACGTTAGCCAATATCTTTTATCAGGGAAAAGGTGAGGACAATACGTGCAGGAGTAGGCCATTCTGCCCTTCGAGCCTGCACCACCATTCAATATGATCATAGCTGATCATCCTTAATCAGTATCCTGTTCCTGCCTTATCTCCATAACCCTTGATTCCACTATCCTTGAGAGCTCTATCCAACTCTTTTCTTAAATGAAGCCAGAGACTGGGCCTTCACTGCCTTCTGGGGCAGAGCATTCCACACAGCCACCACTCTCTGGGTGAAGAAGTTTCTCCTCATCTCTGTCCTAAATGGTCTACCCCGTATTTTTAAGCTGTGTCCTCTGGTTCAGCACTTACCCATCAGCGGAAACATGTTTCGTGCCTCCAGAGTGTCCAATCCTTTAAAAATCTTATATGTCCCAATCAGATCCCCTCTGTCTTCTAAACTCAAGGGTATACAAACCCAGTCGCTCCAGTCTTTCAGTGTAAGGTAGTCCCGCCATTCCAGGAATTGACCTCGTGAACCTACGCTGCATTCCCTCAATAGCCAGAATGTCTTTCCTCAAATTTGGAGACCAGAACTGCACACAGTACTCCAGGTGTGGTCTCACCAGGGCCCTGTACAGCTGCAGAAGAACCTCTTTGCTTCTATACTCAATCCCTCTTGTTATGAAGGCCAGTATGCTATTAGCCTTCTTCACTACCTGCTGTACCTACATGGTTACCTTCATTGACTGGTGTACAAGAACACCCAGATCTCTTTGTACTGCCCCTTTACCTAAATTGATTCCACTTAGGTGGTAATCTGACTTCCTGTACTTGCCACCAAAGTGGATAAGGATCCATTTATCCACGTGAAAGTGCATCTGCCATGCATCTGAGCACTCACCTAACTTGTCCAGGTCACCCTGTAATCTCCTAACATCCTCATCACATTTCACCCTGCCACCCAGCTGATGAAATTTGCGAATGTTATTGCTAATACCATCTTGTATATCCTGAAGATAGATTGTAAAAAGCTGCGGTCCCAGTACTGACCCGTGCGGTACCCCACTGGGCAGTGCCTGGCATTCCGAAATGGAGGGGTGGAGGAGTGTGGAAGGATGAGAGAATGCAGGCTGCAGCCCTATGAAGCAGGGGGAGGGCTTGCAGTTGGCCTGTGTGGGGATGTGGGAGACTACAGGAGCCTGGTGGGCAAGGGCTGGCTGAAAGGCAGCTGGAGGAACGGAGGGAGGGAAGCACGCACAGAGGAGGAAGAGCAAAGAGAAAAGAGAAAAAAAAGCCAAAGGGGATAAAGAGAAAGAGCAAGAAAGAAAATGTGGCTGGCCAGCACGCCTTGAAGTAGGCAGAAAAGGCAGGGGCCAGCGCCTACGGCCATACTAGTCCGAAAACGCC
>NC_057716.1:45938725-45986459 GCF_004010195.1 Chiloscyllium plagiosum
CAGTCTCTCCAACACCAATTCTTGGCAAATATAAATTCCCTTCAGTTCTGGTCCTTCAGCCACTGTTACCTCAGGGAGATTGCTTGTGTCTTCCCCAGTGAACACAGATCTGAAGTACCAATTCAATTCTTCTGCCATTTCTTTGTTCCCCGTAATATATTCCCCTGTTTCTGTCTTCAAGGGCCCAATTTTAGTCTTAACCATTTTTTTGCCTTTCACATACCTAAAAAAGCTTTTACTATCCTCCTTTATATTTTTGGCCAGTTTACCTTCGTACCTCATTTTTTTCTCTGCGTATTTCCTTCTTAGTAATCCTCTGTTGTTCTTTAAAAGCTTCCCAGTCCACCGTTTTCCCACTTATTTTTGCTATGTTATACTTTTTCTCTTTTAACTTTATATGTTCCTTGACTTCCCTCGTCAGCCACGGCCACCCATGCCTCCTCCTAGGATCTATCTTCCTTTTTGGAATGAACTGATCCTGCATCTTCTGCATTATACACAGAAATATCTGCCATTGTTCCTCCACTGTCATCCTTGCTAAGGTATTGCACCATTGAACTTTGGCCAGCTCCTCCCTCATAGCTCCATAGTTCCCTTCATTCAACAGAAATATTGTCACTTCCTATTGTACCCTCTCCCTCTCAAATTGCAGATTGAAGCTTATTGCATTATGGTCACTACTTCCCAATGGCTCCTTCACTTCAAGGTCCCTGATCAATTCTGGTTCATTGCAAAATAGCAGATCCAGAATTGCCTTCTCCCTGGTAGGCTCCAGAGAGTGAATCCATTTCGGAGGCACTCCACAAAGTCTCTTTCTTGAGGTCCAATACCATCCTGATTCTCCCAGTCTACTTGCATGTTGAAATCCCGCATAACAACTGTAGTAACATCTTTGCGACAGGCCAATTTCAGCTCCTGATTCAACTTACATCCGACATTCAGACTACTGTTTGGGGGTCTGTAGATAACTCCCAAGAGGGTCTTTTTACTCTTAGAATTTCTCAGCTCTATCCATACTGACTCTACATCCCCTGATTCTAGGTCCCCCTGCGCAAGGGACTGAATATCATCCCTTACCAACATGGCCCACCCCACCCCCTTTGCCCATCAGTCTGTCCTTACGATAGCACGTGTAGCTTGAATATTCATTTCCCAGGCCCTGTCCACTTGAAGCCACTTCTCAGTTATCCCCACAATATCGTATCTGCCAATTTCCAAAAGGGCCTCAAGCTCATCCATCTAATTTCTAATGCTTCGTGCATTCATATCTAGTATTTTTAATTTGTTACTGCCCTCACTCTTCCCATCAACTCCTATTTCACTCAACTTTACAGCATGATCCCGTTTTGAGTTTTCTGCTTCATTGAACAGTTGTCTTTCATGACTTCCCTTGTTCTAACTTTCCCTTCAATTTCCTTCTTAAACATCCAGTTTGTCCCCTCCCCCCCCCTACTTAGTTTAAACGTAGCTGTGTTGCAGTAGCAAACCTGCCTGCCAGAATGCTGGTCCCCAACCTATTAAGGTGCAAACCGTCTCTCTTGTATAATTTATGCTTACCGCAAAACATACCCCAGTGATCCAAAGAATTCCTGCACCGGTTCCCTAGCCACACGTTCAAGTCCATTTTCTCCCTGTTTCTGGCCTCACCAGCCCGAGGAACTGGAAGCAAACCGGAGGTAACCACCCTGGACGACCTGCTTTTCAGCCTTCTTCCTAGTTCTCCGAAGTCCTGCTGTAGTATGTTCCTCCGACTGCAGATGCTGGAAACCACAGTAGAGATCAGAGTGGTGCTGGAAAAGGACAACAGGTCAGGCAGCATCCGAGGAGCAGGAAAATCGACGTTTCTGGCAAAAGCCCTTAATTAGGAATGGAGTCTTGGAGCCACCAGGGTGGAGAGATAAATGGGGGTGTGGGTGGGGCTGGGGAGAAGGTAGCAAAGAGTACAATGGGTGAATGGGGGTGGGGATGAAGGTGATACGTCAGAGAGGAGGGTGGAGCGGATAGGTGGGAAGGGAGATTGGTGGAGGCTGTTGGTTGTTATTATATAAAGAATTTGGATGAGAATTTCAAAGGCATGGCTAGTAAGTTTGTGGATGACACCAAAATTGCTGAAAGAGTGGACAGTGAAGAAGGTTATGTCAGAATAAAACAGGATCTTCATCAACTTGGCTAGTGGCGTGAGAAAGGGCATATGGAGTTTTTAATTTGGATAAATATGAGGTGTTACATTTTGGTAAGACAACAAGAGCAGGATTTATTCAGTTAATGGTCGGGCCTGGGGAGTGTCTTCAAACAGAGAGACCTAGCAATTCAGGTACATAGTTTCTTGAATGTGGTGACATAGATGCACACTGGTGAAGAAGGCATTTGGCACGCTTGCCTTCATTGGTCAGAGCATTGAGTACAGGAGTTGGAATGTCATGTTATAACTGAACAAGACATTCGTTAAGGCTGCATCACTTCAGCAAGTCTCTATTTCTATTCCCCATGTATTAGCTTGAATTATTGAGCCCAGAATCCGTGAACCTACTAGAAGCACTATCCAGTTTTCAAAACTCAATTGCAGCTATCGGTTGATCACCAAATCTCTAGCGACATTCGTTTCTTTACCATTCCACACCGACTTGTTTATAGATCTCCCAAGTGCGAGCTCCTCCTTCTCATGTGAGAATCCGTTGTAAATCCTTACAATACACCTGATAGCAGACAATAAGAACAGGAGAAGCTCTTGGTCAACCACACTGCAGAAGGCAATGGCAAACCACTGTAATAGCTTTCCAAGCACTATCATTGGCCAGAGTCCATTGTTGCCAATACCCTTTTATGGTACAATTCTTAGAGAAAGACTCAGTCATACAGCACAGAAACAGGTCCTTCGGACACTTCATCTACGTCAACCAGGTTTCCTAAAGTAAATTAGTCCCATTTGGTCCATATTCCACAAAAACCTTCCTATCCAAATATCTTGTAAGTGTTATAATTGTACCCACCTCTACCATTTCCTTTGGTAGCACATTCCATATAGGCACCACCCTGTGTAAAATGTTGCTCCTTAAGTTCCTTTTAAATCTTCCCCTCTCACCTTAAACCTCTAGTTTTGCACACTCCCCTACTCTGGGAAAAAGATCTTAGCTATTCACCCTAACCATTCCCCCATGATTTTATAAACCTCTATAAGGTCACCCCTCAATCTCCTACACTGCAGGGGAAAAAAATACCCAGCCTATCCTTATAACTCAAACCCTCCAGACTTGGTAACATCCTTGCGAATCATTTTGCATCCTATCCAGTTTAATAACATCCTTCTCACAGCAGGGCGACCAGAATTGTAAGCAGTACTTCAAATGCAGCCTTAACCAACGTCTTGTTCAGTTATAACATGACATTCCAACTCCTGTACTCAATGCTCTGACCAATGAAGGCAAGCGTGCCAAATGCCTTCTTCACCAGTGTGCATCTGTGTCACCACATTCAAGAAACTATGTACCTAAATTCCTAGGTCTCTCTGTTTGAAGACACTCCCCAGGCCCGACCATTAACTGAATAAATCCTGCTCTTGCCTTGTACATACCATGAAGTGTAAGGAAGTGTATCTGTCGTGGCAGGCAAGTGGTAACATTGGGTAGGGAGATTGTTTGTTTCTTTGTTTGTTTGTTTGTTTGTATGTGTACTTTATATGTAAACTCTGATCATGCAAGAGCAACGTCAAATATGATTTCACTGACAGAAATATTATTTTATAACTGCAATTTCTGAATTAATTCCAGGAGAACACAACGTTTCTGAGAAGGACCCAGGGCAAAAATTCATTTATTCAAGATGTGCTGCGAGAGTTCCAGACAAGTGCTACAAGACAGGATATTGACACTGCTGCAAAGTTCATTGGTGCTGGAGCTGCCACTGTTGGAGTGGCTGGTTCCGGCGCTGGAATTGGAACCGTTTTTGGTAGCCTTATTATTGGTTATGCCAGGTAATCTTAATCAACAAAATGGTCAGCCTTTTCAGAAAATTTTCATATAATGGATGTTCCTGCACAGAATCCCTATAGGGTGGAAACAGGCCCTTCAGCCCAATGAGTCCTCACCGACCCTCCGAAGAGTAACCCACCCAGACCCATTCCTCTACGTTTAACCGCTGACTAACGCCCCAACCTATAACCCCCTGAACACTGGACAATTTAGGACTGCCAATTCATCTCAACTGCACATCTTTGGATTGTGGGGGGAAACCGGAGCACCCAGAGAAAACCCACACAGACACTGGGAGAATGAGAAAACTCTATGCACAGTCACTATTTTTTCAGCATAAGTCTGAAGAGTTTCTAGATCATGTAGTGAGGTTACCCAGGTCTTGAGTCCATATATCATTTAAAACAGGATAGTTATGCTACTGTTAAAAGTTATCCAAATTAGAATAAATGCACATTTATGCTCCTGCATTCCCAATATTTGTTTTTAGAAATCTGCTGGAATGGTTTTGAAATGCTGCATCCCAATTATTCATTTAAAAAAAATCTGAACAGTGCAATGCACTTCACCTTTTCCCAAAAGTATTTTAATTTAAAAAAATCTCTGCATCATATTGTCCTTCTGTTTTATTTTTGTGTATAATTGCTGCTAATTCAGCCTGGCTGTTGTGTTGCTGCCCTTCAACCAATGTTCTCCATGTCGGTTTGTTCCCCTTCTGCCTTTTTTCCATTTCTACCACTTCCACTAACTTCACTAACTATACCAGCAGCTCTTGTTCCTTAATAGTTTCACTCCACCAGCCCACCTGTTCATCCATTATGATCAAGTTAACAAATTCATCTGTTCTGTCTTTCACACCTTCAGACCACGACCGCTGTCCTCCATTTTTCTTGCATCTTTCCACCCTGTCTGGCTGTGCGTATTTGTGTCTTGTTGACTCCTCTATCAAATGTCAGAAGACCCATTTTCTCCTCTTCACACCTTCATTTACACTTTATATCTCCATCTCTCTTTTACCATTATCATCACTTCCTTTTCTTTGCTCTGGGCACCCTCACAGTCTTCTACACTTGGTTGTCCTCCCTGTCTTGGTCAACAGCATAAAAAAATCTCTTTTCCAGCCCCTTTCACTTCTTCAGAAGAATCATTTTGGATTCAATAATAATTCTCCACAGATGCTGCTAGACCTGCTGAGTTTCTATGGCACTTAAAGAGAAGTTGTTTATTATTGAAGCTATTTCCAGGGCATCCTTATCCACATTATTTAAGGCACATGCTGCATATTATATCCCAAAGTCACTCAAAGCACTGTTTCAAACAATTTTGGATGCTTCCCTGCAATAAGTTTTCTTATTCTTCTGTTCATCATCCTCTATCCTCAGCCCATGCCTTTCCTTCAAAACAACAAATTCTTCTTCAACTTTTACACATCAGATCAAAGACTTTATCTACAACTTCATCTTGATTGATTGTATTAATACTCTAGCTCTGGCAAAACATGTCTTGCTGCTTGTAAGTCAAAACCGGTGCTGTGACCTTCTACCATGTTCTATTTATGTTCTACCATGCTTCCTGCTCAGACCATAACAGTTGCTTGGCATAGATCTTCAAGAGCACCTTGGCTTATCCTGACTCCTTGTCCATATTTCACAACCATCTCCTCTAATGTGTCTCATTTTTGCTGCAAAATCTTACCTATCCAACTTCTTCAAATGCCTTTTCAGTGAAATAAAACAAAGAACTGTAGATGCTGGAGATCTGAACAAACAAAAACAAATTTCTGGAGAATCTTACCAGATGTGGCCATGTCTGTGGACAGGCAAAGAGTTCTGAGTCCATATTTCGTCTGCAATTTCTGTTTTTGTTTGTTTGCCTTTTTAGTGAATCTCATCACTATCTTCCCTTAATGCTTCCATCAGGCAACTCATCTTCAATCTCTACCTGTAATTGCCTCTACCCAAATGTCTTGGTCTATTTATTTCCCTTAGAATAGTCATGTGATCATATTACACTATTGAGGCACCTTGTTGCTAACAATATCATTTTTAATATGTTCTTTGTTTTCTCCTGCACAGCTCCTCTTTCTTTCCTTTAGCCCTGTACTCTTGTATCCTGTCCCTGAAAAATACTACCGGTAACTCCTTTACACATTGCATCAAACTCATCTATTTTGCCATAATATTGATGGCTATCCAAATTTGTTCTGTATATATCTTCAGTACCCTTGTCTCCACCAAATTTAGGGTCAGCTCAGAGGTCAGAATAATGTTTTTTCCAAGGGCTGTTGTGTTCTTTTTGCGTTTTGGGCTGTTTTTGTTTTCAGGGGCTTTTTCATACTGATTGACTATTTCATTGGATGACTTAGTCACATAGTAACATTTTTAGAACAGCAGATCAATCGGTCCCATGAGCCTACTCTGCTGATCTGTTTGTGTTCTGAATTCCACATTCTACTTACCCCTGATAACCCTAGATTCTGGTTAGGTAAGGGAATCAATCTACCTCTATCTTAAAAATACTCAATGATCCTGCCTCCACCGCTTCTGAGGCAAAATATTCCAAAGTTGCACAACCCTCTGAAAGGAAAACCAGTTCCCCTCATTTTTTGTCTTAAAAGGTGTTTCCTGATTTCAAAAATGTGCCCCGCAGTTCTGCACTGACTCACAAGAGAAAACATCCTTTCCACATCCACTTTGTCAAGATCATTTTCTATCAAGTCACTCCATGTTCTTCTAAACTCCAATGCAAACAAACCATGTCAGTCCTTAAAAGACAATCTCCTCATTCCAGATAACAAATTAGTAAATTATCTCTGCATCTCATGCGAAATATGATAAATTTTTCAAGGTCCTTTTTTTATTTGAAAGATTTCAGCACAGATACCAAAGATTGTATGTGTACATTTATATTGTAAAATGTTATAATTTAGGATGTTAATCAAATATTAAAAATTTATGACAAATCTTTTGTACTCCGTTTTCAAAATGGGATTATTGAAGACTCTGAACTGACTCAGTTGCTGTTAACTGGTTCAAGTTTAGTAGATGATGAACTAGGACAGCGGTTTTCAATTTAAAATCTTACAACTAATTGTGAATTGAATGAATTCCAAGCTTTTCTGTCAGGTAAAATATCAAATAAATATTGTTTGGCTTCACTCAGCCACATGTACACTGTATTGGGTTTCTTGTCTGCACCCCCAAACCACCACCGATTCCCAATATGCACAAAAGGTCCTCTTACCCTAATCACTGCACAGCTTTAGGATCTACTTCTTTTTGCATTCTAAAATTAATCTATGCAGTGTTGAACTCTTATCACCCTTTCCTTTTCTTAAACAACAGTTTTGCATCATCATTTGTTAATGCATTCCAAATACTTAGACATAACCAACTTGTTAATAAAATGGATCTCCTTGCCTCAACGATTCACTGACATTTCGTTGCATATTGTCAGATATTTCCAAGTAATACTAATAGAACAATCAATGATTTCAAAATGAAGGTTTGCATCTGTACTATCTCCTGGTCAATTGTTTCTTCTGCTATATTAATCAGAGCATTGATTTTAGTGACAGTGTGGTCTGAGAACAATATTTTGTCCAGCTCTTCATGAAAGATAGCAAGACCTGTACAAATTTTGCATCTTTCATGACTTTAGGATTTCCTTAGGTGCTTTACAGCCCATTGAGTACTTTGAAGGCAAGAGAACTGGCCGTGGTGTGAGAGGTAGACCCGTTAGCACTCCATTAACCTATTAACTTGCAAAATCTATAACAGGTTATATTGAACACTGAGCTGCCTGCTTGTTATAGAAAGTCCTTTGCTGTTGCTATCATCCTTAGAATGATTACAATTCTCATCACTACTACACTAATAAGATGGATGTAATTATGATTCAGGCCAATAGGTGAAAACTCAAATATTTGATTTCAACTAGTTCTAATGCCAAAACTTGCAAAGCTTCCAAAAACAAAACATTGCCTCCAAATATTACTTGAGAAAATGCTATTTAATTGAACAGTGGAGATCTTTCAATGTCTTAAAGCCAGAGACTTGCTTTTTATTTACCATTTTCATAACCTCATCACCTCAACTCAGATCCCTCTCACTATAGTTCAGGATCTTGGCCTAACTGACCGACTACCAGTTTGATGAGCAAGAGCAACCTAAGGTGATTGGTGGAATTTGGGAACATCCTCATTGACTTTGTGTGAACAGATAGCCTGCTTAGTCAATTTGTAATGCTATGACCACATGTAGGCAATAGTTTCTTTGTGATTTGAGATTTCTAGGTACAACCTTACAGTCTCGAATTTAATAATGTTTTGTTTATTTTTATTCTATAGAAATCCTTCACTGAAGCAGCAATTATTCTCATATGCCATCCTTGGATTTGCCTTGTCTGAAGCAATGGGACTCTTCTGTTTAATGGTTGCTTTCCTCATTTTGTTTGCTATGTAAAATTTGTTGATTAACAGCCTAATCACGTACAAATGTAATTAATATTTCACTGTGGCTCCCACAAGTATTTATGTTGGTGTCATGGAAATGTATATTTCCTAAGTGAGTTCTCAAACGTTCCAATAAATCCTGATACAAATATAATGTGTGATTATTTTAAGGATGCACCTTGCAATTTAAGACTAAATATAGTGGTTGATTTGGCCTTTTTATCAACTTGTCGTTGTGTAAAACAATAGACTGATTATCTAGAGTAAACTGAGGATTGTCTATACAATAACTAAATAATTAGGATGATCCAAAAAGGTAAATCATTCCAACCATTACTGACTTTTTTTAGTCATAGAAGAAATGTTTTATGATGTGCTGGAGAGTAGGATTTATAATAACTGGAGAGGGATCAATATCCTGGTGGGTAGACTTGCTGGAGTTATTTGGGAAGGTTTAAACTAGTCTGGCAGGGATGGGACCCTAAACAGTGAGATAAATGGAAAAGTTGAAGCTGGTACAGAAGTTAGAGCAAGTTAAATAGATGAGGCAAGCAAGGGCACAGCAGGGAATGAGGGAAGACTGATGAATGAAACTGTGTTTATTTCAATGTAAGAGGCCTGGTAGGTAAGCCAGATGAACTTGGCATGGATGAGAACATGTGAATGGAATATCACAGCTATTACAAAAACATGGCTGAGGGAAGGACAAGTCTGGCAGTTCTGTGTTTCAGGGTACAGAAGCTATAGGAATGATAGATGCCGAGGCAAGAGAGGAGAATGAGTGATATCTTTGACTTGGGAAAACAGCAGTACTTTAGAGAGGATATTCCTGAGGGATTGTCCAAGGAAGCTATATAGGTGGAACTGAGCTATAAGAAGAGCGTGTTCACTTTGATGGGATTGTACTATAGCTCCAGTAGGCAGCAGGAAATTGAGAAGCAAAAATGTAGGGAGGTCCGAGCTGTAAAAATAATCGGGTTGTAATAGGATTTGAACTTTCCAAACATAACACTGTGGTAGTCACAGTCTATGGGCTTGGATAGGGAGGAATTTATTGTGCGTTCAGGAAAATTTTCTCTATCAATATGTAGATGGCCCTATTAGATAAGGGTCAAGAGTTGGTGCTGGAAAAGCACAGCCAGTCAGGTAGCATGCAAGGAGTAGGAGAATCGGCATTTCGAGCATTAGCTCTTTATCAGGAATGAGGCTTGTGAGCCAAGGGCGCTGGGAGATAAATGGGGTGGGGTGGGGGAAGGTAGCTGAGAATGCAATAGATAGGTGAAGGTGATAGGTCGGTGAAGAGAGTGGAGCGGATAGGTGGAAGGAAGATGGATAGGTTGAGGGCAGTGCTGAGTTGGAAGGTTGGATCTGGGATAAGGTGGGGAGAGGATAAATGTGGAACCTGGTGAAATCCACATTGATCCCATGTGGTTAGAGGGTCCCAAGACGGAAGATGAGGCGTTCTTCTTCCTCCAGGTGTCTGGTGGCTGAACACTTTAATTCCCACTCCCGCTCACCCAAGGACATGCAGGTCCTTGGCGATGGAGGAGGCCAAGGAAAGAGGAGTTAAAGTGTTCGGCCACGGGGCTTTGGGGTTGTTTCCTGCGCATGTTCTCCAAAACATTTGGCAAATAGGTGTCCTATCTCTCCAGTGTAGAGGAGACTGTCGGGAGCAACCGATAAAGTAAATGATGTGTGGAAGTGAAGGTAAATCTCAGACAGATGTGAAAGGCTCCTTTTGAGCCTTTGATGGAGGTAAGGGGGGAGGCGTGGCTGCAGGTTTTGCATTTCTTGTGGTGGCAGGGGAGGGTGGGTTGATGAGGGGTGTAGACCTGATGAGAATCAAGGAGGAAATGGTCTTTACAGAATGCAGATAGAGATGAGGAGGGAAATATATCCTGGTGGTGGGGTCTGTTGGCACTGAATCCAAGCACCAACTTGCGGACACCTTCTCCTACTGCCCCCTTGACCATGGCCTCACTTTCCAGACCATACACAATCTCATCACCTCGAAGGGATCTCCCATCCACAGCCTCCAACCTCAGTCTGGGAAGCCCACACTGCCCAGTTCTACCTCCTACCCAAATTTCACAAATCTGACTACCCTGGCCAACCTATCGTCACAGCCTACTTCTGCCCCACCAAACCCATCTTCAATATCTTGACACCATCCTATCCCCCCCGGTCCAGGAACTCCCCACCTATATTTGGAATACCACCCATGCCCTCCACCCACTCCATGATTTCTGTATTCTCAGCTCCCAACACCTCATCTTCACTATGGACATCCAGTCCCTATACACGTCTATCTGCCATGACAAAGGCCTCCAAGCACTCTGTTTCTTCCTTTCCTGTTGTCCCACCAGTACCCATCCACTGACAGTCTCATTCGTTTGGCTGAACTGGTCTTCACCCTCAACAATTTTTCCTTCGAATCTTCCCTTGTGCGTCAGACCAAAGGGGTAGCCATGGGCACCCGCATGGACCCCAGCTATGTCTGTCTCTTTGGGTACGTGGAACAGTTCATCTTCCGCAGTTACATCAGCACCATTCCCCCCTTTTCCTCCACTACATCGATTACTGTATCGGCACCACCTCATGCTCCCATGAGGAGGTCGAACAGTTCATCAACTTCACTAACACATTCCACCCCAACCATACGTTCACCATAAGTGACCATCTTGGACACCTCCCTCCCCTTCCTGGACCTCTCCATCTTCATTAACGGTAACCAACTCAACACAGACATCTACTACAAACCAACAACGCCCACAGTTACCTGAATTACACATCCTTCCACCCTGACTCCTGTAAAAATGCTATCCCTTATTCCCAAATCCTCTGCCTCCACAGCATTTGTGCCCAAGAGGACCAATTTCACCACAGAACATACCAGATAGCCTCCTTCAAAGACTGCAATTTCCACTCCCACATGGTTGATGATGCCTTCCAGCGCATCTCATCCACTTCCTGCACCTCCGCCCTCAAACCCCACCCCTCCAACTGCAACAAAGACAGAACTTCATGGTCCTCACCTTCTGCCCGACCAACCTCTGGATATAACGCATCGCCCTCCACCATTTCTGCCACCTATAGCCAGACCCCACCACCAAAGATATATTTCCCTCTCCACCACTATCCACGTTCCATAAAGACCACTCCCTCTGTGATTCTGTTGTCAGGTCCACATCCCCCATCAACCCACCCTCCCCTCCGGCACATTCCCCTGCCACAAGAATCGCAAACCTGTGGCCTCACCTCCCCTCCCTTTTACCTCCATCAAAAGCCCCAAAGGAGCCTTCCACATCAGTCAGAGATTTATCTGCACTTCCACACGTCATTTACTGTATCTGTTGCTCCCGATGTGGTCTCCTCTACACTGGGGAGACAGGACGCCTACTTGCAGAGCGCTTCAGACATCATCTCCAAGATATCCACACCAACCAACCCCATCGTCCCGTGGCCAAACATTTCAACTCCCCCTCCCACTCCGCCAAGGACATGCTGGTCCTGGGCCTCCTCCATCACCAAATCCTTACCACCTGATGCTTGGCAGAAAAACACCTCATCATCTGCCTTGGGACCCTCCAACCATATGGGATCAATGTGGATTTTGCCAGTTTCCTCATTCTCCCCCTTATCCCACATCCAACCTTCCAATTTGGCACTGCCCTCTTGACCTATCCTATCTGTCCATCTTCCTTTCCACCTATCCGCTCCAGCCTCCTATCTGACCTATCACTTTCACTCCCACTTTCATCTACGTATTGCAGTCTCAGCTATCTTCCCCCTGACCACACCCTCACCCCCTCCCATTTATCTCTCAGTCCCCTTGGCCCACAAGCTTCATTCCTGATGAAGAGCTTATGCAAAAAGCATCAATTCTTCTGCTGCTCGGATGCTGCCTGATCAACTGTGCTTTTCCAGCTCCTCTTGACTCTGATCTCCAGCATCTGCAATCCTCACTTTCTCCCTGTTGGATAAGGGATAAAGCATGGCCTCCTCTTGGGAGGAAAAGAAAGGTAGGGCAATTGACTGAAATGTTAGTGGGGGAGTACTTTGGCACCAGTGATCATAATTCTATTAGTTATGGAAAATGATAGGTCTGGTCCCCATGTTAAAGTTCTAAATTGGGGCAAGGCCAATTTTAATGGTATTAGAGAGGGACTTTCATAAGTTGATTGGGGGAGGCTGTTTGCAGTTAAAGGGACGTTTGCTAAGTGGGAAGTTTTCAAAATGAGATAATGAGTGTTCAGGGCCAGCATGTTCCTGTTCGTGTGAAGGGCAAGGCTGGTAGTAATATGGAATACTGAATGACTAGAGATATTGAGGTTGTGGTCAAGAAAAGGAGGCATGTGTGATATGTATATAGCTGGGATCAAGTGAAATCCTTGATTATAGGGAGAATAGGAGTCCACTTCAGAGGGAAATCAGAAAGGTAAAAAGGGGACATGAGATACCTTTGGCAGATAGCGTAAAGTGGAATCCAAAGAGATTTTAAACGTACAAGGGCAAAAGAGTAACTTGGGAGAGAGTAGGACTCCTTAAAGATCAATGCAGTCATCTGTATGTGGAACCACAGGAAATGGATGCGATCAGAAATGAATATTTCTTGTCGGTATTTACCATGGAGAAAGACATAGCAGCTTGAGAACTCGGTGAAATAAATAACGACGTCTTGAAAAGAAGTCCATATTCAAGAGGAGGAGATGCTGGAGGTCTTAAAATGTATAAAGCTATATAAATCCTGATCAAGTGTATTCCAGGACACTGTGGAAAGCTGGGGAAGAAATTGTGGGGCTCCTAACAGAGATAATTGTATTATTGACGATTATGGGTGAGGTGTCAGAAGACTGGAATGTAGTTCATGTTGTGCCATTACTGAAGAAAGGCTGCAAGGAAAAGCCAGGGAACTACAGAGGAACCTAGATTATCCAGCATTTGATTATCCGAATTTCAGATTATCCGGCAAGTTCACAGAGTCCCGATACTTGGTTAAACTATGTTATCCAGCATTCAATTATCTGAACATTTGATTATCCAACAAGCTACTCTTCGCCCGTGTCATTCGGATAATTGAGGTTTCTCTGTATACACAGTCAGTCTAACATCAGTATGGGCTAAGTTCTTGGAAGTGATTCTGAGACAACATCTACATGCATTTGGAAAGGCAAGGACTGATTAGGATAGTCAGTATAGTTTTATGTGAGAAATCATGTCTGTCAAATTTGGCTAAATTTATTGAAGAGGTGACCAAGAAGATAGAGGAAGGCAGAGTGTAGATGTTGTCTGTGTGAACTTTGCAAGGCCTTCGACAAGTTCCACATGGTAGACTGGTTAGTAAGGTTGGGATCCATAGAGAGCTAACTAATTGGATACAAAATAGGCTTGATAGTCAGAGACAAGAGGGTGGTAGTGGAGGGTTGTTGGTCAGATTGGAGGCCTGTGATCATTAGTGTCCTGCAAGGATTGGTGCTGAATCCACAGTTGTTTGTCATTTATATAAACGATTTGGATAAGAAAACTAAAGTATAGTTACTAAGTTTGCAGATGACATTAAAACTGGTGGTACGATGGAAAGTGAAGAAGGTTATGTAAGAGTATAGTGGATCTTGATCAACTGGGCCAATGGACTGAGGAATGGCAGATGGAGTTTAATTCAAATAAATGCGAGGTGTTGCATTTTAGTAAAACAAACCAGGGAAAGACTAGCATAGGGCCCTAAAGAGTGTTGGCGAACAGAGACACTAGATTAGATTAGATTACTTACAGTGTGGAAACAGGCCCTTCGGCCCAACAAGTCCACACCGCCCCGCCGAAGCGCAACCCATCCATACCCCTACATTTACCCCTTACCTAACACTACGGGCAATTTTAGCATGGCCAATTCACCTGATCTGCACATCTTTGGACTGTGGGAGGAAACCGGAGCACCCGGAGGAAACCCACGCAGACACAGGGAGAACGTGCAAACTCCACACAGTCAGTCACCTGAGGTGGGAATTGAACCCGGGTCTCTGGCGCTGTGAGGCAGCAGTGCTAACCACTGTGCCACCATGCCGCCCACTAGGGATGCAGTTACATTGTTCTTCGAAAGTGGCATCACAGGTAGACTAGGTGGTGAAGAATGTGGGTGGTGAAAGGCAGCACAGTGGCTCAGTGGTTTAACACTGTTGCCTCACAGTGCCAAGGACCTGAGTTTGATTCCAGATTCGAGTGACTGTCTGTGTGGAGTTTGCACATTCTTCCCTGTGTCTGCGTGGGTTTCCTCTGGGTGCTCCAAATTCCTCCCACAGTCCAAAGGTGTGCAGGTTAGGTAAATTGACCATGCAAAATTGCCCATAGTGTTCAGGGATGTGTAGGTTAGGTGCATTAGTCAGGGGTAAATATAGGATAATAAGGCAAGGGAATGGGTCTGGGTGGGTTACTCTTCGGAGGGTTATTGTGGACTTATTGGAGCAAAGTGCCTGTCTCCACACTGTAGAGATTCTATGACCTATGAAAATGTTTGGCCATGCTTGTCTTCATCGGTCAGAGCATTGAGTACAGGAGTTGGGATGTCATGTCACAACTGTACAAGACATTGGTAAGGCCAAATTTGGAGTACTGCTTACAATTCTGGCCACCCTACTATAGAAAGGATGTTATTAAACTAGACAGGGTGCAAAGAAGATTTACAAGGACAATACCAAAAGTGGAAGGTTTGAGTTTTAAGGATAGGCTGGAGGCTGAAGGGTGACCTCCTTGAGGTTTATAAACCATGAGGTGCACAGTATAGATAAGGCGAATAGTCATCTCTTTCCCAGGGTAGGTGAGTCCAAAACTAGAGGGCAAAGGTTTAAGGTGAGAGGGGAAATATTTAAGAGAGACCCAAGAGACAATTTTTTCACACAGAAGATGGTATGATTATAGAACAAGCTGCTAGAAGAAGTGGGAGAGGCAGGTACATTTACAACATTTAAAAGACATTTGGCCAGGAACATGGAAGGAAAGGTTTAGTGGGAATGGGTCAAACATAGACAAATGTGACTAGTTCAATTTAGGAAACCTGATCGGCAAGAACGAGTTGGGCTGTTGGGTCTGTTTCCATGCTGTATGACTTTCTGTGCATTTAGACAGTTCTTTTGGATTACATTCATATCCATTAGCTCGATGTACTTTTGCGCTGGTTCTTCCATTTTTAAAATTCATTTGTGTGACTTAGGTGTTGCTGGCTGGCCAACATTTTATGTCGAACCTTAGATCGTCTTGAGAAGATGATGGTGAGCTGTATTTTGAACTGCTGCAATCCACATGCTGTTGGTTGACCCACAATGCCATTATAGAAGAAATTCCAGGATTTTGACCCAGGGACAATGAAGAAACTGTAATATATTTCCAAGTCAGGATGGTGAGTGATTTATAGGTTAACTTGTAGGTGGTGTTGTTTTCATGTATCTGCTGTTCTTGTCCTAGATGGAAGTGGGCACAGGTTTGGAAACTGCTCTCTATTGATCTTTGGTACATTTCTCCAGTGTATCATGTGGTTCTTTCATGTACTCTTGTAGCCATAATATTTATGTGGCTGGTTCAGATAAATTCCTGTTTACTAGTAATTCCCACGCTATTGATGGTCTGAAATTCAGTGTTTGTAATGCTGGGTGAAGGCTAAATTCTTCCTTGTTGAAGACAGTAATTGCCTAGCACTTGAGTGAATGTTTCTTGCTATTTTATTAGCTCAAGCCTAACTGTTGTTGACATTTTATTGCAGATGAGCACTGTATTAGTGTCACCTGTGTCTCTTATGAGGGAGAAGCGGTCACTGAAGCACTAGCTAAGGATATTTTAACCGAGGATATGAACGTGATCCAAGGCACTGAAAGAAAAAGTAATTGCAGGAAACAGTATTAGTAAGAAAATTGTGTTAGAGGAATTGATGAATCATTAAGATTGGTCAGTCCCTTGGACCTGTATTCTCCCTTCCAGAATTTTGAAAGAGTTGGCTTTGGAGATAGTAGATACATTGGTGATCAGCTTTCAAAATTCTATAGATTCTGGTATGGTTCCTGCAAATTGGATGGTAGCAAATGTCATTCCATTATTTAAGAAACAAAGGAGAGAAATTTGAGAAGTATAGACCTATTGACCGTACATCACCAGTAAGGAAAACTAGAATCTATTATAAAGGATGTGATCAATGGACCCTCAGATAATAACGATTTAATTGAGCATATTCTACATGGATTTGGGAAAAGGGAAGTTGTGTTTGATGAACCTGTTCCAAACAGGTTTTGAAGGTTTTCGAGGATGTTACTAACAGAATTGGTAAAGGAGTGTCACTGAAAGTAGTATATTTGAACTTTAAGAAGGCTTTGATAAAGTGCCCACAGGAGATTGATGAGCAAAATTGATGCACATTAGATAAGAGGTAGCATACTGGCATGGAATAAAAGTTGGTTTTTATTTTATTCTTCTGAAGAAGGGCTCATGCCCGAAACGTCGATTCTCCTGCTCCTTGGATGCTGCCTGACCTGCTGCGCTTTTCCAGCAACACATTTTCAGCTCTGATCTCCAGCATCTGCAATCCTCACTTTCTCCTCCAATAAAAATTGGTTAACAGGCAGAAAACAATAGGAATAAATGAGTCATTTTCACATTGATGGGCTGTGACCAGTTTTCTACTGCAGGGATTAGTTCTTAAGACCCCAACTGACTACAATATTTATCAATGATTTGGGTGTGGGAACAAAACTATGGGAATGTGTGCTGTGAGAAAGATACAAAGCAGCTCCAAGAGGACTTGGACAGGTTTAGTGAGTGGGCAAGAATATGTCAAATGCAATGCTAATGTATTAGGAAGAATATGTGCAGCATATTTCTTACATGGTAAGAGGTTAGAGAGTATAGATGTACAAAGGGACCTGGGTGTCCATGTGAATAGTGAACGTGAGGACTGCAGATGCTGTCTATCTGAAGCTTCTGCAAAAACTGCAAATAGACAAAGGTACTAAAGGACCGATGTGCTGTGCTGGTCATAACACCAGCAGCACAACAATCATCTGCACTTATTGGAGCCTTTAATTTAGGAAAAACATTCCAAAGTACTTCACATGAGTACCATCCAACTCGAAAGAAAGAATGGATTGTACTTTACACTGGGTCTTCAACTGTGCAATCCATGGGGATGGTGTGGTGGTTAGTGGACCTCCGTATGGCTCAGTATGCCTCCGCTAAATCTGTGTTCTCAGCAGCAAGGCGCAGGATGAGGGGCTTTTGTCCGAAACGTTGATTTTCCTGTTCCTCAGATGCTGCCTGACCTGTTGTGCTTTTCCAGCACCACGCTCTTGACTGTCCTTGTGAATAAGTCATTGAAAGCTAAAATGCTGGTGCATCAAGCAATTAGAAACACTAATAGTGTATTTGCCTTTACTGCAAGAAGATTTGAGTACAGAACTAGTAAAACCTTATTTAAATTATATAAAACTTGGTTGGATCACATTTGTAGTTATTTTAGTCCCTTTATTTAAGTAAAGATATTATTGCCATAGAGAGAGTGTCTAATGAAGACATATTGGGTAACTGGGTCTGTATTCTTGAACCTTCAAGAAAAAGAGGTTATCTCATTGAAACCTTCAAAATACTTAAAGGAATAGATAGACAGTGTTAATGCAGGCAAGAAGATTCTCCTGACTGGGAAATCTAAAACTAGGGGTCACAAATTTAAAAATAAAGGGCATGCCAATAAGGGACCAAGACAATGATAATTTTTCTTTTGTCTGTGCACCTCTGGTTGTTAACCTTTGGAATTGTATCTCACAGAGTGCTGCAAAGCTCAGTCTTTGAGAGTCGGTCCTTGACACATTCATGAGACACTCATGTGGCCCATCCTGAATATGCTACTACTGACATAAACCCCACATCTCCAGCCAGCCACTGAATATCTCCAAACAAAAATCTACAAATTGCCAAGGCTGAGATATGAGTGCAGAAACAGAAGAAACCTGGATCAAAACACATTCTAGATTGTCTCAACTTGGGAGACAGGATGAAAAGTAATAACGGTACAATAGCAGAAAATGCTTTCTTGAATTTCCTGTGCAGTGAATTGAATTTGCCGAAAGTTGACATAGAATCTTAGAGGCATAGAGATATACAGCATGGAAACAGACCCTTTGGTCCAACTCGCCCTTGCCAACCAGATATCCTAATCTAATCTAGTCTCATTTGTCAGGATTTGGCCCATATGCCTCTAAACCATATGCCTCAGTGGGTGGTGGTAGAGGGTTGCTTTTCAGACTGGAGGCTTGTGACCAGTGGAGTGCCACAAGGAACAGTGCTGGGTCCACTGTTTTTTGTTATTTATATAAATGATTTGGATGTAAACCTCGGAGGTATTGTTAGTAAGTTTGCTGATGACACCAACATTTGAGGAGGAGTGGACAGCAAAGAAGGTTACCTCAGAGTACAACGGGATCTTGATCAGATGGACCAAAGGGCTGAGGAGTGGCAGATGGAATTTAATTTAGATAAATGTGAGGTGCTGCATTTTGGAACGCAAATCAGGACAGACTTATACACTTAATGGTAAGGTCGTGGGGAGTGTTGCTGAACATTGAGACCTTGGAGTGCAGTTTCATGGTTCCTTGAAAGTAGAGTGGCAGATGGAGAGGATAGTGAAGAAGGCATTTGGTATGCTTTCCTGATTGGTCAGAGTACTGAGTATCAGAGTTGGGAGATCATGTTGCGGCTGTACAAGACATTGGTTAGGCCAGTTTTGGAATATTATGTGCAATTCTGGTCTCCTTCCTATCAGAAGAGCGTTGTGAAACTTGAAAGGGTTCAGAAAACATTTAAAAGGATGTTGACAGGTTTGGAGGATTTGAGCTATAGGGAGAGGCTGAACAGGCTGGTGCAGTTTTCCTTGGAGCATCGGAGGCTGAGGGGTGACCTTATAGAGCTGTTATGAAGGTGTTGGTGTGTACTATACTTTTAAGAGAGAGACAAAGCTAGCAAGGACTGATCAAAAGCACAGAGTGCTGAACAAGGTAAAAATGTAACACTTGGTTGAAGCAAATAGCTGGAGTTGTATTGCCATGGGAAAAAAAAATTCAAATTCGACCAGTCAGTTTAAATTATGCCCCAGATACCAAATTCCAATAAAATGTGAATTTAGTGTTTTGATGATATCAAACCAATGAAATAATCCAATGTTTTGGGGTATAAAACCGGACATTTTAAACAGTTAGGGGGAGAACTGCCAAGACAATCAACAGGTATAAACTGATATCCAAAGAGCTGTCTGAAAGGTACCCTTCCATAAGAAATTTGTGCAGCAGAACACCGAAGCCAACCTAGAGAAAAATCTACAGAGGAAAATCTACAAAGGAGTATCAACAAAGCTGACTGGTTTTAAAACGATTTTTTTTTGTAAATCTTAATTAGGGTGTTTTATCGGACCAGTACTACAGAGTGGGAGGTTAAGGATAGGTTTAAGAGAAAAGAGTTGTAAATAGTTATGGTTTAATGTTCTCAAATGGACTTAAAGAATAGAATTGTTAATGTTTAAGTTAAGTAGTGAAATCTGAGATATTTTTTGCCTCTCGAAATTTAACAGATTACAACGTGAGGTGAGCTTCTCTGTGTGTTGGGTTTAAATTAGCAGAGGGGTTTACCCTGCGTTGTAACAGAGGTTTATAAAATGATGAGGGGCATGGATAGGATAAATAGACAGGATCTTTTCCCTGGGGTGGGGAGTCCAGAACTAGAGGGCATAGGTTTAGGGTGAGAGAGGAAAGATATAAAAGGGACCTAAGGGGGAACTTTTTCACACAGAATGTGGTGCATGTATGGAATGAGCTGCCAGAGGAAGTGGTGGAGGCTCATATAATTAAGGCATCTAAAAGGCATTTGGATGGGTATATGAATAGAAGACTTTAGAGGGATATGAGCCAAATGCTGGCCAATGGGACTAGATTAGGTTAGGATATCTGGTCGACGTGGACAAGCTGGACTGAAGGTTCTGTTTCTGTGCTGTACATCTCTATGACTCTATGACTCTAAGTTCGTGAGACATGATTTCCCAGGCACAAAGCCATGCTGAGTATCCCTAATCAGTCCTTGCCTTTCCAAATACATGTAAATCCTGTCCTTCAGGATTCCCTCCAACAGCTTGCCCACCACCAATGTCAGGCTCACCGATCTATAGTTTCCTGGCTTTTCCTGACCACCTTTCTTAAATAGTGGCAGCACATTAGCCAACCTCAAGTCTTCCAGCATCTCCCCTGTGCCTATCAATGATACAAATATCTCAGGAAGGGGTCCAACCATCACTTCCCTAGCTTACCACATAGTTCTAGTGTACATCTTTTAGATTAGATTAGATTACTTAGTGTGGAAACAGGCCCTTTAGCCCAACAAGTCCACACTGACCGTCCAAAGAGCAATCCACCCAGGCCCATTTCCCTACATCTACCACTACGGGCAATTTAGCATGGCCAATTCACCTGACCTGCACATTTTTGGACTGTGCGAGGAAACCGAAGCGCCCGGAGGAAACCCACGCAGGCACAGGGAGAATGTGCAAAACTCCACACAGACAGTTGCCTGAGGCGGGAATTGAACCCGGGTCTCTGGTACTGTGAGGCAGCAGTGCCGCCCTGATCGGGTTCTCAGGATTTATCCACTGTTTTGCATTTCAAGACATCCAGCATCTCCTCCTCTGTAATATTGACATTTTTCAAGTTGTCACCATCTATTTCCCCACATTCCATATTTTCCATGCCTTTCTCCACAGTAAACACTGATGCAATATTGTTTAGTATCTCCCCCATCTCCTGCTGTTCCTCAGATGGGCTGCCTTGCTGATCTTAGAGAGGCCCTATTCTCCTCCGAAGTTACCCTTTTGTCCTTAATGTATTTAAAAAATCCCTTTGGATTCTCCTTAACCCTATTTGCCAAGTTATCTCATGTCCCTTTTTGCCCTCCTGATTGCCCTCTTAAATATACTTCTACTACCTTTACACTCTTCTAAGGATTGATTTGATCTCTCCTCTCTAGATCTGACATATGCTTCCTTCCTTTCACCCTAAGAGCTATATACTGTTTCTGATGTTGAGGACTCAGAGTTGTCTCAGATGAATGAACTACTTGGCATTTCTGGCAGAACTTAGCTGCAAATGCTTCAACCCTTGCATTTTTTTAATCAGCTTGCTAGGCTTTCCATTCATGGAGGATGGGGATATTTATGGAGTTTCCTCCATTATTTATCCAACTGTCAAACATTATTTACAATTCTGATTCAGAACTGCTGAGCATTCATCTGATCCATTGTTTGTAGGACATGTAGCTCTGTTTGTGGCATGCTGCTGCCTAAATTTGATCCTTTTCCTGCCCTGCACTACCACTTTTGAAGTTCTCAATTGCTATTTCTTTCCTAGATACTGTTCTTTGATGCTAGAAAAACAATCAGGTTAGACCATAACCCATTGAGAGGTTAATGAAGTGTGCAAAGAGTTGGCAAATGGTATATAATGTGGGAAAATAGGAGGTTACTCATTTTGGAAGGGAGAACAAAATAACAGAATATTATTTAACTGGACAAAAACTGCTGAAAGCTGCAACATAAAGGGACTTGGAGGAATTTATGCATGAAACATAAAGTTAGCACACAGGTACAACAGGTAATCAGGAAGGCTAATGGATCGTTGGCCCTTATTTCAAGGAATTGAAATAGAAGAATAGGGAAGTCTTACTGCAACTGTATAAGGTAGTGGTGAGACCACATTTGAAGTATTATGAGCAGTTTGGTCCCCTTATGTAAGGAAAGATGTTGTTGAATGACCTGCTCCTGTTCCTATTTCCTACAGTCTTACAAGACGTAGGAGCAGTAGGCCATTCAACCCAATGAGTCTGCTCTGCAATTCAATGAGATGCTGGTTGATCTGAGAATGGATAGGTTAAAGTATCATCACAGGTGACGTTTTGGTTGTTTTGAGTTAATTGACGGAATGTTTCCATTGTTTAGTTTTTAGGTTGCGTACTGAAGTAGTGTTTAGTTAATATTGCTTTTAGTTTGCATAGTACAGTAAAAGTCTTAAAACTTTAGACCAGAAGAATGCTATTTGGCCCATTAAGTCTGCTTCACCATTCAATGAAATCATAGCTAATCTGACAATCCTCAACAACACTTTCCTGCCTTATCCCCATAATGCTTGATTCCTTTACTGATTAAATACTTGTCTATCTCAATCTTGAATATTCTTAATAATCCAGGCTCAGTCCTCTGTAGTAACAAATTCCACACATTCACTACCTTTTGAGAGAAAAGTATCCTCATTTTAAATGGACGACCCCGCTGAGATTGTGTCCTTTAGTCACAGGTTCTCCCACAACGGGCAATAATCTCTCCGCATCTACACTGTCAAGTTCCCTAAACATCTTTTATGTTTCAATGCAGTCTTGACTAATTATCCTAACCTCCAATGAGTTCAAGCCTAACCAACTCAACATCTCATACAAAAATCTCTCCATACCTGGAATCATCCTCATGAACCTTCTCTGGACTGCCTCAAAGTAAGGGAACCTAAACTGTTCAGTATTCCAGGCATGGTCTGACTAGTGTTCTGAAGTACAATCACCAAACCCAAAACATTAACTCTGATTTCTCTCCACAGATCCAGCCTGACCTGTTGACTTTTTTCAGCAACTTATATTTTTGTTTATAGTCTGACTAGTGCTGATCTTTTTGAAATAAAGGCCAACAGTCCATTTACATTTCCCATTACCTATCAAGATTGAACTTGTGATTGGCACAGCGACCCCCAAATTCCTTTATTCTGCTGATTTCTGAAGTATCTATTTAAATGAAGTTCAGCTTTCTATTCTTCTTACCAAAATGCATAATCTCACCTTTGCCCCACATTGTATACCATCTGCTAAACAGGTGAGCAAACAGGTGGATGAGGGTAAAGCCATTGTTGTGGTGTATATGGACTTCAGTAAGGCATTTAATAAGGTTCCCCATAGTAGGGGAAATAAGGAGACATGGGATTGAGGGTGATTTAGTGGTTTGGATCAGAAATTGGCTAGCTGAAAGAAGATAGAGCGGTGGTGATTAACGGGAAATGTTCATCCTGGAGTTCAGTTACTAATGGTGTACAGCAAGAATCTGTTTTCAGGCTACTGCTGTTTGTCATTTTTTATAAATGACCTGGATGAGGGCGTAGAAGGGTGGGTTAGTAAATTTGTGGATGACACTAAGGTCGGTACCGTTGTGGATAGTGCTGAAGGATGTTGTAGGTTACAGAGGGGCATAGATAAGTTGCAGAGCTGGGCTGAGAGGTTGCAAATGGAGTTTAATGCAGAAAAATGTAACGTGATTCACTTTGGAAGGAGTAACAGGAATGCTGAGTACTGGGCAAATGGTAAGATTCTTAGTAGTGTAGATGAGCACAGAGATCTTGGTGTCCATATACACAGATCCCTCAAAATTGCCACCCAGGTTGATAATGCTGTTAAGAAGGCATATAGTGTGTCAGCTTTTATTAGTAGAGGTATCGAGTTTTGGAACCATGAGGTCATGCTGCAACTGTACAAAACTCTGGTGTGGCCGCCCTTGGAGTATTGCGTGCAATTCTGGTCACTGCATTATGGTAAGGGTGTGAAAGCTTTGGAAAGGGTTCAGGGGACATTTACTAGGATGTTCAAGGAGAAAGTGAGGACTCCAGATGCTGGAGATCAGAGCTGAAAATGTGTTGCTGGAAAAGCGCAGCAGGTCAGGCAGCATCCAAGGAACAGGAGAATCGACGTTTCGGGCATAATTCCTGAAGAAGGGCTTATGCCCGAAACGTCGATTCTCCTGTTCCTTGGATGCTGCCTGGCCTGCCGCGCTTTTCCAGCAACACATTTTCAGCATTTACTAGGATGTTGGCTGGTATGGAGAGAAGGTCTTAACGAAGTAAGGTTGCGGGACTTGAGGTTGTTTTTGTTAGAGAGAAGGTTGAGAGGTGACTTAATTGAGACATATAAGATAATCAGTGAGTTAGATCGAGTGGACAGTGAGAGCCTTTTTCTGAAGTGGTGATGGATAGCATGAGGGGCTAGCTTCAAATTGAGGGGTGATAAATATAGGACAGATGTCAGAGGTAGTTTCTTTACTCAGAGAGTAGTAGGGGCATGGAACACACTGCCTGCAGCAGTTGTAGACTCACCACTTTTACAGGAATTTAAATGAATAGGCATATGGATGAGATTGGAATAGTGTACGTTACATGGGCTTCAGATTGGTTTCACAGGGCAGTGCAACATCAAGGGCCGAAGGGCCTACACTGCGCTATAATGTTCTATGTTCTTTGTGTCATCCTCATAACGTGCATTCTCACCTATTACTCCATAAGTCTGCTGGTGGAACACAGCTTCATTTCTCCATTCCATGTTAACAGACTACTTTTCTACTGTTCCATCTTGGATAAGTCAGAATTTCCACTTGGGACGACTGAACAATACAAATTGTGTTCCTAAATTAAAAATCACACACCAGTTTATAGTCCAACAGGTTTATTTAGAAGCACTAGCTTTCGCAACGCTGGTCCTTCATCAGGTGTTTGTGGGGTATAAGACGGAAACTAGTGCTTCCAAATAAACCTGCTGGATTACAAACTGGTGTTGTGATTTTTAACTTTGTATACACCAGTCCAAAACCCACATCTCCAAATTAGGTGTTCCTAAGGTACTGCGACCCCCCTTCACCCTCAATGCTTCAGGTTGATTGAATCAAATTCTGCAATCGTGGGATCCTATTTGTTAGCTGAGCCCTATAATCAGGTTACCGATTATTGAAAATAAGGGACACTGTCTGTCAGACTAGCGGAGGTGTGGGTGACTATTAAAGCAGTGTTGATAGTGAGATGCAAGTAGATGCTGGGTACTGTTATCATAGCAGTTCCTTGTACCACACCATCTACCATTAACTGACCAAAATTGATTCGCTCCTGTCACCAGTCACTATGAACTGCCGCATGGTGGTTCTCTTCTGTCATGTTACCATTAACTAACCCCCCACCCCACCCCCCCACTGACCACTGACCACTGACCACTGAGTGACCCGCAGCAGCGTCTTGTGTACTAACGACTGAACCGTAACTTCCCAGCGCCGCCCAGCCTTGGATCACGTGACTAGTTGACGTCGGGGCGAGGGTTCCTGTGTTGAACTCTCGCGAGGTGTCGCCTTGCTTGGCCGTCAGCAAGAATCAGCCCTTGTGGTAAGTTTGTAAACAACGATAATCAGTAATTTAGGCGGCTCCAGGCTTCTTCTCATGACATTACGAGCGGCGCTTATTGTCACAACGAGCACTGGTCATGGGTGTGTGTGTGAGAGCGGCCGCGGGGTGGGTCTGTTCACAAACGTTATCTGTTAACATGGCGACGGTGCCCGGCCGCTGGGGCTCCGATTCCTGAGGCTTCCTTCCAGCTGGAGGAGGTTTCCTCACAGTGCGGCTTGCTGCTGTCTTCTGGAGTTGCACAAATTCACGAGTAATTGCTTGTGTTAAGTAGAGGGTGGGGTCTCTCTTGGTCTTGAATCGTGGTGCTGTGTTAGATGTGGACACATCTGAATGAGATGAATGGTCTGAGCAATAGAAAATATGACTAGTGTCTCGATCTTTAGAAAGCAGACCGATAGTATCCTTGTCATTGGTATTTGTGCTGCATTGTAACAGAGTCAGATCGTACATTGTGGGTGTTAATACAATTCATACAACCAAAATTTTCAGCATCTTGTTATTAATGATGCACCGTGTGAAATTCTGCACCTCAAAGCAAAAGAATCGCGTTTAATCTCATCATTGGTTTCGAGTTCTGAAGGAATTAATTGAGCATCAATAATGGCTATTGCCCAGCCGTAGAAAATATAAATACTGCTTCTGTTTTCTTCAATAATAAACAGTTTTAAAATCCGACAGATAAGTATATTTGTTATTGAGAAGCACGGGTGCAGGGCAAAAGTTCATAGCGTCTATGGATCCCACCAAGGTAAATCAAAGTTAGTTTTTAAGCGACACAAAGCTTAATGTTCAAAATCTTGTAGAAAAAAATGAAAGAAACAAAGAGCTCTATGGTTTTGGAAACAACCATTCATCAGAAGGAACAATACTTTGTAGAGCAATGTATTTGATACTTAGGAACAGGAAGAAAGGTTGAAGCAACACTAAAGTGGTTTCATAATACAAACTAAAGACAAATACTTGAGAGTGAAAAGGCCTTATTCTTCTCAGCAATATGAGGGAAGTGGCAGAAGGAACTCTCCAAATTTGACAGCAGTTTTGAAACCCTGATGTAATTAGATTTTGTAAGTTGTGTCATTAAGGAGAAGGTAAATGTTTGAAACAATAAGATGTACGTTTCTCACATTTTGAAGTGATGTGGGACTTCTATTTGACAAGAACTGTGCAGTCCAATATTGCCCATAGATGGGGAAGGGCAATGGATGAAAAATCAAAGAAAAGACATGGTAGCAGTACAGTGCATTATGCTTGCCAGAGATTAAGGAAATGGTGTGCTTTAAAAAAATAATGAAAACATGTTTCAATGATGCTGCTTCATAGCAGAATGATTTATCAGTTGGACTGTTGAAGGACTGATAATACGTTGTATGCAACATTGAACGTAGAATGGAATAATGAGAAGCATGGATAGGGTGAATGATCAGTATAAGTCATTGATCTGAAGATGGAACCATATGAGAGAGACAACAAGGCCCTAGGGGTTTCTTGCTTTAAGACAAGAGGAGTCTAAAGATGATGAATCAACTACAGCACAGATGGTGATTGAGAGCAAAATTGAGAACCATAAATGTATGTTTAATGGAGCTTCTAAATCAGTGCAGAAATACATGGTGCCAGAATTCATCAAAAGCTGTCCACTGTCTGAGCAATGATTGATGATTTCAGAAAAGGGTTTCTTTCATGACTTTAAAAATTACTACACTGTTGTTAAATGCACCCAATAAGCATGAATTGATTTAATTCAGGCTGTAGATATTTTTAGTCAAGAGTGTGGTGCTGGAAAAGCACAGCAGGTCAGGCAGCATCTGAGGAGCAGGAGAATTGATGTTTCAGGCATAAGCCCTTCATCGTGTCTGCAACATCTGCAGTCCTCACTTTCTCTTTGTAGATTTTTAATCAACCTGTTCAGGCATGTTATGATACAACGCTGGAGCAGGTTGGACTTGAATCAGACCTGGCTAAGAGGTAAGGACACTACCATTGCACAACAAGAACTGCACAATTCAGGCTGTAATCGTAATGGTTGGCAAGCAGGTTTGTGTTATTAGAAGCTGACGTTCTTGCACAGGAGGAAGCAGTTTGGCCCATTTTGTACGTGCCAGTCAACAAAGATCTGACTACACTAAGCCCATTTTCCAGCTGCTTGTCCATAGCCCTAGAGGTTCTGTCAATGCAAGTGAATATCAAAATACAGCTTAACTGTTAGAAGAACCTCTGACTCAGCCACCCTTTCAGGCAGTGAGTTCCAAAAAAATTTCTCCTCAACTCTCATCTTCGTTTTCAACCTCATACTTTAAATCTATGCTGCCTGGTTATTGACCTCTGTACTAATGGGATAAAGTGCCTTCCTATCCGTGATCTTGTAAGCTTCTATCAGGTCACCTTTCAACCATCACTGCTGTAAGGAAAATAATTCCAACCTGTCCAATCTTTCCTTTTATATACTCTAACTCTTGCAGCAGCCTGGTAAATATCCTCGACACCCTCTCAAGTGAAACCACACCCTTCCTATAATTTGCTGACCAGAACCTCATGCAGTACTTGGATTGTAGCTTTATCCTCATTTTATAACATTTGAAAATAACCTCCCTGGTAATGTATTGTGCCTCAGCTAATAATGGCAAGTATTTAATTTGCCTTATATACCTGCCGTGCTAACTTCAGGAATATACACATCAAGTTCTCTTTGATCTTTGGTACTTTACAGGTTTCTACCATTTGTAGCTGCCTTGTTAGGATAGTGGAGTTTGCACATTCTCTCCATGTTTGTGTGGGTTTCCTCTCAATCCAAAGATATGCATGTTAGGTGGATTGGCCATGCTAAATTACCCAGAGTGTCCAGGGATGTGCAGGCCAGGTGGATTGGCCATGGGACATGCAGGTTTGTAGGGTGGAGGGGGTGGGTCTGGGTAGGATGCTGTTTGAATTTGGTGTGGACCTGATGGGCCGATTGGTCTGCTTTCATGGTGTAGGGATTCTTTGATTCTGTTAGACAACAGAATCCTTTCACTGTATGAAGTGAAGATATTTAGTTTCAATGTTCTAAAATATCAAATTATCGATGTAAACCTTTTACTATGTAAGCCTAGTCTTTATATAAATCACTATATAGCCACAGACAGTGCTTCTAGTTTTTCTTTTGCTTCTGCGTGGACCTCTGAGGTCTGAGCATGGTAATAACTTCTGGAACTGAATGTCAGTCCTATAGAGGGTGGTGGCATTGGCATCCTAAGCACCATTTGTGGACCTTCAGAGCAGCTATATGTGTGCACAACTGCGCAGCTTAGACGGTACATTTATTGGGTCTTTTTTTCTGCTATAATGTGTCTTGAGCCAAAGATTCAAGGTGAATTTTTAACAAAAAACTTAATAAACATACCACCATATAAGAAAGGTGGTAAGGAAAAGCCAGGGAACTATAGATCAGTGAACCTGACGTTGGTGGGCAAGTTGTTGGAGGGAATACTGAGGGACAGGATTTACGTGTATTTGGAAAGGCAAGGACTGATTAAGGATAGTCGATGTGGCTTTGTGCATGGGAAATCATGTCTCACTAACTTGATTGAGTTTTTTGAAGTAATAAAGAGGATTGATGAGGGCAGACAGTGGACGTGATCTATATGGACGTCAGAAAGGCGTTTGACAAGGTTCCTCATGGGAGACTGGTTAGCAAGGTTAGATCTCATGGTATACAGGGAGAACTCGTCATTTGATATAGAGCTGGCTTAAGGGTAGAAGACAGAGGGTGGTGGTGGAGGGTTGTTTTCAGACTGAAGGCCTGTGTGACCAATGGAGGGCCACAAGGATCAGTGTTGAGTCCACTACTTTTCATCACTTACATAAATGATTTGGATGTGAACATTGGAGGTGTAGTTAGTTAAGTTTGCAGATGACACGAAAATTGGAGGTGTGATGGACAGCGAAGGAGGTTACCTCGGAGTACAACAGGATCTTGATCAGATTGGCCAGTGGGCTGAGGAGTGGCAGACAGAGTTTAATTTAGATAAATGTGGGGTGCTGCGTTTTGGGAAAGCAAATCAGAGCCGGACTTATACACTTAATGGCATGATCCTGGGGAGTGTTGCTGAACAATGAAAGCTTGGAGTGTGGATTCATAGTTCCTTCAAAGTAGAGTTGCAGACAGATAGGGTAGTGAAGAAGGTGTTTGGTATGCTTTCCTTTATTGGTCAGAGCATTGAGTATAGGAGTTGGGAGGTCATGTTGCGGCTGTACAGGACATTAGTTAGGCCACTGTTGGAATATTGCATGCAATTCTGGTCTCTTTATGTTTGGAAAGATGTTTATGAAACTTGAAAGGGTTTAGAAAAGATTTAGAAGGATGTTGCCAGGGTTGGAGGATTTGAGCTATTAGGAGAGTCTGAATAGGGTGGGTCTGTTTTCCCTGGAGCATCAGATGCTGAGGGGTGATGTTAGAGGTTTATAAAATCATAAGGGGCTTGGATAGGATAAATAGACAAAGTCTATTTATGGGGTGGGGGAGTCCAGAACTAGAGGCCATAGTTTTAGGGTGAGATTGGAAAGATATCAAAGGCACCTAAGGGGCAACTTTTCACACAGGGTGGTGGGTGAAAGGAATACACTGCCAGAGGAAGTGATGGAGTCTGGTACAATTGCAACATTTAAAAGGCACCTGGATGGGGATATGAATAGGAAGGGTTTAGAGGGATATGGGCCAAGTGCTGGCAAATGGGATTAGATTTGGTTAGGATATCTAGTTGGTATGGACGCTTTGGACCGAAGGGTCTGTTTCCGTACATCTCTATAACTGATAATTTAGGATTGAGTGGTATTATGGCGGAAAACATATTTTACAAGGATGAAGAATAGGAAGCACCTGGCTGGAATCTTTGCTTTGATGCACTGAATGCTATTGTGCCAATTTTACGGTAAAGTACACTTGCTAAATATGGGAAGCTTTTGCTTCTTTTGAACCCTATACAAATTTGTACTTTGGTATTCAAGACAACAGTAACAGCATTTATTTTGTCCATTTTATTAGTTGATGTGTGTAGTTGTATTTACATGAAGGTAGAAATTGATCTGGGTCATTTTTTCAAATGGAATGTATTTTAACTTTTATGAAATATCACTGATTTTGTGAGGATAAATACATATTCAAGTGCAAACACCAAAGACCTGTGGATGCTGGAAATCTGTAACAAAAACAAAAATTGCTGGAACACCTCAGGCCTAGCACCATCTGTGGAAAGAGAAATTGAGTAAACATTTCTGGTCCAGAGACTGAAGAAGTTTAAGTTGTTGAAGCAATTTCTGTTGATATTCAAATACCTGTTAGACTAATTTTAATTGTTTATTTTCAACAGTTGAAATTTTTGAAAGTGAGGGCAAGTAGCCCTTTTGATTATTTTAGAGTGTACTTGTAGCACAACTGTTAAAATGTGAGCTACGTTTTCAGAACAATTTCTTGGATGTAGATTAGTCCGAAATGAGATGGAAGTTATGACAAATTTGCCGTCTTCGTTCTGTAGTTACAAAACTTCAGTTAGAAAATCCTCACACAAGTGTGTAATTGCAATAACATTAAGTTCCCGCAATATGGCAAAATGATGCACTTTAAGTGCCATCTTCATTTCTATCCACATATCAATCGTCAATCTGTCCTACTGTATTACCTTCAATGCCCATATCCCAATGTTGTGTAATGACTTCCTGTGTGGGACCTGGTCAAGTACCTTTTGACAAATTTATCTACTGGTTCCCCCAGTATATTGCTAATTGCAATCTCAAGAAAGAAATAGAAGTGTCAAGCTCATATTCTATTTCATGTATTTGTGTTGACTTTGCCTAGTCATAACTGTAGTCGATTGTGTGTTGCTGGAAAAGCACAGCAGGTCAGGCAGCATCCGAGGAGTGGGAGAATGATGAAGGGCTTATGCCCAAAACATCGATTCTCCCACTCCTCAGATGCTGCCTGACCTGCTGTGCTTTTCCAGCAATACACTGTCAACTCTGATCTCCAGCATCTGCAGTCCTCACTTTCTCCTAGTCATAACTGTATTATGATTTTCTAAATGCCATGTTACGATGCTCTTAATAAGAGATTCTCGCATTTTACCAATGATTTGATTTCTAACCAGCTTCCTTGTTATTTCTTTCTGTCCCTTCATTCTAGAATAACCAGGGCTGTGTTTGTTATTCCCACTACACAGGGATCATTCTCGGATATAGTAAAATGTCAGGTAATCACCATCTGTAATTAAAATCCAGGATGCAGGCAATTAATCCAAGGGGTTTGTCAACACTAAGTCCCAATAATTTCTCCATTATTATTTCTTTACTGTTTCTTGTTTCTTTGAGTTCTTCATTCTGACTAGGCCCTTAGAATGCAACCATTTCTGGAATATTTTTATGTCTTCTACTATGAAGATAGGTACAAAGTATTTACTTACTGTCTGCCATTTTCTTATTCTTCATTTTAATTTTTCTTGCCTCTGCCTCAAATGGGTGGTCCAAACCTGGTTTTGCTCATCTCTTCCTTTTGGTATATCAGTTGGAGTTTTTTTTAACATAGATTTGCATAACCATACAGCACAGAGACATGATGTTCACCCCATCCAGTCAAAGCCGATGTTTTTGCTACACTTCAACGTTCTCACAATCTTCTTCGAATGCTGTCAGTACTGCATATGTTAACATTTCCCACATGCTTATCTAGTTTAAAAACCAAAAGAACTGTGGATACTGTAAATCAGAATCCAAAGCAAAAACAGAAATTGGTGGAAAAACTCAGCAGGGTCTGGCTGCATCTGTGATGAGAAATCACAGTTAATGTTTTGGGTCAGCTGATCCTTCCTCAGAACTGATGGAAGCTAGGAAAATATTGTTTTTTTTAATGTAGAAAATAGGGTAGGGAGAGAGGTAAGGAGTAAACGATAGGTGGGGATAGAGCCCAAAGAGAGAGAAGAATAGTTGGACAGACAAAGGAGTGGATAACAAGGAGGGTGAATAGCTGTTAATGGAGACTGGGTTGTGTGTCATAGCAGACTGTGAGATAACAAGGCCTGGTTTATGGGGCTTGGTGCTAGGACATAGGAGTGCTCAAGTCCTAAAGTTGTTGAACTCAATATTGAGTCTAGAAGACTGCAAGGTCCCCAAGTGGAAAATGAGGTGGTGTTCTTCCAGTTTATGTTGAGCTTCGCTGGAGCACTGAAACAAGCCTGAGTCAGATATTGAACAGAGAACAGAGTGATGTGTTGAAGTCGCAGGCAACTGGAAGGTCAGGGCCGTTTTTCGAGACAGAATGTAGGTGTTCTGCGAAGCGCTCACCCAGTCTATGCTTCATTTCCCCAGTGTAGAGGAGATCACAATGTAGTAGACTAGATTGTGTGAAGTGCAAGTGTGAAGTGCTGCTTCACCTTGAAGCTATGTTTCGGCCCTGGGATACTGACAAGAGAGGAGGTAAATAGGCATGTGTTACACCTTCAACAAAGTAAAAGTGCCATGGTGCTGTGGTGGGGTGTGGAAAGTGAAGGAAGAGTGGACCAGGGTGTCCCAGAGAGAATGTCCCTGCGGAAGACGGACAGGGGAGGAGAGGGAAATATGTGTCTGGGGGTAGCAGAAAAGGTGGCTAATGATTTTCTGGATGTGGATCCGAGATGAATGGTAGGTAAGGACAAGGGGAACCCTATTGCTGTTGTGGCAGGGAAGAGAGGGAGTGAGTGGTAAGTGCAGGAGTTGGTTTGGACCCGGTTGAGCAATCTGGGGAATCCTCAGCTGAGGCTCTTCACCCTCCTAGCCAGAACATTATCCACTCCTTTGTCTGTCCAACTGTTCTTCTCTTCTCTCTCTTTGGGCTCTGTCCCCACCTGTCATAAAAACCAACACTTTCCTAGCAACCATCCAGTCTGAGGAAGAGTCACTGGACCTGAAATGTTAACTCTAATTTCTTTTCTCAGATGCTGCCAGACCTCCTGAGCTTTTCCAGCAATTTGTTTTTTGTTGCTTATCTAGTTTACCCTGGAAATGTATCTCAACTACTACTCAAACCTTGACTACTGCCTGTGGTAATGAGTGGCATGCTCTCATCACGTTTTGAATGAAGCTTCTTCTAAATTGCAAATTTGATTTCTTGGCGCTTACCATATTTCATGGGTTCTACATTTGCAACTTGCTGTAAGTGAAGCTCTCCCTGTGCTAGATTTATCAACACTTTTTATAATTTTAAAGAACTTTGTTAGGTTAGTCTTTGATCTTTCTTTCAGAAAAGAAATCCAGTCTGTTCATCCTTTCCTGATAGGTACAACTACATAGACTGATCTAATATCATTGTAAATTTGTTTTGCATTCACGCTACTGTTCCTCTTTGTAATAATGTGGTGACCAGGACTGTACAATTAATATCTAAGTGTTGCATTTACAATGTGTTTTTTATATTACATTAGTTTACGCTCTTTTTTAAAATCAATTTCTTGGTTATCCTTTGCTGAATTTTAAAATCCTCCTACTCCTAAGGCTTATTGTATGTGGCAATATTATTAACTTCCCCAGAAATCAGGTACTTGCCTTAACATCCTTTAGTTTGAGTTGAACCACTTATCTTGAGGGGTTTTTAATCCCTTGAGGAAATGTGTTCTTGTTTCAAATTACTGTTTAATTTTACTGTCGTATTGTTTAATGTAGATTTCCAATCTACCTAGCCAACTCATCCTTCAAACACATAATTTGCTTTGTTTAGATTTAAGTCTGTCTTTTGTCACTTAACTCACACTGAAACTATAAATTTGTCACAGTATGATCACAAATCCCTAGAGGCTTCTTTATTACAATGTTATTAAATGAACCCTTTTCTCATTGCACAATACTAGATATCAAAACGTCTGTTCCCTAGATGGTTCTTGGCATACTGGTGTAAAAATATCTATCTTGCTTTTAAACTTTGCTCAGTTTAAATGAAGGGTTAAATCCCAGCTGATTACTGTGTTATGCTTGTTCTATGTACCTTATTAGGGCCTAATGACATCGCAAGAATTTGAGGAGCTAGAACCACAATCTCAATCTAGAACTTTGCAGATAATCATGTTTGATTATTACTTGATCCATGCACAAAATGACATCGGGACACGACAAGTGTGGGGATTAAATGTGTGGCTGAACAATTGGTGTGATAGGCAGGTCTTTTGATTCCTGGAGCACTTGCACCAGTACTAGGGAAAGAAGAAGCCATTCCTCTGAAACGTGGCAACTTTTATAGAATCATAAAATCCTTACAGAGTAGAAGCAGGCCTCACTCCAAGTCCACACCATCCTTCCTTAGAGAATCCCAGACTCAGCACAACCTTAGTCCTAAGTGTGGTGCTGGAAAAGCACAGCAGGTCAGGCAGCATTCGCAGAGCAGGAGAATCGGGTATAAGCCCATCACGGTGGGTGGCATGGTGGCACAGTGGTTAGCATGCTGCCTCACAGCACCAGAGACCTGGGTTCAATTCCCGCCTCAGGCGACTGACTGTGTGGAGTTGTTGCACGTTCTCCCCGTGTCTGCGTGGGTTTCCTCCGGGTGCTCCGGTTTCCTCCCACAGTCCAAAGATGTGCAGGTCAGGTGAATTGGCCATGCTAAATTGCCCGTAGTGTTAGGTAAGGGGTAAATGTAGGGGTATGGGTGGGTTGCGCTTCGGCGGGGCTTTGTGGACTTGTTGGGCCGAAGGGCCTGTTTCCATACTGTAAGTAATCTAGTCATCTAATCATGGTGGCTCAGTGGTTAACACCTGTTGCCTCACAACAGCAGGGACTGGGTTCGATTCCCACCTTGAGCAACTGTGCAAACTCCACACAGACATTCTCCCTGTGTGTGTGTGTGTGTGTGTGTGTGTGTGTGTGTGTGTGTGTGTGTGTTTCCCCTTCGGGTGCTCTGGTTTCCCCCTACAATTCAAAGATGTGCAGGTTAGGTGAATTGGCCATGCTAAAGTTGCTAGGAGAAAGTGAGGACTGCAGATGCTGGAGATCAGAGCTGAAAATGTGTTGCTGGAAAAGCGCAGCAGGTCAGGCAGCATCCAAGGAGCAGGCAAATCGACATTTTGGGCATGAGCCCTTCTTCAGGAATGAGGAGAGTGTCATTCTCCTCATTCCTGAAGAAGGGCTCATGCCCGAAACGTCGATTCTCCTGCTCCGTGGATGCTGCCTGACCTGCTGCGCATTTCCAGCAACACATTTTCAGCTCATGCTAAAATTGCTCATAGTGTTCAAGGATGTGTAGGTTAGGTGTATTAGTCTGGGGTAAATGTAGAGCAGTAGGGAAATGGGTCTGGGTGGGTTTCTCTTTGGACGGCTGGTGTGGACTTGTTGGGCCAAAGGGCCTGTTTCCACACTGTAGGATTCTATATCTATATCAGATATCATATCATATATCAAGAATGCCCACCCCAATCCTATTCCTGTTACCTTGTGTTTTCCATGGTTTATCCACCTAACTTGCACATCTTTGAACACTATGGGCAATTTAATGGCCAATCCATCTAACCTGCACATCTTTGGACTGTGGCAAGAAACCAGGCACTTGGAGGAAACCCATGTAGATGTGGGGAAAATATCCAAACATCTCACAAATAGTCACCCAAGGCTGGAATTAAACCCAGATCCCTGGTGCCAGGGGCAGCATTGTTAACCACTAAGCCACTGTGCTGCCCCTGGCACTAGTGTCCTGGCAAATCAAATGACTAGGGCAGTGTATAGGGTTTTAAACTAACGAAGGCTTGAAGGAATGAACAAGATTCAAAAAGGTTAAATTCGAAAACCATTAAAGAAATGTGAAGGTTGCAGAGTATAACAGTGATTAAAGTGGAAAATAAGCAGCGTCGGTCAGAAGGAACAGAGAGCCTAAAGTATATGGTAGAGCATTTGAAAGTAAGGTGGCATTGGATTTGCTCCCTACATGTTGCGATTTTTACTTATCTACCATGCAGATCTTGCCCTTGTCCATCTGAGCATAAAAATAGACCTTGTTGCTTAAAGTCAAAGATGCTATTCCAGCACTGCACCTGGAGTTGCCTTACCTGTCTGACTTTAAGTCACAACATGATATCCTGACCATTATTCAGATCTGTAACACTTCCAAATCTAAGGATCTGACTTCAGCCTAGATCAAAATGTCCATGTAACTCTTCCCTGTCTCTGTCATGCAATACTTGCACTTCTGACTCCAGCTCAACAATTTTGATTGGACATTCCTTCAAAATACGCATACCACTGTTGTCGTTCACTGGATAAACCAAGGAAATGTAACCAATTTATCTTACATTGAAATAAGTGTCAATTCTTTCATTTTCATATCGTGACTTTGTTGTCAAATTTGACCAGTCTGTTGTTAGCCTGGCAAGACCTCCTCTCTATTAAAGACATTAAGGAAATATAAGCATTTATATAAAGTGTAAATATCATTGTATGGTTAGTATAGCAACCCAATCAATATAATGAACTTGCATGCATTTCACAAGTGAAATACATCAATCTCTTTTCATCAAGTAACCATGTAATGGTGAATTTTTGATGAAGCCCACCTTTGTGTCAGCTATAACTCACATAGTAGCACTCACGCTTCTGATTCAGGAAGTTATTGATTCAAGTCTTATTCCAGAGACTTGAGCACAGAAATCTAGACACTCCAGTTCAGATCTCTGGTATTGTTATGCTATTGTATATTGCACTTTTTTGATTGAAATGTTTAATCAAGTTCCTGCCCCCTCAGATCTAATAAACAGATTACCAAGCGCTTCGCAGGAGGCTCCCAAGCAGTGATGATGTCGCCTAGCCAGGGGACGAAACGTTTGCAACAAAAACTTCCAGCTCGGCGAACAGAACCACAACAGATTACCAACTCATTATCACATCACTGTTGTGAAACTTTGCACAAATTAGTTACTGTGTATTCTAATTGTGGCAGTGACTACACTTCAAAATGACTCCGTTGCCTAAAGTACTTTGGGACATCCTATGTCCGGAAAGGCACTATGACAGTAAAGGCTGTTTAATTTTGTTTGTGCGCAGTCTATTCGTTTTGTGTGCAAGACCTTTACTGTTTTTATGCAACTGCATAAGCAAGGTAACTTAAGGAAGCCCATGTTGTGCTATGCTTACACAGTAACTTCTGGGTTTCTATGCAGCTTTGTAGTTTGGAGGCAATATTGATTGTAAGGCTTGCTTTCTTTGCTTAACTATTGTCCCAAAGCTCAGGTATGAAAGTGTAATATTCTATTATCAAGCTACGGTCCCATTACCGATCTTTTGTTCTTAATGTTAAGGGTTGATGGAAATTGTGAGATCAGATGGTTGGTGTTAAGCATTATGTTAATGACACGATTTTTAGTTTTTTAGATTAGATTAGATTACATTAGATTACTTACAGTGTGGAAACAGGCCCTTCGGCCCAACAAGTCCACACCGACCCGCCGAAGCGCAACCCACCCAGACCCATTCCCCTATATTTACCCCTTCACCTGAAGAAGGGCTCATGCCCGAAACATCAATTCTCCTGCTCCTTGGATGCTGCCTGACCTGCTGCGCTTTTCCAGCAACACATTTTCAGCTCCGTATGTCTTCCTGAAGTCAATGATCAGTTTTTTTTGTTTTGCCAACCTTGAGAGTGCTATCATTGCACCATGACACTAAGCCCACTATCTCCTTTCTGTATTCTGACTCAGCATTGTTTGATATCCATCCTAGTAAAGTTGTAGACGGCCTTTAATTCGGAATTTGGTTACACAGTCTTGAGTATACTGGGAGTACAGTAGGGGCTGAGAACGCATCCTTAGGGGGGCTCCAGTGTTGAGTTATCGTGGAGGCAGTGCAGTAGTCTATCTTCACTGATTGCAGTCTGTGGGTCAGAAAGTTGAGGATCCATTTGCAGAGGAAAATTTGAGCTTATCTGGAGGGTATTATAGTATTGAAGGCAGAGCTATAGTCGATGCGTAGGCATCTGATGTAAATGTCCTATGTGGCTGCCTTTTTAAAATTTAACCCATTTTTCTAATCAACCTGTTCAAAGATGTTATCGCAAACCTCTGGAGCAGGTGGGATTTGAAGCTGGGCCTACTGGCTTAGGGATAGGGGCATACCACTGCACCACAAGAGGGTCCCTAAAAGCCATGCCAGAGCAAGTACTTGAACCTTGGACTCTGAGATTAAAAGTCTGATGCTGTACTGACTGAGCTATCTGTGCTCCTCAGTGCCTGTCAAAGGCAAAAAAAAAGTACTGATTACCTTGACTAACTAATTGGCTTTAGGGGACATGAAACACTCCTTTCTTAGCAGACCCTTGGATTAAAGATGACTTGGATCAATCACTCTGGTTTGATGGGTTCTGAAATGGCTAAACACAGCGCATGCCCTTTAGATTCTGTGCATGTGGAATAGGTGGTGTTGGAAGGGTTAGATAGATGAGAAGTTTGGATGTTTATATGTTCCCTCTACTTTGATTTTTACCTCTGAACATTCCCAAAAAATCTTTATTTGGTGAATAAGCTGTTTCCATTTTGGTGTGTTATAATTCAGGTTCTTTCTATGGGTGACATTGGCTGTGTTTGATCACTTCAGGGATGTTTTGAGGGCATTCTACTGCTTTTCTAAATTTGTCACCTCCATCTGTGGGTAATTTGCTGGAGGTTTCTGCAGTATAGAACGAGAAAGATGGAGAAGAGAGTTGGTTCAATGACACAGCTTTGTCTTCAGTTTTCATTAAATTAGGATTTGTGGTATTTCAGTTGGTGTCAATCACATCTTGAATGTCATCATGAAATTGGTTTAGGATGGTGACAATTTTGAGGGCAGGCAAAGTTGAGGGTGACTCTCCTGCCATGACTGAGTTCCAGTAGAACCATTGCCTAAGAAATCTGGTGTCAGACATAAAGTTACACGTTGCTGGTTTTCCAAATGGAACTCATTTTCAGTGATTGCCACCTCGATGTTGGGTAAATTGGCTTGGAAGAAGAAGCTGCTGCTGAACCACCTTTCTTGTCCCCAGATTTGGAGTGGTATTATTAGTGATACTTCTCCAGTGTTTTGTGGTTCCTGGTGTTGTTTGTCCAAGTCTCCAGTGTATAGCGAATTACTGCTGCCCAGTGAATCATCATCCTAATCTCAGGTTTAAGATCCCGGTGCATATCTATTCTCTTCAAAGGCTGGCTGAAGGCTGAGCCTTACATGTTGGAGACGATAATGAATGTTGTCATGTCTGTCTGTCTTCATCAAGAGGAGGTTCCCAAGAGACAGAAAATGAATTGCATCTTCTGAACTTGTTAATTAATTGGTGAATTTGTTTACTGTGGAAAGAGGACCTTAGTTTTCCAAGAACCTTCTATTTGTTACCTACTCCTGTGGATAATTTGCTGGAATTTTCTGCAGTTTCGAACAAGAAAGGTGGAGAAGAGTTGATTCAATGACATAGCTTTATCTTCTGTTTTCATTAAATTAAGATTTGTGATATCTCAGTTGGTATCAAACACAACTTCAATGTCATCATGAAATTGGTTTAGGATGGTGACAATTTTCTGCAGGCAGGCAAAGTTGAGGGGGATATTCTATAAGCCTTCATTGTTGACAGAGTCTCGGAGGCTTTTGTGAGGTCGTAATATTAATTTGTGTTTTTCTTGAATTTGTCATACAACAAATATGTTTTTGTGGTGGAAATTGTACTACCTCTCAAGAAAGAATTCGTCGGTCACTGGGAGAAGGCGGTTGAAACAGATCTTTATAATGATCTTCAAACAGTGGGGCAATTCCTTTTTATGTTGTCTCTTTTCCTCAAAGTAGTTGCAGCTATAAGACCACCTGGCATGATCATTTTGCTTCAGGCAATAGAAATAACTGCCTAAAATTGATCATAGACCTGTTTACAGAAGGTTGTATTTTTATGTGTGCTAGATGGGAGAAAATCACATCACAAAGCATATGCACTGTTTAATCTATTGAAATTTACAAACTTTGTCATAGTTTGTATCTACTGATCAGAGGGTAATTTGTTCTGAGTTTGGTGCTATGTCATATAAAACATAAAGTTAGCTAATCTCATTTGGGGATTTATAGTTGTTGTGGGTGTATGAATCTACAAATTAGGAGCAGATATAGACCTTCTCAGCCCTCTTGTCTGCTCTGCCATTCCATAAGATCATGGCTGCTCTGTTGTGGCCTTGGTTTTACATTCCAGTCTACTTATACTAACAATTCCCTTATTAGTCACGAGACTCTCCACCTGTGCCTTAAAAGTATGCAATGATCCCTCCTCCACCGCACTCTGGCGAAAGAGTTCCAATAGCACGTGATGCTCTGAGAGAAAGAGAGATTCTTCTAATTTCTGCCTTAAATGGGAATCTTCTTATTTTTAAACTTTGTCCATATTATTGTCTCTCCAACAAATTGGAAAAATCATTTCAGCTTTTGCCCTGTCAAGTCCTTTGAGAATCTTTAATATTTCAATCGATGAATCTCTCATTCTTCTAAACATCAAGTTTCAACTTTTCACCATGAGTCAAAATGATCTTCTGACTGAAAAACAGGTGTCAGTCGAGTGAATCCAATAGACCTAATTCCCAAGGTGAGATGAACTAATTTTCTGGTTTGTATGCCTCAGTATTAGATTCTGCACAAAGTATTTGCTAATCAACATGCTGTATCTTTGGGTGTGGTAGGGCTAAAATAAATCAGGAATCTATAGTAAAATAATGATATTTAAGATAAATTTACTGTGAAGTGCTTTGAAATGCTTCTAAGTGATATGATAAAATGCAACATAAGTGCCAAGTCTGTCTTGCTTTCTTTGATTGCTGTTCAGTGATTTCTCCTCCCAGTGCAGAAATAGGTAGATACTTGGTAAGGACATGCCCAGGTTTACCCATTGTCTCTCCAGACTGCCATTTCTCACTGTTTCAGCTCACTCTTGGGTAAGGTATAAGAATACTTTTAGAAGCTGTAGTGTCAGAGAGACAAAGTTGAAATTCGCACAAGAAAAACAAAGCACTGTTTTCAGTCATATAATTTTATTTGCTGCAGAGCATTGAAAATGTAGTAAATCATCACATTGTAAAAAAATTCTTTATATAGCTTTTGTGTAGATTTATGTTTATAAATCTTTTCAAAATTATTTGAAATTAAGACATACACATGTTTTAAAAACATAGTCATAGAGATGTACAGCATGGAAACAGACCCTTCGGTCCAACCCGTCCATGCTGACCAGATATCTCAACCCAATCTAGTCCCACCTGCCAGCACCCGGCCCATATCCCTCCAAACCCTTCCTATTCATATACCCATCCAAATGCCTCTTAAATGTTGCAATTGTACTAGTCTCCACCACTTCCTCTGGCAGCTCATTCCATACCCGTACCACCCTCTGTGTGAAAAAGTTGCCCCTTAGGTCACTTTTATATCTTTCCCCTCTCACCCTAAACCTATGCCCTCTAGTTCTGGTCTCCCCCACCCCAGGGAAAAGTTTTTGTCTATTTACCCTATCCATGCCCCTATAATTTTGTAAACCTCTATAAGGTCACCCCCAGCCTCCGACAGTCCAGGGAAAACAGCCCCAGGCTGTTCAGCCTCTCCCCATAGCTCAAATCCTCCAACCCTGGCAACATCCTTGGAAATATTTTCTGAACCCTTTCAAGATTGACAACTTCTTTCCGTTAGGAAGGAGTCCAGAATTGCACGCAATATCCCAACAATGGCCTGTACAGCTGCAACATGACCTCCCAACTCTTGTACTCAATACTCTGACCAATAAATGAAAGCATACCAAATGCCACCTTCACTATCCTATCCTATCTACCTGCGACTCCACTTTCAAGGAGCTATGAACCTGCAATCCAAGGTCTCTTTGTTCAGCAACACTCCTTAGGACCTTACCATTTAGTGTATAAATCCTGCTAAGATTTGCTTTCCCAAAATGCAGCATCTCACATTTATCTGAATTAAACTCCATCTGCCACCTCTCAGTCCATTGGTCCATCTGGTCAAGATCCTGTTGTAATCTGAGGTAACCCTCTTCGCTGCCCACTACACCTTCAATTTTGGTGTCATCTGCAAACTTACTAACTATATCTCTTGTGCTCGCATCCAAATTATTTATGTAAACGACAAAAAGTAGAGGACCCAGCACAGATCCTTGTGGCACTCCACTGGTCACAGGCCTCCAGTCTGAAAAACAACCCTCCACACCACCCTCTGTCTTCAACCTTTGAGCCAGTTCTGTATCCAAATGGCTAGTTCTCCCTGTATTCCATGAGATCTAACCTTGCTAATCAGTCTCCCATGGGGAACCTTGTCGAACGCCTTACTGAAGTCCATATAGGTCACATCTACCGTTCTGCCCTCATCAATCCTCTTTGTTCTTCTTCAAAAATCTCAATCAAGTTTGCGAGACATGATTTCCCACACACAAAGCCATGTTGACTATCCCAAATCAGTCCTTGCCTTTCCAAATACATGTACACCTTATCCCTCAGGATTCCCTCCAACAACTTGCCCACCACCGAGGTCAGGCTCACTGGTCTATAGTTCCCTGGCTTGTCCTTACCACCCTTCTTAAACAGTGGCACCACGTTTGCCAACCTCCAGTCTTCTGGCACCTCACCTGTGACTATCGATGATACAAATATCTCAGCAAGAGGCCCAGCAATCACTTCTCTAGCTTCCCATGGGAAGTACCCCTTCCTAGTTGAGAAGTTATTAATAAGCTCTGATACAGAGAAAGAAAAAAGAAAAGAAATGTTTTTAAAGTGGATAATTCTGAAATCAATTAGATGCTTCTGGTTGTCATTTTTTTTCTTATTCACTCATGGCATATGGGTATATCTGACTGGCCAGCATTTATTGACCATCTCTAGATGCCCTTGAGAAGTGGTGGTGAGTTATCTCTTGAACTGCATCAGTCCACGTCATTACAGACCCACAATGCCATTAGGGAGGGAATTCCAAGAAATTAACCTAGTGTCAGGGAAGGAGCATGATATATTTCCAAATCAAGGTGGTGAGTGATTTGAAGGGAAGTAGTAGTGTATCGGATGCCCATGTCCTCTTAGATGGAAGTGGTCATCACTTTGGAATGAGTAGTCTAAGGATCCTTGGTGAATTTCTGCAGTGCATATTGTTGTAGACTATAATAGTATACTGCTACTAATAAATGGTGGTGGTGGGGGGGAATATGGTGCTAATCAAGTGGGCTACTTTGTCCTGGATGGTGTCAAGTTTCTTGAGTGTTGTTGGAGCTGCACTCATCCGGGCATGTGGGGAATATTCTGTTAGGCTTCTGACTTGTGTCTTGTAGATGGTAGACAGGCTTTGGGGAGTCAGGAAGTGAGTTACTCACTGCAGTATTCCTTGCCTCTGACCTGTTCTTGTTGCCACTGTATATATATGGTGAGTCCAGTTGAATTTCTGGTTAATGGTAATCCCCAGGATGTTGGTAGTAGTGGATTCAGTAATGTCAAAAGATGTTGGTTAGATTTTCTCTTATTAGAAATGGTCATTGCACACATATGCCAGGCAATTTGTCAGCCCAACACTGAATATTGTCCATGTCTTGTTGTGTTTGAACACTGACTGCTTCAGTATCTGAAGAGTAAGAAATAATGCTGATCATAGTACAATCATCAGCAAGCATTCCTGCTTCTGATCTTATGATGGAGTTATGCCCTGCCTACACTAATTCTCAACATGTCTTCTTTGGTAGTGCACTACACTGAGGTAATTCACTAGTGTCATTCTCTAAACACTCTTGAGCTAAAACCACCCAGGATGCAGAAAGCTTACAAATTGAATGCTATTTGCTGGAAATGAATTGCATAACTCACTAAAAACATTTTCCTTCATTAATAGAAAACTTCTGATTTGTCAGAAATTGCTGTTTGTAAGTCTTGCCTCTGTCCCTTTTCTCCCAGTCAGTGGCCAGCCAATGAAAAGGAATGACAATGCTAACCATCATATAAATTTTATGGTAGCGCAATAATTGTGCAAACATGCTAAATGTTGCATTGAAACAACTGTCACATTTAAAAATGGAGTTCATCGGTTCTGTCTCAGAAAGTATCTTTGCTCTTTTTAGCACCAAGAACTGTCCCCACCCAGTTACATTTATGCATTTTTATTGGCACTCCAAACTTGATTCACATTGCATTCTGATTCCAGTAACATTTAATTGACTGCTGCTATACTGCAGCTTGGCTTTCCTTTTCGTTCTTTCCTTGAATTTACTTCATGATCTGACCTGCAGTATTCATAGGAAATGCTCTTAGATATCTATTAGCAACAAAAATATATATGTAAAGAGTATCTTAGTGGTTTTCTGTTTTTTTGACTGTGGACTGTATTATGGACCAGACCAAACCCCCTCAAAACATATTAAGGAGATAGCCTAGACCCTAACTTTTGTCTTATTTAAAGGCAGGTATGAGATGCTGCATCCAGATGTGATTCCAATGGTTCAACTACTAGTTTTTAAGCAAAGCACACCTTACCCTTACACCACATTTAAAACATAAACAAAAATAAAGAAGAATATCCATCTGTGTTTTCTCCAATTGTCGTTCAACATTGAGGGATGCTGATCCATCACCTGAGCGAGAACAGTACATAGTAATCAGCAGGAGGTTTCCTTGTGTATGTTTAACCTGATGTCGTGAGGGTTCATGGGATCTGAAGTCAAAATTGAGGACTCCAAAGGCAACTCCGTCTCACTGTACCACCACTCTACTGGGTCTGTCCTGCGGTTGGACAGGACATATCAAAGGCTGGTGATGGATTATCTATAGGCTACAATTCCATGACTATGACTTTGTCAGGCTGTTGCTTGACTAGTTTGAGCCTGCTGTCCCAATTTTGGCACTAGCCCCTGGCTGTTAGTAAGGAGGACTTTGCAGAGTCGACAGGGCTGTTTCTGCTGTTGTCATTTCTGGTGCCTGGGTCCATTTTTAATTTTTTGTAGTGATTGATAGAACTGAATGGCTTGTTGGGCCATATTAACTGGCACAGAGTATACAGCATAGAAACAGGCCCTTCAGTCCTCCATGTCTATTCCAAATCTCCCCACCCCCCATCTCATCCCAGATCCAGTCCTTCCTCCCCCCCGCCCCCTTGACCTAACCTGTCCATTTTCCTTCCCACTCCATCCCTCCCATTGACCAATCACAGTCACCTCCTACGTGCATCCACCTATCGCTATTCCATCTGCCTTTCCCACAGCCCCACCCTCTCCTATTTATTTCTCAGCCCATTTCCCCCTCCCCAGTCCTGATGAAGAGTTATGCCTAAAATGTTGACTCTCCTGCACTTTTGATGCTACTGGACCTGCTGTACTTTTTCCAGCTCCATATTTTGTCAATTCTATGCAAAACAGCAAATGCCAAACCACACTAATCCATGACCTGTACTTGGTCAGTAAAATACTATGCCCAGCCATTTTGTGTTCATTTAGATGCTGCTTAAATGCTGTGAGAGTCCCCAGCTCCACCACCTGCTCAGTGCGTTTCATATTTCTACCACCTCTGGGTGAAAATATTTTTCCTGAAATCTCCTCTAACCACTTGCTCCTCATCTTAAGTGAGGATGACAGATTTCTTTCCGTGAATGACATTAGGGAACCAGGTGGCATTTCCAACAATCAATAATTTCATGACCATCAGTAGGTTCTTGATTTTTTAAATGAATTTCAAATTACACCATATGCCATGTGGAGATTCAAACCTGGCTTCCCAGCACATTAGCTGAGTGTCTGGATTAATAGACTAGCAGTCATACCAGTAGCCCTTGTCTCCCCTACCAAAATTATTATCCCATGTGACACCCTGTATTGTGACAGTACTTTGCTTTTGTGTCATCAGATCCTGTTGTGCTTTGACTTTTCACTGTCACTCTTTACAGCTCTCTGTTCCCTCTCTTTTTAAATTACTGCTGTTGGCATTGCCACTTCTGAAATCGTTGCTCTGACTGTTCAGTTCCTACTCCTTTTGAGCGACCACTATGACAGTCCCTTGTGTTCTTGAACCTCGGCTCTGCCTGTCAGCTTCTGCTCTTTTGAATCTCAACTCTGGCTGTCAGCTCCTTTTTTTTTTAAAACTAGATTCTGACTCTGTTCGTGATCTTTTTAAATGTTCTTTTTGACTCTGTTCCTGGTCTTGTTAAACATTTGCCTAAGCCCTCATCTTCTCTTTTTGAATCATTGATTTGACTCTAAGCTCCTGCTCTTTTTTAAATCCATGCTCTAACATGCAGCTTCATCTCTTTTTAAAACTTGGCTCTGGCTCTCAGCTATTCTTTTTAAATACCTGCCCGACTCTCCACTTCCTCTGTCTTTCAGTCTTCACTGTAGTTTTTAGATTAGATTCCCTCCTGTGTAGAAACAGGCCCTTCAGCCCAACATGTCCACACCGACCCTCCGAAGAGTAACCCACCCAGATCTGTTTCCCTTTGTCTAATGCACCTAACACTATGGGAAATTTAGCATGGCCAATTCACCTGACCTGCACGTATTTGGACTGTGGGAGGAAACTGGAGCACCCAGAGGAAACCCACACAGACACAGGAAAAATGCGCACACTTCACACAGATAGTCGTCTGAGGCTGGAGTCGAACCTGGGTCCCTGGCACTGTGAGGCAGAAGTGCTAATCATGAGCAACTGTGCCGCCCGAAGCTCTTAGCTCCTTTTTTCTTTTTAAAACCACTGTCATAGACTCATAGAGATGTACAGCATGGAAACAGACCCTTCGGTCCAACCCGTCCATGCCGACCAGATATCCCAACCCAATCTAGTCCCACCTGCCAGCACTCGGCCCATATCCCTCCAAACCCTTCCTATTCATATACCCATCTAAATGCCTCTTAATGTTGCAATTGTACCAGCCTCCACCACATCCTCTGGCAGCTCATTCCATACACGTACCACTCTCTGTATGAAAAAGTTGCCCCTTAGGTCTCTTTTATATCTTTCCCCTCTCACCCTAAATCTATGCCCTCTAGTTCTGGATTCCTCCACCCTAGGGAAAAGACTTTGTCTATTTATCCTATCTATGCCCCTCATAATTTTGTAAACCTCTATAAG
>NC_057716.1:45986613-46038489 GCF_004010195.1 Chiloscyllium plagiosum
CAATATTCCAACAGTGGCCTAACCAATGTCCTGTACAGCTGCAACTCCTAATCGCTGTACTCAATACTCTGATCAATAAAGGAAAGCATACCAAACGCCGCCTTCACTATCCTGTCTACCTGCGACTCCACTTTCAAGGAGCTATGAACCTGCACTCCAAGGTCTCTTTGTTCAGCAACACTCCCTAGGACCTTACTATTAAGTGTATAAATCCTGCTAAGATTTGCTTTGCCAAAATGCAGCACCTTGAATTTATCTGAATTAAACTCCATCTGCCACTTCTCAGCCCATTGGCTCATCTGGTCCAGATCCTGTTGTAATCTGAGGTAACCCTCTTCACTGTCCACTACACCTCCAATTTTGGTGTCATCTGCAAACTTACTAACTGTACCTCTTATGCTCATATCCAAATCATTTATGTAAATGGCAAAAAGTAGAGGACCCAGCACCGATTCTTGTGGCACTCCACTGATCATAGGCCTCCAGTCTGTTGTGCCATTTTTTTAAAGGTCTGCTTTTTCTGTCAGCTCCATCACTTTTGAAATCTGCCTTTGACCTCTAGCATCCTCTCTCTCAAATCTGCCCTCTGATTCTCAGTTTTTGCTCTTTTTAGATTGGAATGTTACTGTCAACTTTTTATTATCGAACTTGCATTCTGATCCACAGTTCCTGCTTTTTTTTTAAGCCTTTGCTATGACTCATGGCTCCTCTTTCTAAATCTCTGCTCTAACTTTGACCTTTTCTTTTTAAACTTCCACTCTGAGATGCAGCTTCATCTATTTTTGACCTTAATTCTGACTCAGAGCCCTCAAGTTTTAGATCTACACTCTGACTGTCAGTGCATACTGCTCCCCTTGTGCTATCTGCAAGATGCACTGTAGTAATTCACTATGGTTTCTTCAACAACACCCGGCAAACCCACAAGCTGTACCACCTCAATAAACAAATGCACATGAACACCGCCTGTTGCATATTCTCTTCCAAGCCCAACACCACCCTGACTTGGAATCTGTTGCTATCCCTTCACTTGCTGGACCAAGATGTTTGAACTCCTTTTTTAACACCTCGTTTGGTATACCTGCACTACATGGGCTGTAGCAGTTCAAGAAAGTGACTTACTATCATCTTGAGAGCAATTTAGAGGTGGGCAAAAATGCTGGCTGAGCTAATGATGCCCACATCCAATGAACAAATACAAAAAAAAAGGCCTGGATACAAAATTGCTAATGTACAGGAAAAAGGTTTAAAAAACAGTGGAGTACACCTGGCCTGCAAGGATAAGCACTAAATGCTTGCCTTACCAGCGGTACACTCAATTCAGGAATGAATAAACAAAATAAATCCTCCCTCTCTCTCTCTCTCTCTCTCTCTACCAGTAAATAACATTTGATGGTTTAAACATAATAAAGCTATCTGAGTGGATGCTGAATACTATTGTAGACAGGTTTAGATAACTAACCTGCCCTGTGTTGTATTGCCAAATTCTAGGAACACCACATGCAGTACAACCAAAGCCCAGGGCTTCCCCATCCCAGTTCACTTAACATCCATTACCTATACTCATGATGGTAAATCATACAAACCATCTTGTTGCGCATTTGTAAGATTCGTAAATTGAACATGTCATTAAGAAAGATGTCATAACAAATTAATTTTCATGAAAACAAACAATGAAAAATTTGTATTTATATAGTGCATTTCATCATCTCTGGATATGTTAGAGCACTTTGCAATATTTGAAGTGTTGCTCCTTTAATCTTCATGTAATGTTTCAAGCAGTTTTTGCAGAGCAGGTTCCAGTAGATAAAATGATAATTTATCAGATCATGTGTTTTAGTGACGTTGAGGGATAGATATTGGCCAGAATGTTGAATAGTATAGTAGAGTCTTTTGTATTCAACTGGTAGGACACTGATTTTAGTTCATTGGTAGGACATGGGCGTCACTGGCTGGTCCATCATTTATTACCTGTCCCTAGATGCCCTTGAGAAGGTGATGGTGAGCTGCCACCTTGAACCTTGGTGATCCGTGTGCTGTAGGTAGATCCACAATGCCCACAGTAAGGGAATTTGACCCAGTGACAGCAAAGAAACAACAATATGTTTCCAAGTCAGAATGGTGAGCGGCTTGGAAGGGAACTTTTTGGTAGTGAGCCTGTGTATCTAATGCCCTTGTCTTTCTAGATTAAAGTAGTTATGGGCACATGCCATCCAAGAATCTTTGGAATTTATTCAGTGCATCTCAAAGTACACATTGCTGCTATTGAATGTAGGTGATGAAGGGAATAGATGGCTGTGGATGTGGTGCGAATCAAGTGGGCTTCTTGTCCTGGATGGTGTCAAGTCTCTTAAGTGTTGTTGATGCTGCACCAGTCTAGACAAGTGGGGAGTATTCCATCAGACTCCTGACATGACTTGTAGATGGTAGAATGCTTTGGTGTATCAGGAACTGAATTATTTGCTGCAGTATTCCTAGTCTTTGACCTGCTCTTGAGCCACAATATTTATATGGTGAGTCAAGTTGAGTCTCCGGTCAATGGTAATCCCCAGGATGTTGACAGTGGGGATTCAGTGCTCGTACCACCATTGAATGTTAAGGGGCAATGGCTAGATTGTATCTCTTAATGGAGATGGTAATTGCCTAGCATTTGTGAGGTATGGATGTTACTTGTCACTTGTCAGCCCAAGCCTGGATATTATCCAGATATTGTTGCATTTGAACATGGAATGCTTCAGTTCTGAGCATTTGCTAATTGTACTGAACATTGTGCAATTAATGAACATCTCCACTTCTAATCTTATGATGGAGGGAAGGTCATTTCATGAAGCAGGTGAAGTTGGTTGTCCCTGGGACACTACTCTGAAAAACGTCTGCAGAGATGTCCTAAAACTGAGATGACTGACTTCCAACTACCACAATGATCTTCCTATGTGCCAGGTAAGACTCCAGCCAGTGAAGAGTTTGCCTATGATTCCAGTTTTGCTAGGACTCTTTGATACCATGCTCCATTTAATGCAGCCTTGATGTCAAGGGCTGTGACTCTCACCTCTGGAATTCAGCTCTTTTGTCCATATTTGAACCAAAGCTGTGATGAGGTAAGGAGCTGAATGGCCCTGGCAGAACCCAAATTGGGCATTACTGAGCAGGTATTGCTTGAAAGCATTGTTTATGACCCCTTCCATCAATTTACTGATGGTCAAGAGAAACTGGGGCATTGTTTAGCTGTGTTGGATTTGTCTTGTTTTTGTGTACAGGACATAGCTGAGCAATTTTCCACATTGTCAGATAGATGCCAGTGTTGAGGCTGTACTAGAACAGTTTGGCTAGGGGTGCAGCAAGTTCTGGAGCACACACCTTCAGTACTATTACCAGAATGTTGTCAGGGCCTGTACCCTTTATAATATCCAGTGTCTCCAACCATTTCTTGATATCACATGGAATGATTCAAATTGGCTAAAGACTGTATCTGTGATTTTGGGGACCCACAGGAGGAAGCCAAGATGTATTATCTACTCAGCTTTTCTAGCAGATGATTGTTGTGAATGCTTCTGCCTTATCTTTTGTACTGCTGTGCTGGCCTTTGCCATCATTGAGGATAGGTATATTCATTGAGGATAGGTATATTCATGGAGGCCCTTCCTCTGGTGAATTGTTTAATTGACCACCACCATTTACAACTGGATGTGACAGGACTGCAGATTTTAGATCTGATCTGGTGGTTGTGGGATTGCTTAGTTATGTCTCTCACTTGCTACTGATGCTGCTTGGCATGCAAGTAGTCCTGTTTGGTTGCTTCACCAAGTTGGCATTTCATTTTTTAGTATGCCTAGTGCTGCTCCTGGCATGCTCTACTCCATAGACTGTTGAACCAGGATTGGTACCTTGATTTCATGGTAATGGTTATAGTGAGGATATGCTGGAGCATGATGTTGCAGATTGCATTGGAGTATGCTTCTGCTACTGTTGATGGCCCACAGCGGCTCCTGGATAGCTACTCTTGAGTTGCCAAATCTATTCAAGGTTTGTCTCATTTAGCACAGTGATACTCCTACACAACACAATGGAGGGCCTTAGTTTATGTTTCACACACAAATTTCACATTACAACATGCATTCAGTTCTCCACTAAAATGTGAACTTCAGTGCAGAATTCTTTTTGAGTGAGATTTGAAACCATAATCTTCTGATTCAGAAACCTTGAGTACTGCCTTTGAAGCAAGGCTGTCACAAAATGAAATCCTGGTTATTGGGTGAACTAAAGGGAAGGGGGAATCTTGTCGTTGTGGCCCATGTAGAACTCAACATTGCAGTAAGGAGAAGCCTCAAGTATTTTGATAAATTTTCAGAGATGTTGCAGTGGCTTTACTTCAAACCATTTAATTGGCCATGAAGCACTGAGGTCATAAAATTTTCTGTATAATTGCAAGTTGTTTTTCTTTAATGATCATTAATTTTGTTCTTTCTGAAATGACCTATAGAGTAGCACACGGGAGGCAAAGCAGCATCTAAGATTTGTATCCTGGACTGCTGATTGCCAAGCGTCTAACTCAGTGCTTCCTATATCTTTTCCCGTTGTGACCCTATTTTGTTGCTCAAATGTTGCTGAGACCCCAGGCGGCACGGTGGCTCAGTGGTTAGCACTGCTGACTCTCAACACCAGGGTCCCAGGTTCGATTCCAGCCTCGGGCAACTATCTGTGTGGAGTTTGAACATTCTCCCCATGTCTGCGTGGGTTTCCTCTGGGTGCTCAGGTTTCCTCCCACAGTCCAGAGATGTGCAGGTCATGCTAAATTGCACATTGTGTTAGGTGCATTAGTCAGAGGGAAACTGGTCTGGGTGGGTTACTCTTCGGAGAGTCGGTGTGGGCATGTTTCCACACTGTAGGGAATTTAATCTAGACCTATGAGCATGGGGCAGGGAACCCCTGACCTGCAAGAGCAGATGTTGTACACATGCTCTGAGTGCTGTTTTACCAGTGCCCTGACGAATGCTCCATTCCTTTGCCATAAGCAATACAGCTTTCCTACTTTAGCATGTACCTATTCACCCTGATATGTGGAGAATTATCATTGTTTCCACCAACTCTTGCAAGGCTTGCCACAAAACCTTGGACCTTTATTTTGCAGGATTGTCTTCAATTCTGTCTCCAGTTATGAGAACTTCCTGTCAGGTAGTTTGAGGGTCTGTCCAAATTAATGTCAACCACTCAATTCCCACATCCTGCAGAAACCATACATCACTCTCCCTGTGTTTCTATTTTTATTATAATTAAGTTATAAACATTTTTTAATCTCCCTGTAATTTCCATTAAACTACTCCTCCTGTGTTCTTCATGACAGTGTTTTCAAGGTATTGTTCTTAGTCTAAATTTTTAAAACTTTGTACAAATAACCAACAAAAGCCATTGTAACCAGGAAAATTTCTTCACACCAGGGTATTGTTGGAACATGGAATACTTTGTCACAGAAAGTACTTGAAACAAAGATCACTGCATTATTGAGGAAAATTGGATAAGTATTTGAAGCACAGGAAGGTACAAGATTATGCAAAGAGAACGAAGCAATGGGATTTGTTTTGGATTGTTGTAGCAATGAGCCACAGAAACAATGGCCACAAGCACCTCTTATCCTGTGGAACTAGGTTGTGTGTTGGGCACCAATCATCCTGGGGAAAGCCTGAGAAAATGTGAGCAGTAAGATAAAAAGGACCCGAGAGAGAGTGAAAGACAATGAGTGACAGAGACAAAAAATCCAAAATATTACGTAAGTGCTGATTTGTATCATTTTTGATAGACTTGAAAAATTCTTACCTCGTTACATTGGAGCTTTATGTTGCTGTGTAGCCATAGTCTTACCAGACCACAGGAGCTATTCTCTTATTAGAGAGAAGCAACTGGTGGTGATTTAACCTGAGGGCCACCAGACCTCAGGTGAGGGAAAAGGTTGAGAAGGAGAGTACTTTATGGTAACCTCAGACCAGTGATGGGAATTGAACCCATGCTGTTGGCATCACACTGCTCTCCAAACCAACAATCCAGCTAACTGAGCGAAACCGATTCCCAGAGGTTTGTGTAAATCACTTATAAAAGTATTTTATTCAGTACTTATGAAGGTTTTCAAATCTGGAAGCCAAACTGTAACATCTTTCGTTAATGAAGTGAGAGAATCTTCTAATTTTTCTATGCTGAGGTGAGTGTGGGAAAAGTTGCTCAATAACTCATGAGGAAGAAGATAGGTAATTCTATTCTCCATTAGAATCAACAGATGGATGGTTTTGGCCATGTCATCCTTTTATTCGTTCTTGGGAATTAACATTTTAGTAAGGTTAGCATTTATTGCCCATTTTTATTTCCCCTATGAGGGTGGTAGTGGACGGTTGTTTTGAAGTACAGTAGTACAAGTGATGAAGGTGTTACCACAATATCTTTGGAGTTATCAGTTTTGAGAGGAACTGCCAAAGAAGTCTTAAGTAATTTGCATTGCATCTTAAAGATAGTACTGTATACAGAGTATACAAGTGATGGAAGGAGGCTATTTAGAATGGGGAAGAGGTGCCAGTCAAGCAGACAGCATTAACCTGGATGGTTGAGTTTCATGGGACTTATTCCATCCGTTTATCACCAAATTAGTGGCAATCACTCAGTCAAATGCTGCCTTACTTACAAAAGTAGTCACTCTTACCTCATCTTTGAAATTTAGCCATGTTGATCTTTGGACTACCTTTATAAAGACATCTGGAGACACATACTTCTCTTGGATCTCAAAACCTAGATTGGTGAACAAGTTATTATTGGGTAAATGCTGCATGATATCATTGTTGACAAGTTCTCCCAGCACTTGGCTGGTGAGTGGGAGTAGGGTTGGAGTTGCACTTGGGGCGCATACTTAACCCATTTTCATATTGTTGGGTAGAGGCCAGTTTTGTAACTACACTAGAAGAACCTGAAAGGGGATGTGACTATATCTGGAGCATCGATCTGGAAAATTAAAGTTGTTATGTTAACATGATCTGTAAATGTTGCTGTGTAGCATATTCAGCCAACATCTTAGTTTCACTTGGAGACTGTAACAACTGAAGATAGGCACTTCTGGGTGAAAATAATTGCAGTTATGTCAGCTGTATCTTTTTGCACAAATGCTGGATACAGATGTTCATGGAGTTGCCTTCTCCCTTTAGTTGCTTAATTGTTTGGCACCATCAAAGTCCCTCATGTAGATTAGATGCTGTGCCCTCATTACCGGCATTATTTCATCCCACTAATGTTCAGCACAGAAAAGTTTTAATTCATTAGCTGTTGAAGGGTGGTAATTGACACTTAAATGGAAGTTTTCTTCTCATGGGGACATGAAATTCCATATTGATAGCTTCTAAGGTCACTCCCACTTGACTATATATTGCTGTGTCAACCTCTCCCTGCTCTCTAATGAATTTGTCATGCCAATCAGACATGGTATTCTCACAGATGAAAATCAGATTATCTTAGAAATTGTTAGGTGTGATTCTGTGAATATAACTAATAAATTGTCAAATGATAAGTCTGTGGGATAGCTCACCCAACTTAGGTGCCCGTCCCTAGTGAAGAGCACTTTGCTGACGTGCCTAAGCTACATTTATTGACCTCTGTCCAGATCGCTAATTCACCTCATGATGATGATTTTGTACACTTGATATGGAGGATAGTTTTAAAAAAAATTTTTGTATGCTTTCGAAGGCCTCATGTTTTTCCCCAAGTGCAGTGTCGAGAATTTAGCACAATATTCTAGCTAAGACCTGGTCGTGTTTTATAATGGTCTGGCTTACATACCTTGCTTTAGACCTCTATTCATCTGTTTATAAAGCCCAGAATCCTGTATGCCAGACACACTTGTTGTTATCAACCCATTATGGAAATGAAATTTTCACCTGCGATAATTCCTGCTCTGCCCTGACAAAAATATAGGACAAGATAAAAAGCTCAAGTATTTAACAATGGTGCTCAAGGCTCCTTGTAACTGGCTGAATCAGGTACTACCAGGAAAAGATAAAAAGGTTTGATTTTCCCAAAATTCATTTTAACTGGAATATCGGTGATGGCCTTTTATCATTTAGAATACCAGCAGCCTTCCCCATTTTTGTGCAGAATGGCAGCTATGATATCTCACCTTGGTAATTTTGAGAAAGTTTACCATAATCCTGAAGGGCACAGTAGATTGTCTCTGTACCTGGTGGCATTACTAGCATACATGGTATGTAGTAGATTTGGGACCTAGACATGGGAATATTCCAGGGAATGCTAGTGTCTCTGGCAAATGTTCAGTGACTAAAATGTTTTGGCTATGTTGTACTAAAATGCATAATCTATAACAGTCTGGCTTGCAATGGAATTTGAATATTGTTCCTTCATGGGGGAAATGGTTAATTGTAGCGAGGGAAACTACTGATATATAACAGCAATAAATGTCTTTGGAAGTGTTCGGTAGTGGGGATCATTTTTTTAAAAAACTGCCACTTACTCTGGTGAAATAAATTAACAGGAGTATTATGATGTTGTTGAGTCAGTCTGAAACACTATGGCATTTATGTTGCCACAGCCTCATAGCTGTTGAGAGGTAAACATTCTACATTGATTATAGAAATTGGAAGAAGGTATTTATAGAGCCAAGAAAACCAAATGCTGAGTGAATGAGTATTTGAAGCTGCAGTCAAATACCAAATAATTATCACGAGATCTAGGTTGGTTTTTTTTCTCTAAAGCTGCAGGCATCTGATGTTAGGTCCGAAAAGAGGGCTAGAACATGGGGTGAAATCTACGCTCAACAGATCAGCCTCACAGCAGGGAAAAGAATAAAAGAATCCAGAAACAGGTTTATTCAAGAAGAAACCAGTTCAGTCAAAGAAACGAAGTCTGCTGTTATTAGCAGTACAAGCAGTCAGAACATTCAAACACCCAGTCCTGAGTAGATGAGGAGAAAAACAGGAAGATTGTGGATACTCTGAGAGAAAATACTTCCTACAATACTGTTGAAGATCTGAGTTTCGGAAATCCTGGTCCAGAGTAAGTGAGCTAAATAAGTAGTTTGTTTAAGGATTATGATGAGATAATCGACAAATAAAATAACACTGGGTGAATGCAGAAATTTGCCCAGGTGTAATTAGATTGGTGTGGGAAAGAGGGATTCCATTTCATGGGACATTGGCATCGGTTTTGGAACCGGGGTGATCTGTACCGATGGGACAGTCTTCATCTGAACCGATCTGGAACCATTGTTCTGGCAAAAAGGATAAATGGGGTGGTCACTAGGACTTTAAACTTGTGAGTTGAGGAGGAAGGGAAATGGAAAGCAACAGGGAGTAATGAGTCAAGTAGAATGATAAGCAGCAGGTTAGCATGTGTACAGGGTTTAAGTTCAAGGCAGCTGGAAATGTGTTGCTGGAACAGCGCAGCAGGTCAGGCAGCATCCAGGGAACAGGAGAATCGACGTTTCGGGGATAAGCCCTTCTTGAAGAAGGTCTTATGCCCAAAACGTCGATTCTCCTGTTCCCTGGATGCTGCCTGACCTGCTGCGCTGTTCCAGCAACACATTTTCAGCTCTGATCTCCAGCATCTGCAGACCTCACTTTCTCCTTAAGTTCAAGGCAGACTAGGAATGAAACAAAAAGGAAGGATACTTAGGACATATTATTTGAAATGTTGGAAATCATGAGGATAAGAAAATTATCATTAAGGCGCTTCATCTGAATGCTCGTAGTGTTCATAGCAAAGTAGATGAATTAACGGCACAAATCAGCGTGAATGATTACGATGTATTAGGCATCACAGAGAAATGGTTGCAGGGGGTTCAGGACTGGCAGTTAAACATCCAAGGATTTACAACTTATTGAAAAGACAGGGAGGTGGGCAGAGGGGGTGGGGTTGCCTTGTTAGTTAAGAATGAAATTAAATCTGTGGCACTGAATGACATAGGGTCAGATGATGTGGAGTCTGTGTGGGTGGAGATGAGGAACCACAAAGGCAAAAATACCATAATGTGAATTACGTACAGACCTCCCAGCAGTGGTCACGTCCAGGGGCGCAAGATGTACTGGGAAATAGGGCATGTCATAAAGGCAAGGTCACGGTGATCATGGGGGACTTCAATATGCAGATGGACTGGGTGAATACTGTTGCCGATGGATCCAAAGAAAGGGAATTCGTGGAATGCTTACAGGATGGCTTTTTGGAACAACTTGAGATGGAGCCAAAAGGCTATTCTGGACTTAGTGTTATGTAATGAGCCCAGACTTTATAAAAGATCTTAAAGTAAGGGAACACTTAGGCAGTGATCATAATATGGTAGAGTTCAGTCTTCAGTTTGAAAGAGAGAGGGCAAAACCGGATGTAATGGTGTTACACTTAAATAAAGGTAATTACATGGGCATGAGGGAGGAACTGATGAAAATTGACTGGAGACAGAGCCTAGTGGAGAAGACAGTAAAGCAACAATGGCAGGAGTTTCTGGGTATAACTGAGGACACAGTACAGAGATTTATTCCAAAGAAAAGAAAAATTATCGGGGGGGGGGGGGGGCGGGCGGGGGTTGGAAATGAGACAGCCATGGCTGACAAAGGAGGTCAAGAAGTGTATCAAAGAAAAAGAGAGCCTATAAAGTGGCCAAGAGCACTTGGAACTCTGAAGATTGGGAAGACTACAATAACAGAAGATAACAAAGTGAGAAATAAGGAAGGAGAGGATCAAACATGAAGGTAAGCTAGCCAGTAATATTAGAAATGATAGGGTTTATTTTAATTCATAAGAAACAAATGAGAGGCAAAAGTAGAAATTGGGCCACTCCAAATTGATGCAGGAGGCTAGTGCTAGGAGACAAGGAAATAGCTGAATACCTTAATAAGTACTTTGAGCCAGTCTTCACAGTGGAAGACATAAGTAATATCCCAACAATTAAGGAGAGTCAGGGGGCAGAGTTGAGTATGGTAGCCATTACAAAAGAGAAAGTGCTAGAAAAGCTATTAGGTCAACAAATTGATAAATCTCCTGGCCCCTGGCTACATCCTAGAGTTCTGAGGAAATAGCAGAGGCGTTGGTTGTGATCTTTCAAAAATCACTAAAGTCAGGGAAAGTCCCAGATGATTGGAAAATCGCTGTTGTAACCCTCTTGTTCAAGAAAGGACCAAGCCAAAAGATGGAAAATTACAGGCTGATTAGCTTAACTTCGGTTGTAGGTAAAATTCTAGGATCCATTGTTAAGGATGAGATTTCTAAATTCTTGAAAATGCAGGGTTGGACTAAAACACGTCAGCATGGGTCTAGTGAGGGGAGGTCGTGCCTGACAAATTTGTTAGAATTCGTTAAAGAGGTAACAAGTAGTTTAGACCAGGGAAACCCAATGGATGTTATCTATCTAGATTTCCACAGGAGGCTGCTAAGTAAGATGAGGGCCCATGGTGTTCGAGGTGAGCCACTGGCATGGATTGGAGATTGGCTGTCTGACAGAAGACAGAGAGTTGGGGTAAAAGTTTATTTTTCGGAGTGGTAGCTAGTGACAAGTGGTGTCCCACAGGTTTCAGTGTTGGGGCCATAGCTGTTCACTTTATGTATTGATGATGTGGATGAAGGGACTGAGGGCATTCTAGTGAAGTTCGCCAATGATACAAAGTTAGGCGGACAAGCAGGTAGCTCTGAGGAGGTAGTAGGCTGCAGAAAGATTTAGACAGTTTAGGAGAGTGGTCCAGGAAATGGCTGATGAAATTCAACATGAGCAAATGCGAGGTCTTGCACTTTGGGGGAGAAAAGAATATAGGCATGGACGATTTTCTAAACGCCGAGAAAATTCATAAAGCCAAAGCACAAAGGGATCTGGGAGTGCTAATCCAGGACACTCTAAAGGTTGACTTGCAGGTTAAGTCCGTGGTTAAGAAAGCAAAAGTAATGTTGTAATTTATGTCAAGAGGGTTGGAATATAAAAGCAGTGATGTGCTACTGAGACTTTATAAAGCTCTAGTTAGGCCCCATTTAGAAAACTGGACCCTACACCTCAGGAAGAACATACTGGCACTGGAGTGTCTCAGTGGTTAGCACTGCTGACTCACAACACCAGGGTCCCAGGTTCGATTCCAGCCACGGGCGACTGTCTGTGTGGAGTTTGCACATTCTCCCCATGTCTGCGTGGGTTTCCTCCGGGTGCTCCGGTTTCCTCCCTCAGTTCAGAGATGTGCAGGTCAGGTGAGTTGGCTATGCTAAATTGCCTGTAGTGTTAGGTGCATTAGTCAGAGGGAGATGGGACTGGATGGGTTACTCTTTGGAAGGTCAGTGTGGACTTGTTGGGCTGAAGGGCCTGTTTCCAAACTGTGGGGAATCTAATCTAACAACAGAGAATTTTAAGAATTTAGGTTAGAGGTAATTCTCTCTAAGTTTGACTTTTCCTCCTCTACCTCTATACATGCTTTTTCGATCATGACTCCCACCTACCCTCTGAAGGCACCTTCTCCCTCCTCCACAGTCCATCCTCTTGGACACCTCATGCTGGCCTCTTAGCCTCCCCCAACCTCTTTATCTCCAACTGCCGTCGTGACATTGACTGTCTCAACCTGTCCACCCTTTCACCCAATGCAACCCCTCTCCATTGCAATGCACAGCCCTCCACTCCCTCTGTTCCAACCCAACCTCACTATCAAACCAGAGGACAAGGGGGGCTTAGTGGTAGTATGGCACACCAACTTCTACCTCGCTGAAGCCAGACACCAACTTGCTGACATCTCCTCCTGCCCCCTCAACCACCACCCCATCTCTCATCATCAAGCCATCATCTCCCAAACCATCCACAACCTCCAACCTCATAGTCCTCCAACTCTGGACTGCCTAGTTCTGCCACTTACCCAAAATCCATAGACCTGACTGCTGTTTGTCTCTGCCTGCTCCTATCCACAAACTCATCTCCTCATATCTCGACTCCATCCTGTCCCCACATATGTCCAGGACACCACCCACACCCTGCACCTCCTCCATGATGTTTGATTCTCTGCCCTCAACATCTCATGTTCACCGTGGATATCCAATCCCTATACACTTCCATCCCTCTTGACGAAGGCCTAAAAGCTCTCTGTTTCTTTCTCTCCTGCCGACTCAACCAGTCCCCCTCCACCGGTACTCACTTTCGATTGGTGGAACTGGTCCTCGCCCTCAACAACTACTCCTTGGAAGTCTCCCACTTCCTACGGACCAGAGGGCTAGCCATGGGCACCCGCATGGGCCTCGGGGGTGCCCCAATGAGGTGGTTGAACAGTTCATCCACTTCACCAATACCTCCCACCCTGCCTTCTAGTTCACATAGACCATGTCCGACACCTTCCTTCCCTTTCTGGACCTCTTTGTCTCTGTCCAGCAACTGACTCAACATGGCCATCTATTTCAAACCCACTGAAATCAACAGCTACCTTGACTATACGTCTAACCCAAACACTATCCCATACTCCCAATTCCTCCATCTCTGCCATATCTGCTCCCATGGTGGAGCAATTCCACTCCAGGACATCCCAGATGGCCTCCTATTTTAAGGACTGCAATTTCCTCTCCCACATAATTAACAATGCCCTCAAGTGTATCTCCTCCACTTCCTGCATCTCCGCCCTTGAACCCCACCCCCCAACTGCAACAAGGATAGAACCCGGTCCTCACATTCCACCACAAATCTCCAGAGGGAGTGCATTATCCTCTGCTGTTTCATCACCTACTGTGAGAGTTCAAAGTTTGTGCGAAGATTTGTAGCTCGGGTGCTCGTTGCTGTGGTTCTGTTCGCCGAGCTGGAAGTTTTTGTTGCAAACGTTTCGTCCCCTGGCTAGGCGACATCATCAGTGCTTGGGAGCCTCCTGCGAAGCGCTTCTTTGATGTTTCCTCCGGTGTTTATAGTGGTCTGTCCCTGCCGCTTCCGGTTGTCAGTTTCAGCTGTCCGCTGTAGTGGTTGGTATATTGGGTCCAGGTCGATGTGTTTGTTGATGGAGTTTGTGGATGAATGCCATGCTTCTAGGAATTCCCTGGCTGTTCTCTGTCTGGCTTGCCCTATGATAGTAGTGTTGTCCCAGGCGAATTCATGTTGCTTGTTGTCTGCGTGTGTGGCTACTAAGGATAGCTGGTCGTGTCGTTTCGTGGCTAGTTGATGTTCATGTATGCGGATTGTTAGCTGTCTTCCTGTTTGTCCTATATAATGTTTTGTGCAGTCCTTGCATGGTATTTTGTACACTACATTAGTTGGGCTGAAGAAAGTGGTAAACAAGGGGTTGCCTATACCCAAGGCTGACTAGGTTTCACAGGGTACGGAGTCATTGTTGAGGACTCCCAGGGCAACTCATTCCTGCCATTGTAGTACAATGATACCACTATTAGATGGTCTATCTTGCCAGTGGGATAGGATATACTCTGTTAATAGTAGTATCCAGAACATGGTCATACCTGTGGAATCATACCTTACAGACATTGTCAGGCTGTTACTTGACTGGTCTGTGGTACAGCTACTCCAATTTTTGCATATTCTTGGAGATATTGTTAAGGAGAACTTTGTAGGCTTAGCAGGTCTGTATTTTCCATTGTCATTTCCGGTGCTTAAGTTGATGCTTAAAGTGGTCTGTCCATTTTACTCCTTTCTTTACATTTTCTAGTGATATGATGCACGTGCACAGTCATTGTGGAGAGCATTTAAGAGTTAACCATATTGCCATGAGTTTGGAGTCACATGTAGGCAGACCAGGTAAAGATAGCAGATTTCCTTCCCTCATTGCTTCAGATGCAAGTTAGTTAGTTAAATTCTAGTTTGGGGCCAATAGAAAATTCTGCATCTTAGTTTCCTTGATAACAGCCATTGCTCATGCCTATTGCCTCAGAAAATCAATCCTCAGAAGGTGGTTTTAAACAGCTATTAGGCATATTACTGTTATGTGCAAAGGCCCTAAAGTCTATTTTAAATTGCAAGAATAAATACCATTATATACTGGCATGAAATGGAAACCTGCCCCACCACTCCTATGCTTGTTGCTTTATTTTGCCTTCTGGTCAAGCAACATCTAGATTTTGTTACGATCGCTATAAAGATCAATCTCTTGTAAAATGAAATGGATTTCCCAAGTGAACAATGGAAATAAACCTAAGGGCAAGATTTCAGTTTTTAATATTCTACTGTGACAAACAGTCTAAAATCAATAAGATCAAATGTTAATTAACAGGCAGCTTGACACATCAGGCTAAACTAACTAAATAACACAACTGAATTATATCTTATGAAACACTTTGTCACATCACCATGTCTCTGGCTGATTTAGAGCATCACAGAAACAGTTCCATCACTCATAACTACCTATCTCTGGTTCACTTCTCCTTGCCAAGGTATAATGAAATATCCAGTGCCCTTTGACAGTTGTTCCACTCAAACTGAATTTTCCTGCAGCAAGGTATGCTTTGCCAACTGTGCTGCTTGAATTTTCAACAACCTAGTATGTTCTATTTCCTACTTTTCAACAACTGAATCTCTTTCCCCCACTCCCCCCCCCCCCCCCCCCCCCCCCCCCCCCCCAGCATTCTGCTTGATCAGTAGCACAAACGGTCCATCTGTTTGAACAGAGCAGCTTCTTTGTCAATTCATCTTAAATAACAACTATCCTTTTTTTGTGAGATACTGCGAAAATGTCTTAAACTGGCATCCCTTTCTCAGTGGATTTCTGCTTGTATTTCTTCCTCATTGCATGTCTCTATGCAGCGACGTTCATTCTTCACCATTGCCCTTTGTAGAGTTTTGTTTTCCCTCAAGTTAATTAATACATAATCATCTTATACATGAGGATTTTTAAATTCTCACTTTTGTTTTTAAATTACTCTGTGGCCTCACTCCTCCATGTCTCTGTACTCTTCTCCAGCTTCACTATCCTCTTAACCTTTCTGTGCTCAACAAATTCTTCCCCCTGAACATCTTGGATTTTAATCCCTCCACTATTGGTGGCTGTGTTTTCTGTTGCCTCACCCACAGATCTGGAATTTTCTCTGTGCAACTCTCCAGCAGTTGAATTGAATTGAATTTATTGTTATGTGTACTGAGTAACAGTGAAAAGCTTTGTCTTGTGAGCAATACAGGCAGATCACAGAGTTAAGTAGCATAGATAGTAAATAATAAGTAAACTGCAGCAAAAGCAAAAACACAGGTACAGGTGAATGTTAAAAGTTTGTGAGTCCATTCAGTATTCTAACAACAGTAGGTAGAAACTGTTTCAAAACCGACTGGTGCATATGTTCAGGCTTCTGTACCTTCTCCCTATTGGTAGACGTTGTAGAAAAACATTGCCAGGGTGGGATGGATCTTGGAGAATGCTGGCGGCCTTTCCTTGAAGTGGGCCTGGTAGATGGGTTCTATAGATGGGAGCTGAAAATGTGTTGTTGGAACAGCGCAGCAGGTCAGGCAGCATCCAGAGAACAGGAGAATCGACATTTCGGGCATAAACCCTCCTTGACCTCACTTTCTCCTCTATAGATGGGAGGTAATCCTTTGTGATTGTCTGGGCTGAGTTCATCATTCTCTGTAACCATCTTTGATCTTGAATAGTACAGTTGCCGTATCAGGTAGTGATACATACAGAATGCTCTCAATAGTGTACCTATAAAAGCACTCACTAGCTTTTGTAATTTTTGTACATTTTGTTGATTGTAACAAATGGTTGTGGTCTACATTGGCTCTTATAGGTTGTCTTGATTGTTTAATTCCTACTCGCAGGTTAGCTTAATTTGGAATTAGAAGACAATGTCCATTTGTTTTACTGTTAGTTCCTCTGTTGTCTCTTTAAATACTTCATTTGTAAATGATGCATTTTGGACAATTACAGGTGTCAGGTGGTTGGTTTTGGTCGTGAAGGCGGCCCAGGGCTTGCATGTCCTTGGCGGAGTAGGCGGGGAAGTTGAGGTGGTTGGTTACAGGGTAGTGAGGTTGTTGAGTACGTTTGTCCCGGAGATGTTACCTGAACCATTCTGCATTCTGGCGTCCTACCTCTCCAATGTAGAGGAGACCACATTGGGAACAATGGACACAGTAAATGAGATATTTCGATGTGCAGGAAAATCTCTGTTGGATGTGGAAGGATCCTTTGGGACCTTGGATGGAGGTGAGTCAGAGGTGTGGGTGGAGATTTTGCACCTCTTGTGGTGGCAAGGGAAGATGCTGGGAGTGGAGCGTGGATTGCTGAGGGTGTGGATCCAACAAAGGAGTTGCGGAGGGAATGGTCTCTGCGGAATGCTGATCGGGATGAGCAGGGAAATATATCTCTGATGTGGTCTGACTGTCAGTGGCAGAAATGGCGGAGGATGACGCAATGTAACCGGAGATTGGTGGGGTTTCCATCCTTGTTGCTGTTGGAGGGGTGGGGTTCATGGAGATGTGCTAGAGGGCATGGTTGACCAAGTGGGAAAGCAAATTGCAGTCCTTGAAGTTGGGGGCCATCTGGGATGTTCTGGAGTGGAATTGCTCCTACTGGGAGCAGACGCAGTGGAGGCGGAGGAAATGGGTGTATGGGATAGCCTTTTTACGGTAGGAGTGGTGGGAGGAGGTGTAGTCAAGGTAACTTTGGGAGTCAGTGGGTTTGAAGTAGATGTCCACGTTGAGTCAGTTGCCAGAGATGAAGAGTTCCAAGAAGGGGAAGGAGGTGTCTGAGATTGTCCAGGTGAACTTGAGGTCAGGGTGCAAGATGTTTGTGAAGTTGGTGAACTGTTCAACCTCCTTGTGGAAGCATAAGGTGGTGCCGATACAGTCATCAATGTAGCGGAGAAAAAGCTGGGGAATGGCGCTGGTGTAACTGCAGAAGGTGGACTGTTCCACATACGCGACAGAGGCAGGCTTAGCTGGGGCCCATGTGGGTGCCCATGGATACCCCTTTGATCTGGAGGAAGTGGGAGGATTCAAAGGAGAAGTTGTTGAGGGCGAGGACCAATTCAGCCAGGCGGATGAGTGTGTCGGTGGAGGGGCACTGGTTGGGTTGGTGGGAGAGGAAGAAATGGAAGGTTTGGAGGTGTTTGTCATGGCAGATGGGCATGTTCAGAGACTGGATGCCCAAGGTGAAGATGAGGCATTGTGGGCCGGGGAACCAAAAGTCATTGAGTAGATGGAGGGTGTAGGTGGTGAGCCAAATGCATGTGGGGAGGACCTCAAGGGATCCTTCCGCATTCAACAGAGATTTTCTTGCACATCCAAACACCTCATTGACTGTGTCCGTTGTTCCTAATGTGGTCTCCTCTTCACTGGGGAGTCTGGTCACCAACATTTGGAACGATTCAGGGAACATCACTGGGACACACGCACCCAAGAACCCCACCGCCCTGTGGCTGACCGCTTCTACTCCCTCTTCCACTCCAACAAGAACATGCAAGTCCTGGGCCATCTTCATGGCCAAATCCAAACCACCTTTCTACCCCCCCCTGCCCCCCCAACTCCAGCCCCATACCCCCTCCTATTTATCTCTCCGCTCTCTTGGAGGCCGCCCACACTCCTGATGAAGGGCTTATGCCCAAAACGTTGACTGTCCTGCTCCTTGGATGCTGTCTGACATGCTGTGCTTTTTCAGCGGCACACTCTATAACTAGTTTAGGCATGCAGAACTTAAGCTTGCTGAAAGAGTCCTTTTTTTACTAAGCTTTTTGTCTTGCATTCATTAGGACAATGTAAGCATGTCCAAAAGGCTAGCTGTTCATTACTAATAGAAGAGTCCTTCAGCTGTGTATAGGAAACAAAGTAATGACCATACCCAACCAGCTCACTCTTATTAAACTCACAGCACAATGGCCAACATGAGACGTGATTCTGCAATTGTACAACATTCACAAAATAATCCTTAGTGTTCAAAGAATTCTGCTGACAATCAGGTTAATGTTGTCAATTGTACTCGCAGTGTAGCATACTGAAAGCTTGTGATTTTTGAGAAGATTTATAGCTCAGGTTGAGGTTTAGATTGTACGTTTACTCACTGAGCTGGTACATTTGATCTCAGATGTCATCACCATGCTATGTAACATCATCAGTGAGCCTCCATTGAAGCACTGGTGTTCAGTCCAGCTTTCTATTTGTGTGTCATGGTCTGTTAAGGTGCGTGGTGTCATTTCCGGTTCTTTTTCTTAGAGATTAGTAAATGGGGTCTAAATCAATGTGTTTATTGATGGAGTTCCGGTTTGAATGCCAGGCCTCTAGGAGTTCCCGTGCATGTCTCTGTTTAGCCTGTCCTCGGATGGATGTGTTGTCCCAGTCGAAGTGGTGTACTACTTCGCCTTTATGTACGGATACTAGTGATGGTTGGTCATGTCTTTTGGTGGCGAGTTAGTGTTTATGTATCCTAGTGGCTAGTTTCCTGCCTGTCCAATGTAGTGTTTGTTGCAGTCCTTGCAGGGTATTTTATATATGACAATTGTTTTGCTGGTTGTTGGTACAGGGTCCTTCAGGCTCATTAGTAGCTGTTTCAGTGTGTTGGTAGTTTGTGGGCTACCATGATATCAAGGGGTTGGAGTAGTCTGGTCATCATCTCCAAGATGCCTTTGATATATAGTAATATGCCGAGAGTCTTTGGGTGTGTTTGTGTCTTCTTGCTTGGGTTTAATCTTTAAGAATCAGCGTATTGTGCTTATCGGGTACCCGTTGTTCTTGAATACACTGTATAGGTATTTTTCTTCTGCTGCTAGTAGTTCCTGGATACTGCAGTGTGTTGTGGCTCAATTAAATAATGTCCCTTTGTAGCCCACTTGTGGGTGTTGGGATGATTGTGCCTGTAGTTGAGTATCTGGCCTGTGTGTATTGCTTTCCTGTAGCCCACAAACCTACCAACACACTGAAACAGCTACTAATGAGCCTGAAGGACCCTGTACCAACAACCAGCAAAATGAATGTCATATACAAAATATCCTGCAAGGACTGTAACAAACACTACATTGAACAGACAGGCAGGAAACTAGCCATCAGGATACAGTATCCTTACAGATGAAGAAGGGCACCATTTCAACTGGGACAACACATCCATCCTAGGACAGGCTAAACAGAGACATGCACGGGAATTCCTCGAGGCCTGGCATTCAAACCGGAACTCCATCAATAAACACACTGATTTGGACCCCATTTACCAACCTCTGAGGAATAGGAACCGGAAATGATATCATTCGCCTTAATAGACCAAGACACACAAATAGCAAACAGGACAAAACACCAGTGCTTCAATGGAGGCTCACTGATGATGTCACCAAGAATGGTGACGAAACATCTGAAAACAAACCTACCAGCTCAGCAAGCAAACTTACAACCTGACACTCAAAGCTATATATTTATAGGGCTCTGTTCTTCACTGACAAAAAGAACATGTACATTCACTGCATCTGTTGAAACTGAGCAAAATATGTGGCAGTCATTGTCTGGTTTATTTCTTGACAATGCCTTAGTGAATTAGAGGTAGCTGAAAATGTGTTGCTAGAAAAGCGCAGCAGGTCAGGCAGCATCCAAGGAACAGGAGAATCGACGTTTCGGGCATAAGCCCTTCTTCAGGAATCATCTTAGAGGTAAAAAGGCTTTTGCCCGAAACGTCGATTTCGAAGCTCCTTGGATGCTGCCTGAACTGCTGTGCTCTTCCAGCACCACTAATCCAGAAATTAGTGAATTAGAGTTAATTTTATGTCATCATTAACTGATGAATTTCCATTGCAATTGCTCTACCAGTCAGGATCTATTTCCGAACAAGCAGCACTTTTCTCTCATACAGTGCAAGTATTGTATTCACTTTACTTTGGAATTTCTTGCACATTGCCCTAGTGAGTGCAAGACAAAAAAAAACCGCCAAAATATGTTCGCTTTTCGCAATGTTCAAGTGTTGAATATCATGCTCTTGGTTTCTCTGTTCAGTAACATGATCTTGATCTGTCTTCAAGCAGTCCATTAGTATCTAATTCTTTTAGTAGAATGCTGTATATCTCGGAGTTAAAAGTAGCAAGGTGTTGTGAAAGAATTATTAATTGTATTAAAATTTATATAAAGAAGAGTCAGTCTAGAAATATTGATTTTTTTTTTAAATATAGCATGTGGTTGGTTGAAATAAAACTTGTAATTGAAAAGTTTATGTTTGGATATTGCCTAAGTGTATTTCACTTCTAGTGAATAACAGAGTCTTGGTCCACAGTTCCATTTTATCCTTTGCTTCATTCAGTGTGTAAGCAAAGAACATTTTTCTTCCGTTTTGGAATATTTAAGGATCGCAGACTTCAAGTTGCATGTGCCAAAGAGCTTCCAGATTCTTCTTCTTCAGTTTTCTTCGATCTTATTTCTTCTTACCTCACCCCTTGTGTTTCAATGCACCCTTTGAGCTTCACTTTTCTGACTCCAAAAAATCAGTTCTCAACAAAAACCTTTAAATTGATCCCCTTGCAGTTCACCTCAATGGATTTTGGGCTGAACATGAACTGAATTTCTCTTCCATTGCTTTCTCCTTATGTGTATTTCTTTTTTGGCAAAATGTCCTCCACTGTATACCAGTTCCTTTTCCCTATTTTTCCTGCCTTCAGCTTTTTTAATCCATCTGCAGTCCTTCTTCTGACCCATTTCCCTCCCTAGATCTTTTAAGAATGTTGACATGTTATCCACCTTCTCAATTTTCTTGCTCCCTTCACTTATGCCCACTCTGAACTTGCAACAAGCTGTGCTTTCAGGTCCATCCCTGACATTATCCTCATCTGCTGCCAGAGGTGGTGTTTTTGTTGTTTGTTAATAAATCTATCTAGCTGAGGTTGAATGGCAACTCTGATAAACTCAGAATGTCTACTATCATCTTCCCAAGATTTACAAACACAACTGATCAACCCATATTTGCAGTCTTTTCTTGCTCCTCAGAACTGATTTCTTTTCATCTTGACTAATTTTGTCCTGTCCAAAATTCCATCCTTCCATCCTCACATTGGTTTTCTCCTACTCTTCCCTTACTATCTCCAACTTCAAAGTCTCCATTTGTGGGGATAGACTTTTGATAAATATAAAATTAATAAACATGTCCCCCATTAGCCCAGTGTTTTCCACAACTACTTTGACTACATGTCCTCACTCCCAGTAAGTACTATATTCCACTCTCCCATTTTATCTGTCCATTTCATATCTGTTTTGACAATGCAACCTTCCACACTTAAATGCATGTATGAGTCTGAGTAACCACTTAAATCATCCAGGAAAATAGGTGTTCGTAAATAATGGACACTTTTGTCTCAATAGATCATTGATTATGGAATGATTGGTTCAGCTAAAATAAATATTTATGACAAATGTACCTTTGGGTTTTGGATTTAAACAACACATTGGTTTAAAATGTTGTATTTTCACTCTTGAATGGCTAGTTTCAAATCTAGTGTAGATCATTGAAATGAAGAGCCCCTTGCTTTGTAAGTTGTAATATTCTTCTGCAGCTTTAATTTACTTCCTTACTTAATCAGCAACAGTGACCATAATTTGATAGTAATTAATTTGAGATGTTTTCCTTGGATTTTTTTTCTTCAATTTTGCATTTAATTGTTGATGTAGGTGAAGCAAGGAGCTGCTGAACATGAGTGATGATAAACCCTTTGTTTGCACTGCTCCTGGATGTGGCCAGGTAAGACCATAAGATTTCTTTCAGTTCTTTTTCATCATGCAGTTAATGTTTTGATGAGTGTGCAGAGTGTTGAAGTAGTTTGTTGCTATGATTTTCTCATGCAACAGAAAGTTTTCTTTTCGTTCAGAACCTCATCTAATATATTTAAAAGCCTGAAAGATTAATGTATCTATATTGTAAGCCCAGTGGCATCCCTGTTATTTTTAAGTTGTGACCCCTTTATTATAAGAGGTTTTGAGTACAGGAATCATGAAATCTTGCTTCAGTTGTCAAGGAGCTTGGTTATATTACTCCAGGAGCACTGAATGCAGTTTAGCTCTCCTTATCTTAAAGATATTGCCTTAGAGGGAGTGCAGCAAAGGTTTGCCAGACTTGTTTCCAGATGTTGGGATTGCCCTATCAGGAGAGATTGGGTAACTGGGCCTGTATTCTCTATAGAGTTTTGAAGAATAAGAGATGATCTTGCATAAACTTACAAGGGAGCAAAAGAAATAGACAAGGTAGGTGCAATTAATATGATGCACGTTTGCCATTTTGGAGAGTCTGGAATCAGGGGTCACAATTTAAAAGTAACAGGGATGCCACTTCGATCCAAGATGAGGAGAAATATTTATACTCAGAGGATTGTGAACCTTGGTGTAATTGTCTACCACAATGGGTTGTGCAGTCCAGTCTTTGAGTATGTTTGAGATTGACAGATTTCTGATTACCAATGGCATATAGGGTTTTGAGGATTGGATAGATAAAAGCATTGAACTGAACGATCAGATTGTTTTGAATAGTGGGGCTGGCTCGATAGGCTGAATTACCAGCTCCTGCCCCTAGATATTTATCGCTCAATCAGTATCACAAAAATGGGTTATTTTGTCACATTCACGTGTTTTGTGGAATTTTGCTATGCACAAAGTGGCTGCCAACTTTTCTCCGTTCAAATAATGTAAATACCACAAAAGGTACTTAATTGATTCTAAAGCACTTTGAGATGTCTGCTGGACCTGCAAAGTACTATGTCAATATAACCCCTCTATGTTGGTAGACCTACACAGAGATGTCACAGCATTACTGGTGTAGAAAATAGGAATACCATGCTTGCCCAGTGAAAATTTAAAAATTATTTTCTTTCATCCAAATTGATTCTTTGTTTTGTTATGTGCAATTTTGAAGAATAAAATGGAAGAAAAATCTGTAATGTTGTTGGTTCTCTAAAATTATTAACAGAGCCTATTAGTGTTAATATTTATGGATTACAATCTAAATACCTTAAACTGTTGTTGTAGCGCTTCACAAATGAGGACCACTTGGCTGTTCACAAACACAAACATGAGATGACGTTAAAGTTTGGTCCAGCTCGTAATGACAGTGTCATCGTGGCTGGTAAGTGCCTTTTTTTTCATTTCCATATCTTGTAGTCTAAATTTAAAGAAGATAATGAAATATTGATTTTGTTTTGACATGAAAGCCTAATTCATTTAAAATATTGTAATACCATAATACTTTGTGCAAAAAGTTTTAATTGCTTAAACCTGTCTGGAAAAGCCTGTTTTACTGATATGAAGCAAAGAACTGTGGATGCTGGAAATCTGAAACAAAAACGGAAATTGCTGGAGAAACACATCAGATCTTCAGAGAGACCTTTCTGAAGAAGTGTCACTGGACATGAAATATAAACTCTGCTTTCTCTCCACTGATGCTGCCAGACTTGATACGTTTCTCCGACAATTTCTGTGTTTGTTCCTGTTTTACTAATAGTGTACATTTCTACATTAAAATTTTATATTCACTAAAATTGAGTTTGTGGATCATAAGTGTATCCGGTATTGCTTTAATAAAAGCAGAAAATACTGAATGTAGTTAGCAGTGTTAGGCATCAGCTGTGACGAGAAAAGCAGTTAACATTTGAAATCTGTGACTTTTCATTAGAGCTGAAAAAAGTTAGAAATGTAATAGATTTTGAGCAAGTGAAAGGGAGGCAGTGTGAAGATGAACGAAAGGAAAAAAATGGAGGACAGTGGAGAATAAATTGCTAAAGGTTTTGTGGTTCAAAAGCCGAAGAAGTTGATAATGGTTAAAGTAAGAGTCCAGACAAGGTGTGTATAGTAGGATAGAAGCCATCCAATGTAAAGGAAACGGGTGTAAGGAAGAAACAAAAAAGAAATCTGAACGAAAAAAGCCACAAGCACCCTCTTCTCCCATTTTCTTTAATAATCTGATTTTGAACCAGAAGTTCAGTTCTGAATGCTACAGTGTCAAGCCTAAAGACCATAAGAAACAGGAGAAGGCTGTTTGGCCCCTCAAGCCTGCTCCATAGTTGATCTCATATTCCTCATGTCTACACTCCTGCTCTCCTTTTTTATGACAATCACAGTTTCACAGTCAATATTACAGAAATTAGATTTATATTTCAGATTTATTAATTGGATTTTTTTTGTGTTTGTAGAGTGATTACATAAAATTATGTAGAACATTCTGAAACAGGCCATTCAGCCCAGCTAATCTAATGAAGTTGTTTATGTTGTTAATCAAATCATTTCTATCTTTTGTCCGCTAAATCCATTGTAACCATCTTTTTCCATTTCTCTTAGATGCTTCTTTAGTTTATTTATAAATGCACTTATCCTTTTCTTTTGCACTGTTCCTTGTGGCAGTGAATTCACATTCTCGTCACACTTTAGGTAAAGAAGTCTCTTCTGAATTTCTTACTAGATTTCTTGGTGACTATCTTATATTGATGGCCTCTAGTTATGCAGTTACCCACAGAGGATACATTCTTTAGAACTTTGAACATTCTCTCTGTATCCAGTCTATCAAAGTCTCTCGTTATTTTTAAAACCTATATTAAGTTACACCGAAGCCTTGTTTTCTCACAATAGAAATGACCCAGTTGCCTTTCTTTACTTGATGTGTATACCCATGAATTTCTAGTATAATTCTTCTGTGTCCTCTACAGTGCAGTATATCACTTTCATAATTTGACAATCAGAATTGCATGCAATATTTCAAATATGGTCCAATTAAAATTCAGCACAGTTTTAGCACTGTATTTTTCTAGATTTTAATTCTATCTTATTAAAAGAAAAGAATGGCTAGCTTTTTTTTAATGATCTTGCTAACCTATGACTCAGTTTTTAGAAATTGGTGTGTTTGTACTCCTGGATCACTTTGCTTCTCTTCCTCAGTGAGCTTGGCTGTCTGGCAGAGAACAGAGTGGGGATAAAAGGGTCCTTCCCAGGATGGCAGCCGGTGAAAAACTGGTGTTCCATGAGACTGTGTTGAGACCACATCTTTTCACTTTATACGTTAACCATCTAGATGAAGGAACTGAGAGCATTCTGGCTAAGTTTGCTGATGATGCAAAACTAGGTAGAGGGACTGGTTGCATTGCAGAGACGGGGAGGCTGCAGAAGGATTTGGACAGGTTGGAAGAGTGGGCAAAGTAGTGGCAGATGGGATACAACGTGGGAAGGTGTGAGGTCTTGCACTTTGATGGGAAGAATAGAGGCATGGACTATTTCTAAATGGGAGAAAATTCAGAAGTCTGAAATGCAAAGAGACTTGGGAGTTCTAGTCCAGGATTCTCTCAAAGTAAAGATGCTGGTTGAGTCAGTAGTTAGGAACACAAATCCACTGATGGCATTTATTTTGAGAGGGCTTGAATATAAAAGCAGGGATGTACTTCTGAGGCTCTGTCAGGTCACATTTGGAATATTGTGCACCGTTTTGGACCCCGTATCTCAGGAAGGATATACTGGTCCTGGAGCGTGTTTGGAGGAGGTTCATGAGAATGGTCCAAGGAATGAGAAGTTCAACATATGAGGAATATTTGAGGACTCTGGATTTATACTCTGTATGGAGTTTAGAAGGATGAGGGGGAATCTAATTGAAATGTACAGAATACTGAATGGCCTGGACTGAGTAGATGTTGGGAAGATATTTTCCATTGGTAGGAGAGACTAGGACCCGAGGGCACAGCCTTACAATAAAGCAAAGCCCTTTTAGAACTGAGATAAGGAGAAACATTTTCAGCCAGAGATTGGTAAATCTATGGAATTCATTAGAGAAGGCAGTGAAGGCCTGGTCACTGAGTATATTTAAGACTGAGATATCTAAGTTCTTGAGGATCAAGAGTTACGGGGAGAAAGCGGGAGAATGGGGTTGAGAAATATATCATGATTGAATGGTGGGGCAGACTCGACAGGCTGAATGGCCTAATTTTTGCTCCTGTGTTTTATGGTCTTATGGAGACTTGCACCTTTCGAGTAATAAGTTACCTTCCTACTGCCAAAATGTGCTACCTCTGATTTATCTGTGCTGAATTCCATTCAATTATTTGCTCATTCTACATGTTTATTAATATTCTTCTGTAATTGTTGCAGTCCTCCTCAATGTTATTGTATCCCCCTCAACTCACAACCACCACCACCCTAATTTGATACGATGTGAAAATTTAGAAATTATGTTTTTGACTCCAAAGTCCATATCACTACAGTAAATTTGAACAACAGTAGTTCCAACACATATTTGTGGAACATCATTTCCCACTTTGTTCCACTATGAACATCTACCCTTTGCTCCCAATCTCTGCTTTTTGTCTTAAAGCTAGCTAGTACTCTAATTTAGTACTTGTCCCTTGACTTCATATTTTATTAATTTACTTGTTTATTATTATTGCCATTTAATAATTCAGATGAAATACATCTTCTGCATTTCTTTTGTCCACTCTCTGTTATCTCCTCATAAGATTGAGTTCATCAAGCAAGATTTTTATTTTTGAAATCCATGTTGACTATTTATTGTTATATTTCTCATTCCCTGGGACAGATTCTTCTGCCCTCTTTAGTGACATGTTTAGAGGTGCCATGCTCTACTTGGTCTGGGCTGAGAAGGACTTCCACCTCACCCTAATTGATATCCTTAAATGAACCTTTAATGACCACAATGGACCTCATCCCATTTCTGTGTAGGCCTGTCACAATGTGGGGAGCAGAAGCAAACCTGCTTGCCATCTCCTGGGGTAGGTTCTACCTTCAAAGTACACAATGCCTGATTGATGGACTTAACATATTGAAGGAAGGGGCTACTGAGAGTCAATCTATTGCCCTTGCTACCAGCCTGAATCCCACAAAACATGTTTAGCCTGAGTTGCTCTGAGATTTTGAGCTTTAGGTGCCTGTATTTCCAGTAACAACCACCACCTCAGTGGAGCTTGGCTGAGCAAAACACCTCTGATTGGCAAACTCTTTTCCTCTTGGTCAGCAGAACCTTGGACCTTGAGATGAAGGCTATTTAACTGCCTAGTTGCCTCATTTCTTGGCAAACCTTCTGAAAGGAAGCAACAAGGGGTTTCACCACATCTCTGGCCAGCAGACAAGACTCCTATCATCTCCACTGAACTTTGCCCCTTATTTTTATGTCCTGTCCTTTCGGATTCCGGTGTTATTCTTCCAACTGACATTAAGTTCAGTGGTCTGTAATTCCATGGACATGTTTTGTCGTACGCCTCTAGTAAAGAAATTACTTTAGTTATCTGGCATGACACCTTTTTCCAATGAGTTATTAAGTATGAGTAATTATAACTCTGCTATCTCTTTAGATTCTTTAAAATACGTGAATGCAATCCATCTGGACCAGGATTCTTATCATGCATGTGTTTGTTTAGTTTATATAATATATTCACCTTCTATATTTTATGGGCACTTATCTCATTAATCATCTCATTTAATGTCAAGTCTACTGTTCAGTTATCCTCTTGAGGTGATATAATTATTTAATATTTCTACCGTCTCTCCTATCTCTAAATCATAACTTGTGATATCCCGTAATGGTTCTTTTCACAACACGTCCTTTCTTTTCAATTGGTATGCCTGTAAAATATTTGACTTTTGTTTTATATTTTCTATTATCTCTCTTTTCCAACCCTTTAACTATGTAATTCACTTGATCTGCCTGCTCCAATGCCAATTTTCAAATGGTTCATGCAGTATCTAGGGATAATGACCTTTGAGGCCCTGCTTTGCCATTCTCCTTTTTTGATTTGTTCTTCATGTCTGTTATACAAATGGACAGATTTACTTACAAATTCACTGGATGTTTCCATTAAAGCTTTGATGAAAGTTTAGTAGACTCTATTAACTTAATCTAAAAAGTGCCTTTTCTTTTACTGTTTTGAATCCATTCAGACCAAACTCCAACTCCAACTCGTTTCCTTAAGAATTGTGAAGAGGTAGGGCTTTTTAATGAGCTGGCAAGTCCATTTGAAAATGAATTTAAGAAGGCTTCAGAAGATGACATCAAAAAGGTGAATAGTATTTATGTCTAGACTTTCTTAATATTGAAACATGGTTTCATGGCAACAGTTGGTATGACTGAGCTAAATTTTCAGAGGATGTCTTGTTACAATGTTTACACAGATCTTTAATGTAACTAATTACTGAATAATGTACTTTGGACAACAGATATTTTGTGACCCCTTTCTGGTGCAGTCGGTTCAGATATAATGCGGTAGTTCTGTTTGCGTGCCATCCTGCATTATAAGAAAATCATGCAGTAGCAGCACCGTTTAAACTAATGTGGCTGGAATCGCATTATAGCCAATACAGATAATGAAAGTTTCCATTCTACAAATAACAGTCTAAATTATCCAATCATGTTCAAGCCAATTCGTGTTGAAGAAACATGCTTTATAACAAAACCGGCAGTATTGTATGTAGCACCAAAATAGCAATCCTGGTTTAAGTCTGAATGTATTTATTACTTATCCTTTAAGTTTTACATATGATGAATTTGCCATTTTTGAAGATACTAAAAGGAATGTGAACTTCAGAAATTGTAGTGAATGGACAAAATTCTCTGGGGAAAGTGTGGATAAAATATTGTGGAAAATGTGATAATTGGAAATATTTTAATGAATCTGTGCAACTCATTGGTGTCTTTACGAAAGACACCAATGAGTTCCTATCACAGCCACATTTTTAAACAAAACATAGAATGTAACTGGTAAAAAACTTCCATCTTTGATTATAGTTATAATATTTCTCTTGATTGCCCAATCAGTTACAAACAAAATGTTTTCTACATCTGTTCATGCCTTCACTGCTCAATTAGCTGAATACAGAAAGCTTTGTTTTAACTGGCACCTTGTGAACTAGCTTTCTCGATAAACAGGCAAAAATGATATACCTCAATTACAGCCAAGTTTATTGTATTATTCTGTCCAATTATAATAGCTTTTTAAAATTTACTTACCTTGGTATAAATATACTTGTTGTTCAATCAAATGACCACACGAAATACAACAGTTGATTCAATTTCGAGTGAGTTTCTCCTCAAATACTGCAATCTACCTCAGTGTCCGAATAGTCAGTTGAGGATGCAAGTGAGAAGGCTGTCTGCCGATAAGTTTTATTTAAGGCAAAGTCGCATTATTATTTAAATGATTTATGCTATAAATAATGTATAACGATGATGTGCATACCTCTATCATGCTTCCATTACTTAGCACATGTTTTGCATTGATTATGTGGACTCGTCAATATCCAGAATATTTGATCAGTCGGCACACTCCTGGCTCAATAGGTGCTAGATAATAAAAGGTTTACTGTATTTCGATTTTTTTTTTTTCTCCCAATTTTGTTCAAGAGGAATAATGCATTTTTGAAGATCCTGGAATTGAAGTTGAATCCAGGAAGAATGTGTGCTCTACACACTTCTTGAGACCAGTGACCAAGCAGTTTGTGATAGTACAACAAGCTGCTTGCCAATTGTAAAGGTTCAGCAAGATTGATTACTTCAAATGCTAACTGAATATTCTGAATGTGGTGGGAAGAAATTGGTCGATGAAAACTGACAGCTGGGACCTACCCATAGTCTTATTGTGGAGACATGAAAAGACCACTTATCCTAGGATATACAAAATTATGAGCAAAAAAAGAATTAGCGTACATTTTGGTGGAAACCTTCAGTCATCTTTTTAAGGACTTCTGGTAATTGCTTAGTTGCTGAGAGTCTATATAAATTGTAGTGTGCATAACACATGACATGATTGTACGCAATCTAATTTGGTAAAAGGGCCTGATGCCCGCTCCTTTGGAACCTCTACTAAGCAGCAATGTGGCAGGAGGGGTTCTTCTGGAGCAGAACAAGCCTGCCATTTTGTTGCCTGCCATTTTGGATCCTTGTAATTACGTATTTTTTAGACCGTAGGGTCTTCAAATTTCTAAGCCTATAGCTTTGTCAGTACTAATGTATACAAGTTGATTTATTCATGTTTTTCGTGACATTGTTCATATTTTTTATATTGTGCTGTGATTAACTGGGCACATCTTATTGTTGGTTATCTTTACATTATGTTAATAAATTCATGCCTAAGGACAAAAATTCAAACCATACAGTTTTCTAGAAATATATATATAATTGCTCAAAATTGGTATTGATTTTAGTTTTCACTGAAGTCTATGGGTTTCATTGCTTAGATGCCCTTGGACATGTCACCACTTGCTTTACCGGCAGTTAGAACTAAAGTGGAAGATATGCCGATTGTGGAAACAAGTCATCAGAATAGTCCCCTCCCTCACCCAGAGTCAACCACCAGTGATGAAAAGGTACTAAGTTTACATTATCAATTATTTTAAGTTGCAGCTTGAAATTTTCTGAAGAAAATGAAGGTTAATTTAAGGAGAGAAACTGAAGAGAATCTGAAATCTGTTTCTCATTGCATAAAGCTAGGATAGCAGTGGGAGTAAGTAAAACTGATTGGTTAAATTGAACAAAAATATGTTGCGAACAATTTTGAAATGAAGTTGCTAAATTAAATGGATTTATTTTTAAAAATACACCACACAATCTTCTCAAAAATCACATTGGCACTGTCTTTTGCAGCAACTTAATTTCCAGATGTTCTTTTGAAATTAGAATGTTTTATAGGAAAAACCCACATGAAAGAAACCCTTAGGGATAAAATCATGTACTTTAAAAAAGTTGCTGACGTTAGCAGCTACGGAACAAACCACATGCTCACCACATGGAAATGTGCCTCAGGAAGGACTTGTCAGAATAAATAACTGACAGAAACCAGGCTCAGGGGAAGTTGTGATTTAGATTAGTTTGGTTGATATTGTTTATATTCATATAAAATCTGATGTTAAGTTAAATGTTTTGGCAATTGATGTAGTAGTAACGTTTTGGTCACAATCAGTGTGTGTTCAAGATTGTTGAGGCTGTTAGACTGAGATGAAATTTGCCAGTTCTCAGCATGCCATTAGCTGAAGTGTTAAGTAGAAGTAGTAGTATTTTCAATCAAGAGGGAAATAAAGTTGGTGTGGATTACAGCATCCTACACTTGACCAAGTGGATGATAACGGACATTGAGTGTCTGCATACTAGATTGTCTTTCACTCCAAACTGTAAAAGGATGCATGGGGATTGGGAAGTAATTTAGAAGATAAGAAATGGAAACAAGAATTCTATTTCAGACAAAGCTTTCATTTTCTGCAAAAGACAGTGCCCTCAAGGCTCAAAATTAAGAAAGCTGGACCAGTAATTGTAAGATAATTAATGCGCATGAAAATGTTTGGCTATTACAGTACAACAAACAAGGATGCTGAAAATGTCAGCATGTCAGGCAGCAGCTTGGGAGAGAAAAACAAGATTAATGCTTTAGATCAATGGATTTTCATCAGAATTGGGAAAAAAGTTTCTGGCGTTTGTAGGTTTAGCCTATGCTTTTTAGTTTTTAGGATTTTATTCAAGATCTTTTCTTTTCAGGAAACAGCCTTTAATATTTTTCTCTCTGCTGTTTAACTTCAAAACAATCTTATTTGTTATTTTTCTGCTGAAGGATCTCTTGTAGATGATTAACGTATTTTTAAAAGTGTTGACTTTTCTGCAATGCAGTATTTGTAATGCAGTAAAAATATAATTAAAAATTTGTTTTAATATCTGATCTAGCTGTCAATATCCCAGCAAAAAGGATACAGCTAATGTACAACCAGCGAGTTGCTAGTTCCAACTTCTGACTAGCCACTTAGTCTGAGAAAGCAAGTCATAGGACTGGTCTTTGTTTCATATTGTATCTGATCTGTGTTTGTACCTCACCGCAACACCTCAGAGGGACCAGACAATTTTGATATTGAGAATTCAAGGCATTAATCAGCTTACGCAGAGGTAGTATTATGCATCTTTGGAGCAAGTGGGGCATGATGCTGGATCTCCTGGCTCAGAAATAGGGACATTGCCACTGTGTCACATGAACCTCGAATGTTGTCCAATATTTTCTAATCAACCTGTAAAAAGATATTATTACATACCTCTGGCACTGGTGGCACTTGAACTCAGGTCTCCTGGCTCAGAGTTAAGGATAATGACACTGCTCCACAAGAGCCACTTAACATTGTATTATGTATTTTCAGTCAACCTGTTCATGTTACAACATTCCTCCCTCCCTCAAGTGGGACTTGAATCCAGGCCTCCTGGCTCACAAGTAAATGTTGCACAATTTTATAGTGATCAGAGTTTAACACCAGAAATGTCACTAATTTTAATTCATTTCTTTGAGTTGCTACCCTTCACATACTGTCTCTCAGAAACAGTTCAACTCTAATTTTCAGTAGATCTAGTGCATTAGTCAGAAAAAAATGAACTAAAAACTAGTAAGGCAAGCATTTTTTATTTGAAAAATGCAGTTTTTTATTGTAAAATAAAATAATTCTGTTTTGTAAGGAAGCTGATATGAAGTTTAAATGCTAAAATTCACTTAAATTTTATTATATTAAGGTATTGGAGTTAAATTGATTATGATCCACAGAAATTTTTTTTGTGCATCGCTTTTGGACATAATATTGAAATCTGTTACCAAATAAATCCTTGGTACCATTTAGCAATCATGTAGAAGGTTGTGACTTTAACTGACATCAAAACTGTTATCAGGAAATGAAAAATTATTGATTTATAGCGAGTCTGTTCTGTATTAGTGCCCAGAAAAGTAATTTCAAATGTGATGTTACATATACTTTACCTACACACATGTTTTATGCGCTTAGGAAACATGAAACTTACTCACCAATATATTTTATGATTTGGGGTTTGAGGTTAGGGGAATTTAAACAGTTTAAATATTATAGGTCAGCTAACCCATCAGTGTTTGGCACAAGCCTGACCCATCCTTATAATTGGGTTGATGAATAAAGCACCTGTTAGGTCCCCTGCCCTTTGAACTATCAAAGCCTTTAAGTAGTCAATTTATGGTCCCTTTTGGATTTCAATCTGCTTCAACTGTCATAATAGGCTGAGCAATGCATGGGAGTGACAGCAACAACCATTCTTTTCACCAATATTGGTGAAACATTGGGAAGAAAGGGAGTTGCTCCTTCTGTACATATCGGGGTCTCTACTGAGATGTTATTCACCAGCAGACTCCACAGAGTCTTCAGTGCAGCCTTCATATTCTTCTCTGCCTTGCCCATCCCTATACAATAAAGGCTCCTCTTATCTGTTGGTTGGAGTTTTGTATTCTTGGGATTTTCTGGCAGGCCCAGCATGCCCATTTGTCTCTTCTGGCATTGCTGCAACTACATGAACTGCTGACCAATTTGTTTGGCACTCTCAAAAATAGACTTTCCTTCCACTGAGGAGCAATAGTTGCAATTGACCTTTTTCAAAAGGAGGTAAAGTGCCTAGGTTGAAAATGAGGTTTTGCTTCTCCAGCTTATGTTGAACATCATTGGAACACTATCACAGGTCAGTGACAGAAATGGGAGCAAGGTGATTTATTGAAATCATGAGAAACTAGAACGTCATGATTGGTCCTTTCCGCAGAGCGAAGGCATTCTGCAAAGCGGTCACCCAGTTTGTATTTGATTTCTCAGTTTAAAGGAGATTGCATTTTGAGCACACATACAGAAGAGTAAAATGCTGCTTCACCTGGAAGATGTGTTTGCAGCTTTGGTTGGTGAGGAGGGAGGAGATAAATTGTGATGGAAGAGTCAGCCAAGGTGTGATGGAGGGAATGGTCTCTGCAGAATGCTGAGAGTGGAAGTATGGGAAAGATGTGTTTGGTGGTGGTATTCTGCTGGCAGAATGGCAGAAGATGATCTTTTGAGTGCAGAGGCTGGTGGAGTGGAAAGTGAGGAGAAGAGGAACCCTATTATTTTTCTGGGATGGAGGGAAAGGGGTGAGGGCAGAACTAAGAGAGATGGGTCAGACACATTTGACAGCCATGTCAACCACTGTTTGTATGGGTGTGTCCTTGTTTCAGGAAAATGGAGGAAATGTCAGAGCTCTGGAGGAATAACATCATTGTACAGATGAGACTGGCAAACTGAGAAACTGGAAAGGTATCCTTGCAGGAAGTGGGATGTGAGGAAGTGTACTTGGAGCTAACTGTAGGATTCATGGTTTGTAGTGAATGTTGGTGAACAGCCTATTGTTATGGACCAGACCAGACCAGACCAGACCTCAAAATACATTAAGATGGTAGCCTAGACCCTACTTTACAGGTAAATGTAAGGTGTTGCATTCCAGATGCAATCCGATTAGTCAAACTACTCGACAATATGCAAAACACAACTTATTCAAACACCAAAGAGCTATTGTCTCATTCTTTTCAATGAAATTCAAAGAAAATCATTAATTATTTTGGTTGATTTTAAAATGTTGCAGTGAAGATATAGCAGCTGTTATATTCTTTCTAAGTAACAAGGAAGGCAAACAGCAAACTTTCTCAATGCTACTCATAACTGCAATTAATTCAATTGCATATCTGTGATATTATGAATAATGAACTCTGAAGTTGGTGCTCTTGTAGATGAAAGGTGGGTGTGCAAGGCAATTGTGCTATTTATTCACTTGATTACACTGAAGTAACAAAACATTCTGGCCAAGATTGTCAAATTCAAGGCAGAAATTGTGAGCCAGGCCATTCCTGGTATTACGCTATCCAGTAGTGCCCACCAATGCTTTTTTATGATGGGATGCCAGGGACTGGTTGGAATCAGGCTCCTGCCTCCGAAAGCAGGTCCAGCTGAGCAGATGTTGAAAATGCCACATTAGAAGACCTGCTCACTGGGGCATTGACCATTTTTGTAAATGATGTTCAGCACTATTATGCCTCACCCACCTCAATTCCAAATGCCTAGTGTACCCTCCATATCCCCTCATATCTTCCATATCCCATGTCCCATGTTAGAGTGCTACCTCCATATTCCAAAGCCTCTTCCACATTTATCCTTCTTTCCCATGTTTTACTTGACCCTGAACTAAACTTGTACTCCTTTCTCAATTTCTATTTGAATATCATCACAACAGTACGAATGTGGGTTCCAGTGTTAACTTGAAAATGTGTTACATGAATAGAGTTGAAAGTGTACTGATTGAGTTGGAATCTGTCGTTGAATGCTCTCTTCTCATCCATGTGGCTCATTTTAAACCCCAAGTGAAATGGGAGTGGATAGACAATAAAAATTATCGATTTTTACAGAAGGACATTTGGGTCCAACATGCCCACTTCCTCCTCAAGATTACACATTTCGATGCTGGCAAGAAAAGTACTTGTCACATTTCCTCTTTGAATGTGATTGGGTGCTTATTGATGCAAAACATTTTTGGGGGAGAAAGGCATCAATGTGACTGTTCAAAAATACTTTTTTACTTGGTTCCAAATTTTACTTCAGCAGAACAGATTTTCAAAGCTTGGGAAAGTGACCAGGGAAACAGAGGCAAGTTTAAGCATCAATTCAGCGCAGTATTAAAGTTGTCATTGTCGTATTTGAATGAAATCTCACTTAATTCATGCACAGTAACTTCTATTGTTCAATCACTGCCAACTCACGTGCTTGGAGTTAAAAATTGCCCACATGGATGGGGAGAGAACATTGAACTATATAGAAATATGTATAGCTGCATAGTGAAGAGAACAGAATAGATGACAAAAAAGAAAATAGTAGAGACGCTTTTCCATCATACCACTGGAGAGTAATTCACTATCTCCTGAAAAATACTCCGGGCATTAAGGCACATAGAATCCCACAATATGTCTGGGTAACAAGTTGCGCTTGACAAAATCTCTAGGGAGTCACTAGGTTAATTTCAACTTTTGAAAAAGTAAGCAATTGTGCAGGAAGTAGCACAAAATAATGTAAATGCACTCATAACACTGTAGAAATTGAATAACAACCCAGAAACTGCTGGAGCAGCTCACCTCTTGACAAGTGCTGGGAATTACTTCAACCTTCAGATCAAAACTTTTTCATGGCAATTTGCTGCAAATATATCGTAGCAACACCAGAGAGAGACCTCATGAAAATCTAGGCGAATCAATGGTCTATCCTTTTAACCAATCAAATTTAACATTAGAAAAGGGCAGTCGATGAATTTGAATCAAATTAGATATAGAAAGAGAAATAGAAAGTGAAGAAATATTGGACTAAGAGAGAGACAGACACAAAGAAAAATTAAGGAGGAAAGTTCAATTGAAAAAGACCTCTGAGAACAAATTTTATCTGCAATAGTGATATTAATAGTTTCAACTGTTCCCTTTCTGAAGCTCCAAGACTCCGGATCACAAATCACATGATTAACAAGATCCTTACAATGTGAAATACCAATGCTAAATGACTGTGACGAGTGTCATTTGTATTTAGGGTATAAATACAGCAACTTGTTAACAATCAAAAGGAGATGGATAGTGTGTTCCTGCTTTTTGCAAGGATCCTTGCAGACTGACAAAAATCCATCCAACAATTTATGGAATTGCACATTTCATGGTGTATATCTTCCTCACCACAAATTGCTATGATTTTATGCAGTTTCCTGAACTTCATATTATTTTTCTAGCAATTTGAGTTATTAGCACAATATAACAACTTCTTCGCTGCTAGCTCAGTCCACTTATAAGTCTGTTGCTTACAGTTCATACCTTTGAATTATTATACTGTATCAATGCATATATTTCAAAACAAAGTATTCATAAAAAAAACTATCTGACAACTCTCTCAAAGTCACCCTGTTCGATCACCCACCTCTTTAAATATCTAACCATTCTCCCTTAATTTATTTTCACACTCTGTTTTCATTGCACAGTAATTCAGATTCTTTGCATATAGTTTGGTTGCTGTTTTGAGCACTATCACCAATGTCTGCGTTTTCTTGCAGTAACATTGCAACCAGGATTGTACATACAACTCCAAGGATGATTATAGTACAGGCTTGAGAATTTATGTTCTATCCTTCTGACCCTACATTGAATATCTGGCTGGCTGCTACACTGATAGTTTTGTTGAGCTAACTGTCAATACCTAAAGTCAGTCTTCTGCATTGTCTCATATAGTCTAGTTATATTGCCCTTCTTTATTTTCATTTTCTAGTCTCATTGCCTTATATTTTAAATGCTCTTGGATGTTTATGACATCATCTTTTAAATCGATTTTAATCCCATTGTTTTTGGTTTCTTCTCTGTCTACATGTTGTCCAATGTTTGTTTATTATGTCTACCTACATTTCTCAATCTCTAGCTTTCCTTATATTGTAGAGACGCGAGTAGAAGAGGCATGCACCAAGAACTACCTCAGTCAGTACGAGAACTGAACTTATACCATCAATGCCAATAAGCATCACATCTAACCATTTGATCTATTTAGCATTACTGCATTTGGTTTATAATGATCCAGTGAAGTGCCTTCAGACACTTTATTACGTTAAAGGTATTTTTTAAATGCAGTTTTGACGGAGTTGAGTTCTCATCTCTGACACTCCATGCAATACTTCACTGAAGTATCAACTACTGTATGTCAATATTTAAGTTTTGGAGTGTGGATGCCACAGCCTCCAACTCAGGTGGAAAACTGTTACCACTGTTTAATGTTGTGTTCCTGTTGTTTAAAACTCCATTAATCAGTTTGGTGTCTCATGTAAATACTTTGCATTTGTCCCTAGTTCCCAATTGTTTATATATTTTTATACCGTAAGTGACCATGGGCTAACTAAGCACTGTGTGGCATGTTGCTTATGATCGCTTGTTGTATTGATGCAGCTCTATACAAATCATCTTTTGACATATAAGGTATAATTTATTTTCAGTTCATTTTAGAAGCACGCCTATGATTCCATGCCTTCCTGTACCATGGAAAATTGTATCTCATACATTCTTTTTCTTTTTAGTGGATAGGCACTGCAGCTGCATCTAGTGGCAGAAGTCTGTAATAAGGCATTGCAGAGTTTTTTTCATGGTAGTCTAGATGTTAATACTTAAATCTAGAAAGATTGTTAACAAGGATTTCATTGAGATATATAAATGTGAAGTTGTATAATAGTTGAATGAGATAGCAGATATAGTAAAGGCAAAAGTATTTGTGATGCTTGAAGTGCTACTGAATCATATAAACAAAATGCAAGGTTACTGGAAGTATGACTTAAGTTTTCTTAAATACGCAAAAAGCAAATGATTAATATTTCTGTAGGTGAATTTTTTAAAAAATTATATTTGTTAATGTATAAAATTTATTCTTTTATGGAAATACATTTGCTATAAAAGTGATAAGGGTTGCTAAGAAAGTCAGCAGAGCTTGGAATAAAATAATGTACCTGGGAGGTCAATCATTTATGGAGGACATTTATGATCTCATTAAATTTATTATTGCCTATTCATTATTGGATGGATTTAATGTCAGCTTTAAATAGTGGTAACAGTCTTCCACCTGAGTTGGAAACTGTGGGATTCACTCCAAAACTTAAATATTAATGTATGGTAGGCTGAAAGATCATTGAAATTTTGCATGGAATGTCAGAGATGAGAATTCAACTCTATCAAAGCTGTGTTTAAAAAATGCCTTTAACATAATAAAGTGTCCAAATGCACTTTGTTGGAGCATTATAAAGCAAAATTTAGCACTGAGCCACGTAAGGATATATTGGGGCAGATAACTAAAATCTATGTCAAAGGGGTAAGTTTGAGGAACATCTTTAAAGAAGGACAAGTAGACAGAGACCTTTAAGGATGAAATTCTAGAGCTGAAGGCACAAGAATGGTGGAGTATTTAAATTTGGGAACTTTGAAGCAACCAGAATTGGAGGATTAAAGATACGGAGTGCTGTGGGGTTGAGGTGATTAGAGATTAGAAAGGCTGAGATCATGAAGGGATTTGAAGACACTTGTGAAATTTTTAAAGCTAAGACATTGATTAAATGGTAGATAGCATAGGTTGATGTAGTGGTGATGGATGATCAAGGACATGGGCATCAGATTTTTAGATAATCTCCAGTTTACAGAGGGTAGAATATGGCCATGAGGTGTGTTGGAAAGGTCTGGTCTAGAAGTTGCAAAGGCTTCAGTAGCATCAGATGAGCCTGAGGGGAGGTGTGGGTGAAGCTGTGGAAGTGGAAATATCCAGTCCTGGTTATGCAGAGATAAGTGACTAAAAACTCATCTTTTTAAACTGTGATGCAGTTCTGTTGCGCAGTTCTCTTTAAGACAGATGACATCACAACATGTTACACTTAGGTATGAAAGGTCCATATCTTACACTCTATAAATTCAGTTGCTTGTCAGTTTGCAAATTGGTCTGTTAGTCAGCCAGTCAACTGCATATATAATGAAATAGTAATTTAAGTATGCAAATAACCCGCAGACTTGTATTGAAAACAACAAATGTTGGAGATGACTCTTCATCAGAGAGTCATTTAGATTCGAAACATTACCTCTGTCCCTCCATGAATGTTGCCTGACCCGCTGTGATCTCCAGCATTTGTTTTTAGTTCAGATCCCAGCATCTGCAGTAATTTGCTCCTATCCAGACTAGTACATCTGAGAAATGATATTAATGTACCTAGTTAGTTGTTAATAAACTTCTAGATACCAATACAAACACGACTCTGTAATATATGTTACATGTGATAACATATAGGAAGCCACAAAACACATAAAATATTATCGTTCTCATTCTGCTTATGCATTAAGCAGTTGCCAGTAGCTGGAGTCAGTAGCTAAGGAACAAAGTTCATGGCAAGGATCAAAGACCAACGCTTTGGGTCTTTCCAGTATTAAATTGGAGGAATTGTCTACTCTTGCTGCACAAATTTCAGACAAGCAGTCAGATAATTTAAAGGCAGTGGTAGAGTGAGGAGAGTGCTGGTGAGGTTTAGCTTGGTGTTATCAAACATGTGAGAATGGACCATGCAGTTTCGAATGATGATGTTAAGAGAGAAGGGCAGGATATATGACAGAAATGGCAGAGGCCGTGGTTAAATTTTCAGGGAAACTAGAGATAATGGTGTGGGTACATGTTACAGGTGATTTTCTAGCACTGATTAGATAAAGAATGGAAACAGCGGAGTGCGTTCCCATCCTAATGGAGGACAGATGTTGGGAGGTAGATACTATTGTCAACCAAGTGACAGACTTGATTGGCAGTTTGATAATGATGAAGAGAGTGAGTTTGGATGATGATTTGTAATTTTGATAAGAGTTATTTCTATGCATTGGCTGGACCTTTCACCAGATTGGGGGATTCAAACCTGGGTTCTAGGCAAGAAGGCCACATTTTATGCTTTTTTTGAAACATTAACTGGACATTTGTGTCACTGCCATTTGTCTATTTTTATGAAGTACAAAACAGTTGATCTCATAATATCAGTAACTCAAAGACCGAATTTGTTTTATGTGAAGGATTTGGGATGTTTCTGAAAGCTGTGATAAAGAACTTAATTAATTTTTAAAATGTTCTTCTGTGGTATTCCTATAGCCTTCTAAATCATTTTATTTAGTTCCATAGTAGATATTTCATAGCAAACTTGTAAAAAAAAGTGCTCTAACAATGCAGCAGACAAATCAAATTGTCAATCTTCCATGTCTGCTATTTCTTTAAGAATGACATTTTAAAATTTCTCCAAATGTATGAACTATTCCAGCTGTTTGAGCTGTGTGTTATTTGCAGGTTATGCGTGTTATTATATTATGTGTAAATGCACAATTCACCGTTTTGAATCAGTGATTCGAAAGATCCTGGTGATCATAATAGTCAGTGGAGGCTCAGTATATATGCCACATTGTTTTTTAAGTAACCGTGGTATCAAATTTGTCTAAATATATTTGTCATCCTATTGATCTGTGTTGTGATTTGTGATGCATTCTGGGGGCCAAAGTATCTTCTGTTAAACTATAGTTAAAAATGATAGAAATCAACTTCTGACTTTCAGTCCCATCTTGGCTCGGCCTAGCAGCTGTCGCTAGAAATGACAGACTTGACGCACATTCTATTAAGGCTGAAAATGTGTTGCTGGAAAAGCGCAGCAGGTCAGGCAGCATCCAAGGAAAAGGAGAATTGACGTTTCGGGCATAAGCCCTTCTTCAGGAATTCCTGAAGGAGGGCTTATGCCCGAAACGTCGATTCTCCTGTTCCTTGGATGCTGCCTGACCTGCTGCGCTTTTCCAGCAACACATTTTCAGCTCTGATCTCCAGCATCTGCAGTCCTCACTTTCTCCTCGCACATTCTATTAAAACAACATAAATGCTGCATTCAATATTCAATACAATAGGAGTAATAGATTGAGAGTTTGCTGTGATAGTCAAAGAGTATGGTACTGGAAAAATACAGCCGGTCAAGCAGCATCCGAGGAACAGGAGAATTAACGTTTCAGGCATAAGCCCTTCATCAGGATTGAGCCTTGTGCGCCAAGGGGATTGAGAGATAAGTGGGAGGGGGATGGGGCTGAGGGAAGGTAGCTGGGAATGCAATTGGTAGATGAAGAGGGAGGGGGTGGTGGTGAAAGTGATAGGTTGGAGAGTAGGATGGAGCAGATAAGTGGGAAGCCCCCCCTTCAGCTACCTATCACACTCTCAGCTACCCTCCCCCCCTCCCCAGCCTTATTCTTCTCCCTTGCCCTGCCCCCCATTTATCTCTCAGCCCCCTTGGTGCACAAGCCTCATTTCTGATGAAGGACTTATGCCTGAAATGTCGATTCTCCTGCTCCTTGTCTGTTGCCTGACGAGCTGTGCTTTTCTAGCACTACACTCTTTGACTCTGATCTCCAGCATCTGCAGTCCTCACTTTCTCCTTTGCTGTGATAGTGGCAATTAACTGCTGAAATAGTATGGTTTAATTTAATGGATGGAATAGGCTTCTGGTTGTATTGTTGGTTTGTTGGTGTCACCTTGTATGAATTATTTGTAATCTACAATATCAAGTAGTTGCAGTTTCTTTTTTCGGTCAAGTTTGACACTTTTGATGCAATTAGTAGGAATGCACACTTATTTACCTTGAGGCATTGAATCAACATCCCACATTCTATCATGTGTGTTTTTCGCAAATTTTGTCTGTTCTTCTAATCAACTTTTAATGAATAAATCAATGTTATTAATAAAATGAGCATGCAGAAAACATTCACAGTGAAGTTGCCATTGTGTTTGACTAAATTTCTTTGGAATATATCATAACGGGACTGATTTTGCTTTGATTGTATGATTGATTTTAACAGTTTTACAATTGATGGACCATAAACCATGGTTCAGCAAAATGATGCTATATATCTTTGAAATATATATTGAAATTGATCATCGTATCCTGTTCACAAGTTCATCTTATGCTTTCTATTGGCTACTTCAAAAACTGCAGTGTTATTATCTATAACATAAAAAAGCTTGCATCAGATGTGCATTACAAGTTATGACTTCAAATCCCATAATGAAAAGTTGTAAAATTAAATTCAATAAATTTGATAATTTATGGGTTAGCCCCAGGAATAAATTACCTTCAATACTGCTAGATTATTTTAAAACCTCAAATGGTTCACAAAAGACCTTCAGCAAAGGGAGTCTGGCCACTCTGCCTGATTTAGCCAGCACTTGACTCCAGTCTCACAATATGTACTTGACCTCTAATGCCCTCTTTAGTGGCCTAGTAAGGCACCTCAGTCATGAGCAGCTTTGCATCCTGTCACAAACCTTACTTCCTAATGTTTGTGTTTATTAGTTGCTCTTGTCTGTCAACAATTATCATTAGAAATTACTATCAGGATTTTCTACCTATTCACAATCCAGTTACAGATTGCTCTAAAAGGAATGTTTCTGAAGTCTCCCAATCCCATTAACATTTTTGTACCTGTAAAACCAAACTTGTATTCATCAAATGATTGTGTGTATTGCCACAGGCAATTGACAGTAGTAATGCATTGTAAACTTTGTACATTGCACTAACTTCCATTCCTCTTCATAAATTCCTGGACAAATTTGTAATGGAAACTGCTGAGATAAATTTATCATGTTGTAATTGCCACCCACCTTCCAGTAGTGCAGTAAAAGCTCCTAGATAAAGTTCTGTCAAAGATAGAATCAGTTTTAAACAAGTCAGCATTTGAATGTAGGTTTAATAGCACCGTATATTATTAAAGAAAGATCTTTCATGATGTATAATTTAATTTGGAAACTAAAATCTGACACTACGAACTGCTAACTTGTGACACGTGCTGCAACAGTACCTTTACAAATGGAAAAAAAAGTGCAACCTTATTCTTTCACCATCTCTCTGCTTGTTGGTTTAGATTGCCTCCCAATAAGGTAGTGTCTCAATCTCAAAGTTCTCATCTTTGTTTTCAAATTCCTCCATGGCCACACCTTTTCCTACCTCCGTAACGTTTTTTTAGCTTTACAGCTCACCAAAATCTCTGCCTTCTTCAAATTCTGGCCTCTTTCTTGGTCATTCCTGATTCTAATGACTTCACCTTTGGCAGCCATGCTTTTAACAATCTGGGCCCTAGGCACAGAAGTTTCATCCCTAAACATTACTACCTCATTCCCTTTCAAAATCCATTTAAACCTACTTCATTTGTTCTATAATCTGCCTGTTCCTTGATATCAAATTTTATTTGTTGGTGAAACGCTTGGGACATTTTAGTACATTAAAGGCAAGTTGTTATTGAACCATTATCTTCAGATTAACTTTTAGCGTGGATCTTATTTATTTGAGCAGAACTGCTTAACACTGCAAAATAGTTTTATGCCCTTTAGACAGAGCCTCATCTGCCTTTCTTAAGTCTTCTTCCTCCACCTTTGAAAGCTTTTCCTAGCTTATGGATTTGACCAAAGTGTTGAGATTTCAGGATTTGTAAACATTTTGTGAGTCTTGACACTCCCACAAAAGCCCTTTCTGATGCTGCAGTCTGTTTATTTGATCTCATGCACAAATCTTGAGAGCTTAAAAAGGAAAACACCGATAAATGGATCTGTGTTTTGGTGGATAATAGGTATAAATTTACACACCTTACCACCACTTCACTTGAGGACTTTGATTTCCTATTGACAGCTTCCTAACCTCCATCTCATCCCCAGCTCCATTCTGTTTTTCTTTTCGTACCTGTTTTCTTTCTCCTGGTTTGTCTCCCATGTCCAACCTGCTGCTGCTCTTGTGTCTTCCCCTCACAATCCTCTTCTGTTGCATCCTTTACCTCTTCTTTGTCATTGTCATCCTCTTTCTGTTCTTCTTTCCAGATTTCTTCCTCCCTATCCTCTTCTAGCATTGATTACTATGCATCAGTAGACTTGATAATGTATTCAGTGTTACAAAGAATAAATAATCTTATCCTCGAACTCACTATTATAAATAACATGGCAGAGCTGCTAGAGTTATGTGTACTTGTTAAAAAATCAAGTTAATATCATTTTGAAATTTTGATATAGGATGCCCCATTACAACAAACACAAACTGTATCAACTATTCGTCCAGCATCTTTGCAAGTTCCTAATGTACTACTTGCAAATTCAGAAACTGGTGTTGTCATACAACAGGCTTTGCCCTCTCCAACCTCTACTTCTGTCATCACACAGACTCCACCAACAAACAGAAATATAGTGTAAGTATTGAGAATTGTTTTTCATTTATGATGTCAAATATAGTCCAATCAAATATTGGGAAGTTTTGGTCTCAGCATCTGCTTGTCCAGATAAAACGAAATTTGCTTGAAAGTTTCTTAATTAAAAAGTAACTGAATGATCCAATCAGAATCTAACAAGTTGTGCAAGAATGGAAGCAACTGCAGATGTTCGAAATTTGAGATTAAAAGAAATTAGATGTCAGGTTAGCACTTGATAGCATTGTTTCTTTTGAGTCAGAAAATGTGTTTAAGCCCCACCGTAGTCTTGAGCGTGCAATATGGACTGACAATTCAGTACAATTGTAAGGGAATGTTACATTGTCAAAAGTACTGCCGTTTGGATGAGACCTTAAACTAATATCTTTTCTGCCTGGTCAAATAGATGTAAAATATTCTATGCCACTGTTTATATAGGAGCAGGGATTTCTCCTATTCTTCTACAACAGTTTTGACCTAACACCACCACAGGCTGGTTGTTCATCTCATTTATTGTTTATGGGATGTTATTGCATGCAACTTGACCTCCATGCTTATTAAACATTGTTACAAAGACTGCTTTAAGTCGTTAATTTGGTTGTAATGTGCTTGTATAAGTTCAAGTTCTTTATTCCAAGGTTTTTTTTTTGGTTATACCTTAAGAAAAAGCTAAGTATTTTGGGAAAAGGTCATAATTTCATATAGAATTGATTCCAACAAAATTTAAAAATTTTGAATGAAGGGGTGAGTAGTTAAAGCTTTGAAATCATTTATAAATTAGTGCAATTTGAATTGTTTCACCTGCACAGTTGTACAATTTAAAAGTATGCTTCTAATAATTGTACCAATGTTTATTCGAACTGCAGTTACAGTAATTCTAAAATTTTGCTTATTTCTAGACCAGTATCTGGTTCAGTTCCTCTCTTGTTACAGCTACCTAATGGACAGACCATGCCTGTCACTATTCCTGCATCAATCACAAACCCATCTGTCCGTATTCATACAACAGTTCCTGTAAGTGGACAAAAGCATATTAGAATATTACATTAACCTTTTATATTTCTGTAGTATGTTAATCAATTTTAATATGTTTCGGTGAGGGGTGTGGTCTTTGCTTAATCTTTGTATGTTAGTATATGAAATGAGCAAGTTTCTTATTTCACTAATGGCAATGAAAGTCTGTAAGCTTCTACAGAAGGGCATATTGTGATTTCATTCTCCACACCAAACATAGAATTTTGTTGTTGTGTCAGGGACTTGCCTTCTGGCTGGATAGCCAATAAGGGACCCATGCTATCTGATATTGCTAAACCTTGCTAAACCACACACCAATCAGCTAGTTTTAAGGCCACCATTTGGCCTTTCCTTGGAATCAAACTCAATGGCTAGATTTTATGCCTTACAGTAGCCGCTAGCTAATCAGAGGCCAGCAGGGATTGCAGTCACTGAGCACCACTGAGGAGGCCATGGGTTCTTTCTGGTAAGATATCCACATCAGCGTCTATAAGCATGGAGCAGATATGCTGTAGATAAGTAATGCAACAGGGGCTGGGTCTGTAGCACAGGAGTGTGGCTTTCATTGGGCCACTCCCTTTTCTCGTCACTGCTGTCAACCTAAGGTGAGAAACAGCCCGAATTTGTCATGCATATCAAATTGCAACGGGCCCATTTGCAGCTGGGCTAATTCTGGCAATGGCAGAATTTGTACAGCTACAGAAGAGTCTCAATTAGTGGAGGGGCATCAAAGCTGACAGTGAACCTCTCTGCCCAGAAATTATTTCTGGTGGAGGTAGAAATGCAGCAGGGTTCTGGTAGAACACCACCCCATATAATTGAATACCCTTTCTGCCTTCAGACTTGATGCCAGCGAAATTAGAAGGTTCTGCCCAAATTTAGATACTCTGAAGCTGCAAATTTAACAGATATTTCAAATATAAACCAACCATTTAATAAGAAATGGGCAGTTGCAACTTGATACCTTAGAGGGTGAGACTGGGGAATTAATCATGGGAAACAAGGAAATGGTAGCGACTTTGAATAAGTATTTTGCATCATCCTTCACAGTAGAAGATATAAAAGCATCTTCAGAATCAGAGAAAAATGAGCATCAAAGGAATTAAGGAATTTAAAGTAATCTTAATCATCATTAGAGGAAAAAGTACTAAGAAAGTAAATGGGGCTAACAGCTACCTTAGATTCTGGAAAGGCACCAATGGATTGGAAAACCATAAATGTAACTCCACTATTCAAGAATGTAGAGAGGCAGAAAGCAAGAAACAATAGTTCAGTTCATTTAACATCTGTCTTTAAGAAAATACTGCGATCTATTAAGGAGGGAGCAGGAAGACATTATATTATAAAGACATAGCAAATATAATTTTGTGTAAGTGAAATTATGATTGTCAGATTTATTATAGTCCTTTGAAGATGTAACAAACAGGGTGGATAAAATGAGCAAGTAGATTCAGTGCATTTGAGTTTCCAAAGAGTATTTAATAATATACCACATTGGTTGCAGGACAAGATAATGACTTGCAGTGTTAGGCGATGATTTAATAGCAGAGATAGAGGATTGAATAACTGACAAGATGCAGAGAATCAGGATAAACAAATCATCTTCAAGTTGGCAAACTATAACTAGTGGAGTACCATAGAGATCAGTGCTGAGGCCTCAACTACTTGCAATCTGCATTCATGATTTGGTTGAAGGGGCTGACTGTATTGTGGTCTCAAGGTAGGAAAGTAAGTTGTGAAGAGAACACAAATGAGTCTGCAAAGAAATATCAGTAGGTGAAAAGAGTGGGCTGAAGTTTGGTGGAAAGAATAGAAAAGCAGAATACTATTTACCACTGTACAGAGAGATCTGAATGTCCTTGTGCATGATTCACAAAAAGCTAGCATACAAGTTTATGATTAGGAAGGCAAATCAAATATCTGCCTTTATTATAAAAGGGATGGAGTTTTAAAGTCGGGTAATCTTGCTACAGTCCTGCAGGACTATATTGAATCTACACATGTGTTGTGCACAGTTTTGGTCTCTTTACTTAAGGAAGGATGTAATTGCATTAGAAGAAATTCAAATAATATTAACTTGGTCAATTCCTGGAATTGAGGTTGTCTTGCGCAGAAAGATTGGACCTGTGTTTATTGAAGTTTAGAAGGCTTAAAGATTATCTTCTGGCAGCATACAAGATCCTAAGGAAACTTGTCAGGTTAAATGTTGAAAGGAGACAGATGCAGATGCTGGAAGCCAGAGTTAATAGATGTGAAGCTGGAAAAGCACAGCAGGTCAGACCAAATCTGAGGAGTAGGAAAGCTGACATTTTAGGCCAAAGCCCTCTGTCAGGACTGGGGAGGGAGCCCAGAATTATATAGAGGGAGGGTTTGGGGCTGGGGAAAGGGTAGGTGGGATCGAGGTAGATGGTTGCAGGTAGGAGGAGGGGTGGAGCAGAGAGGCGAGTCGGAAAATGGTCATGTCAGGGAGGTTGGTGGGGAGTTACGGTGAGTGGATGCTGGACATAGGATAAGGCTGGGGGTGGACAGATTTTGGAGCTGGTGAAGTCAATATTGAGGCCATTGGGCTGTAAACTCTTTAGATGAAGTCTCAGGTGTTCCTCCAGTTTATGTTTGGCCTCACTCTGGCAGTGGAGGAGGCCAAGTATTGACATGTCGCTGGGGGAGTGGGAAGGAGTATTAAAATGGGTGGCAACTGGAAGATCGGGTTGGTTGATGCGTGCAGAAAGCAGATGCTCTGCCAACCGGTCCCCGAGTCAGCGTTTGGTCTCCCTGATATGGAAGAGACCACACCAGGAGCAATGAATGCGATAGATGAGGTTTGATGGAGTATTGGTGATTCTCTGGTCGATCTAGAAGGATTTTTTAGGGCCTTGGATGGAGGTGAGAAGATGATGTGGGGGCAGGTGTTTCACCCCTTGGGGTTGCCGGGAAATGTACCAGGTGTGGTGGAGAAAGTCGTGCGGAGTGTAGAATTTACGAGGGAGTTACGGGGTGAATAGTCCCTGCGGAAAGCAGACAGGTGGGGAAGGAAAATACCTTTTTGGTGGCAAAAATGTCAGAGGATGATATGTTGGATTTGGAGGTTGGTGGGATGGTACATGAGGACTAAGGGTACTCTATTGTTATGGGGGAAGGAGGTTTGAGGGCAGAAGTGCAGAAGATGGAGGAAATGCAGTTGAGGGCATCATTAATCACAGAGGAGGAGATACTGCGGTCCCGAATGTTAAAAGAATGTTTTTGTTTTGAAAGGTATTTCCCCTTATGAAGAGACTAGAATCAGTTGATATAATTTAAAATTAAAGACTCTGATATTTAAGATGGGATGCAGAGAAATTATTTCCCTTTTGAGTGTTATGTATGTTGAAACTTGTTACCTCAGAATAGTGGCGGTAGGGTTATTTCTTATTTTTAAGGTAGAATTAGATAGGCTGATTACTAACAAGACATTCAAAAGATATAGGGAATAACCAGGAAAGTGTGTTCAGGTTACAATCAGATCAGTCATTGTCTTGTCAAGTGGTGGAGAACTTTGAGGAACTGATCAGCTTACTCGTAATTTAAATGTTTGTATATTCACATGTCAGCAAATGTGGGTGTAATTAATGAGTCCTGTGTTCCTCACTCTGATCTCTTGCATATCTCATCTTGCTCATAGCAACACAGAAAATTGGAGCAGGCCATTCAGCTCTTCGTGCCTGCTTCACCATTGATGCTAATTGTGGCTGATCGTCCAACTCAGAATTGTATTTCCATGTTCACCCCATGCCCTTTGATCCCTTTAGCCCTAAGAACTATATCTTGACACTTTTGTGACCTCAACTGTGTGGGCGGCACGGTGGCACAGTGGTTAGCACTGCTGCCTCACAGCGCCAGAGACCCGGGTTCAATTCCCGACTCAGGCGACTGACTGTGTGGAGTTTGCACGTTCTCCCCGTGTCTGCTTGGGTTTCCTCCGGGTGCTCCGGTTTCCTCCCACAGTCCAAAGATGTGCAGGTCAGGTGAATTGGCCATGCTAAATTGCCCGTAGTGTTAGGTAAGGGGTAAATGTAGGGGTATGCGCTTTGGCGGGTTGGTGTGGACTTGTTGGGCCGAAGGGCCTGTTTCCACTACTGTAAGTAATCTAATCTAATCTAACTGCTTTCTGTGGCAGTGAATTTCACAGGCTTGCCACCCTCTTGCTTAAAAAAAAAACTTCTCATCTCAGTCCTAAATTGCCTACCTTGTATCCTTAAACTTTGAGCCCTAGTTCTAAACTCCCTGGTAATCGGAAATATTCTTCCTGCATTAGTTATATCTAGATCTGTTAGAATCCTGATCCTGCTCTTCTCCCTCCACCTTGCAAAATTTCATTCACTTCTGGGAATATATATTCAACTGATTGGAAATTATGCCTCAGAATTCCTTTATTTCTTCACTTGCCCTTTTGACTTTAAGGTATGTTTGTAATTATTTTAATCACAATGTTTTGGTACACTGTGATATGCCTCTAGTGCATGTGAGAATTAAATACTGACTTTCTGGCCAAGAGGACACTACTACTGCACCACAAGAATCCTGCAACAGCATTCTTATAATGTATTTAATTTACCACACATCTAAGTTATGTGAAATTTAATTCCTTGATGAAGCAATCATGTTGGCAGGTTGTGAAATGCCTTGGGATATTTAGCTGTATGAAAAGAATGGTATAAATGCAGATATATTGGTATTACAAAGATTTTATTGACTGCTCTAATTGTGCTGTTCCATTTTCTACACGATAGATTATCAGGCCTGTCACCATGGTGCCTAATATCCCTGGAATTCCAGGTCCTCCAGTCAGCAACATTGAACCTTCCTCTCCACAACCTATGCAGTCAGAAGCTAAACTGGTAAAAAGAAAAATATGTATACCTTCAAGTTACTGTTCTTGCTTTTATTCGTTTATCATTTTTTTAGTACTTAAGTGTAAATCAAGAGTGCAATAAAAAAAAGTGGAACCCAATAAAAATATGATTAACAATATGATTAAAAGGGGATTCTTTTAATATCCCCTTTTGCTGTCAGATTCCATCTGTATGCACCCTTTTTTGTAGTGATTAATTTGAAAAACTGATTGTTTTAAATTATTTGCTAGTTATATTCTTCATTTTTTTGTTTTAATGTATTTACAAGGTTTTCCTTGTGAATTTTCAGACTGTCAGTGTGAGAAGCGACTAAAACTAGTTTTAAACATGAAAAGTGCTGATGCTTCTCTCTCGTGGCATATGACGTGACAAAAACAATGACTGCAAATCTTTCAAGATTTGGCTTCAAGTTAGTTACTAGATTCTGGGTTAGTGGTGCTGGAAAAGCACAGCAGTTCAGGCAGCATCGGAGGAGCAGTAAAATCGACGTTTCGGGCAAAAGCCCTTCATCAGGAATAAAGGCAGAGAACCTGAAGGGTGGAGAGATAAG
>NC_057716.1:46040909-46051364 GCF_004010195.1 Chiloscyllium plagiosum
AAATGAAGAGGTTGAGGGCAGGTAATAGGCCAGCACGGGATGTCCAGGTGGATGGAGTGTGTTGGAGGTGGGCAAAGGGGTCCTCGGAAGGTGGGCGGGTGTCCTGATTGTGAAAGTAAGCTCGGAGGCGGAGGCGGCGAAAGAAGTGTTCGACGTCACGGCGTGTATTAAATTCATTGATGCCTGGGCAGAGGGGGATGAAGGTGAGTCCTTTTGAGGACTGATCGTTCGTCCTCTGAGGGAGAGGTCTGGAGGGATGGCGAAAACTCGGCAGGGCTGGGAGCTGGAATCTGGTGTGGGGGCGGAGCCCGTAACTGGAGTGGGTGTGGTGTTTAGGGGAAAGGGGGTGGAGTCATGAGCAGGGGTGGTGTTCCCCTCAGGGTTCTGGGGGGCAGGGATGGTGACAGTGGGATCTGCGGGGGGCATGTCAGCAGAATGCAGGTGAGTGGCGTTGGTGGGGGTAGAAGTGGTGGAAAACACGGCAGTCACTGAGCGTATGACATCAGCGATGATGTGAGGGGTGGAAGTGATGCCACGTGAGGGGCAGAAGTGGCGGTGGAAGCGGCCGTGATGGCGGCGGAAGTGACGTCATCAATCAGCGTGGGGGTGGTGGCTGCACCAGCCGCATGGCTAATGTTACTTGACTGATATGCCTGGAAAGAGCTATTTTAGTATTCTTCACTCCCTACTCTCTCAGTTGCATATCGTTGTGCAAAGATAGGTGACAAATTAGAAGATTCAGTTGAATATTTTTTAATAAAGGAAAGAATAGTCAAAAAGTAATGAAAATTGAGGGAAATTGAGCCAGAAAAATAAAAATAGATAGTAAGAGTTTCAATGAATATTTTAAAAGCAAAGAGTTAACAAAGGGAACATTGGTCTTTTAAAAAGTGAGACTGCAGAATTAGTATGATAAATAAGGAGATGACAATGAATTTAACGGGCATTTTGCATCGATCTTTGCTGTACAGGATATAAGCAATATCCCAGAAGCAGCAACAAATCAGGATATTGAAAGGAGAGAGGAACTGAGGAAAATCGTAACCATCAGAGGAAAGTGCTACTGAGTAAATTGAAATTGCAAGCTGACAGGTGCCCAGGTCTGGAAGGTCTTTTAAGAAGTGCATTTTAACGTAGTTAATTCATTGGCTTTAATTCTTCAAAACTCCCTTCATTTGGCGAAGATCCCATTAGATTAAAAGATAGCAAATGTGACTGCGTCTTGTAAAAAAGGAAGGAGACAGAAAGCAGGGAACTACAAGCCAGTTAAATATTGGATGCTATTTTTAAAGAAGTTACAGCATGGTACTTAGATACATTCAAGGTAATCAAGTGGCAGAGTCAACAGGTTTTGTGAAAGGGAAATAATGTTTAACCAATCCGTTGCACTTCTTTGAGGAGTTAGCTTGGTGAACAAAGGCAAAATGATGGATGTGTTGCACTTTGATTTTCAGAAGGTATTTAATATTGTGCCACATCACATTATTGTAGAAAATGAAAGTTTATGGTGTATGGGGTATTAAATTGACATGGATAGAAGATTGGCTGGTTAATAGGAAGCCGAGAGCAGGCATAAATGGATTCTCAGGTTGACAAGATGTAATGAATGTTGTGCCACAGGGATCGATTCTGTTACCAATTTATATAAATGAGTACAGTTTAAAGAACACTCAAACTAACCACCTTTAAGGACACCCCATCCACCATCTTCACCATTCCCTGCCTTCACCACTGGTGCATTGTGGAAGTAGTTTATCCCATTTACAAGGACATAAGAAATAGGAACAGAAGTAGACCCTTCGGCCACTTGAGCCTGCTTCGCCATTCAATAGGATCTTGACTGATCTGACATTCCTCGCACCTACTCTCCTGCCCTTTCCCTGTAACCCTTGATTCCCCCACTTATTAGAATCTACCTGTCACAGCCCTAAATGTACACAAAGATTTTATGCTCACAACTGTCTGTGGAAAGGAGTTCCAAAGACACTTAACCTTCTCAGAGGAGAAATTCCTTCTCATCTGTGTTAAAATGGCACCCCTCTATTCTGAGACTATACTTCTAGTCCTGGACTCTTCTGAGGGGAGGCATACTCTGTGTTACCCTGTCAAGCCCCTCAAGAATTCTATATGTTTTAGTGAGATCACATTTCAGTCTTCTGAACTTCAGTGAGTAGAGCCCCAGCATGTTTAGCCTTTGCTCATAAGACAGTCTGTCCATACCAGGGATCATCGTAGTGAACCTTCTCTGAATTACCTCCAAAGAAATTGTTTCTTTCCATTAAATAAGGGGACCAAAACTTCGCTCAATACTCCAGATGTGGTCTTAACGATAATCTTATACAGTTACAGTAATGCTTCTCTATTGTTATACTCCAGCACCTCAAAATAAGAGCCAACATTCCATTAGCCTCTTAGCAGAGCGCTTTAGGGAACATCTCCGGGACAGCTGCACAAATCAACCACACCACCCTGTGGCCCAAGATTTCAACTCTCCCACTCTGCCGAGGACATGGAGGTCCTGGGCCTCCTTCACCGCCGCTCCCTCACCACCAGACGCCTGGAGGAAGAACGCCTCATCCTGCGCCTCGGAACACTTCAACCCCAGGGCATTAATGTGGACTTCAACAGTTTCCTCATTTCCCCTCCTGCTCCTCGGATGCTGCCTGAACTGCTGTGCTTTTCCAGCGCCACTCTAATCCAGAATCTGGCTTCCAGCATCTGCAGTCATTGTTTTTACCTATTCCATTAACCTTATATGCTACACACGTGGTAGCTTTCGTGTTTTCTGTGCAATAGATCTTAAGCTAATCAGCCTAGAGTTACACGCTTTTCGCTTTCTTCTCTTTTTGAATAGTAGTGTCACATTTGTAATCTTCCAATCTTCTGGTACTTCTCCAAAATCTAATGGTGTTTTGAAAAATCCAACCTCTAACTCTGTAGCTACCTCTTTTAGGAACCTAGGATGCAAGGCATCAAGGCAGAGGATTTACCTACATTTAGTAACTGTCTCAGTTTGTCTAATGCTGCTACTTTAGTGATGGGGATCATTACTTAATTCCTCCTCTGTATTCTTTAGTAGTAACAAAATATTCAAAGTATCTTCCTCCATAAAGATGATAACAAAACACTCCTCTGCCATTTCCTAGTTCCCAAAACTCCCTAGATTCATTTTCTAAGGGGTTTTGTTCACTTTGACCACTGGCTTTTCACATAGTTAAAGAAGCTCTTGTTAGTTTTATATTGGTTTTGCTAATTTGCCCTCATTTATTTTCTATGTTCTTATTATCTTTCTCATTCTCCTTTACTGGATTCTGAATTCATTCCAGTCTTTGTGGTTATCAGTAACTTTGGCCTTTTCTTTCAACATAATATTCTCAACTTCCTTGATTAGCCATGGTTGGTTAATCCCTCTTTGAGAATCTTTCCTACTTACTGATATGTATTTTTGTCAAGAGTCACGAATTATCTCCTGAAATATCTGCCATTGTTTGCTTACTGTCATTCCTGCAAATCATAAAATCCCTACAGTGCAGAAAGAGGTGATTTGCCCCATGAAATTCCGAAGAGCATCCCATCTAATCTTCCCTGTAACTACATGTGGTTTTTTTTTACGATGGCTAACCCCCTAACCTGCTCATCTCTGTACAATACATAACAATTTTTACCATGTCCAATCCACCTAACCTGCTTATCTTCGAACTGTGGGAGGAAACTGGAATACCCAGAGGAAACCCACACAGACACAGAGAGAACATGTAAACTTCACACAGACAATTTCCCAGGGCTGGAATTGATCCCGGGTGCTGTGAGGAGCCAGTTCTAACCACTGTGCCCACATACTACCCACTAATCTATATACCCAACTTCATTTTAGCTAACTCTATGCTCATTTCATTGTAATTTCCTTTATTTGAGCACAATATTGTAGTTTCTGATCCAAGTTCCTCATTCTTGAATAGAGTATCATGTTCTGTAATGTTACAATCGCTACTTCTTAGGGGATCTTTTAGTCTTGGGTCATTTATTTGGCCTGCCTCATTAAACATTGCCAGATCCAAGATAGCTTGCTCCCTGGTTGGCTCCATGGCATATTACTGTAGAAAACTAGCTCTAATGCTCTCTGAGTTTGTTGTCATAACTACCCATTCCAATTTCATCAATCCAATCAACATGAAGATTAAAGACACACACAATTATTGCTCTGTTCTTTTTATATGCTTCTTTTATTTGTCTCATTGCTTCTCCGACAGAACCTTTCAAACCCATGACTCTACCACCTTGAAGGGCAAGGGCAACACCACCATCTGAGTGTTCCCCTCTTACTCTCGCATCATTCTATCCGAGAAGCATATTTCCATTCCTTTACTCTCACTGGGTCAAACTTCTGGAATTTAATTGACACCTTATGTGTCCCTACAACCCAAGGATTGCAGCTGTTTAAGAAGGCCATCACCTTCACCTTTTCATGGGAACCTAGGGAGGGGCAATAAATGCTGGCCTGGCTAGCAATTCCCACTTACCTTGAACAAATTTAAAAGAAAAGTCTTGCAGTCTGATATCATCCTTCTAATCTAAATTGATCACTTTCCAGTGCTTCCATATCCCATTTTTAATATTGTGAAAGGAACTGTAGATGTTGCTCCAAGTGTGTTCTAACAAAGATTCAGTACAGGTTTAGCAATATATCTTTACTTATTCTTTGCTCCCTCTAGATACAAACAAAGAACAACACAGCACAGGAGCAGGCCCTTTGGTCCTCCAAGCCTGTACTGCCACATTTTGCCCTTCGATTGTAAAACTGTCTTCACTCACAGGATCTGTATCCCTCCAGTCCATTTCTATTCATGTATTCATCCACGTGCTTCTTGAATGCTGCTATTGTGTCTGCCTCCACCACCATCTCTGGCAACACATTCCAGGCACTCACCACCCTTTGTGTGAAAAACATTTGCCTTGCACATCTCTTTAAACTTGCCCTCCTCACATCTTGAACCTATGTCCAATAATAATTCACCCCTCCAAACTGGGAAAAAGCCTCATACTTTGCTCTATAAACCTCTGTTATGTCGCCCCTCAACCTCCTGCGTTCCAGTGAAAAAAACGCAGCTTATCCAACCATTCTTCATAGTTAAAATCCCCCTTACGAGGCGAAGCTTGGTAGAAGTTTTGCTGCACCCTCTCCAATGTATCCACATCCTTCTAGTAGTGTGGTGACCAGAACTTTATTTACTTATTTATTTATTTTGTGGGATGTGGGTGTTACTCGCTGGCCACCATTTATTGCCAGTCCCTAGTTGCCCTTGAGACGATAGTGGTGAGCTGTCGTCTTGAACTGCTGTAGTCCACCTGTACACAATATTCCAAGTGTGGCCTAACTAAAGTTCTTTAAAGCTCCAGCATAATTTCTCTAGCCTTCTACTCAGTGCCCCTTCCAAGGAAAGCAAGCATGCCATAAGCCTTTTTTACTACCTTACGTACCTGCGTTGCTACTTTCAGTGATCTTTGGACCTGTATATCCAAATCCCTCTATGTCAATACTCTTAGGGGCCTGCCATTCACTGTATAATTTCCACCAGTACAAGGTGTTTGACAAGGTTCTTCGTGATAGACTGGTTAGCAAGGTTGCATCATATGGAATACAGGGAGAACTGGCCATTTGGATGCAGAACTACTCAAAAGTAGAAGTCAGAGGGTGGTGATGGAGGGTTGATTTTGAGATTGGAGGCCAGTGATGTGCCAAGAGGATCTGTGCTGGGTCCACTGCTTTTCGTCATTTATATAAATGGTTTGGATGTGAACATAGGAGGTATGGTTAGTAAGTTTGCAGATGACACCAAAAACACCGAAATTGGAGGTGTAGTAAACAATGAAGAAGGTTACCTCAGAGTACAACGGGATTTTGATCAGATGGGCCGCTGGGTTTAATTTAGATAAATGTGAGGTGCTGCATTTTGGAAAGGTAAGTCAGTTCAGAACTTATACACTTAATGGTAAGGTCCTGGGCATTGCTGCTGAACAACGAGACCTTGGAGTGCAGGTTCATAGTTCCTTGAAAGTAGAGTTGCCAGTCAAGAGGATAGTGAAGATGATATTTGGCTTGCTTTCCTTTATTGGTCAGAACGTTGAGTGTGAGAGCTGGGAGGTCATGTTGCAGCTATACAGGACATTGGTTAGGCCACTGTTAAAATATTGTATACAATTTGTTCTCCTTCCTGTTCGAAGGGTGTTGTGAAACTTGAAAGGGTTCCGAAAAGATTTACAAGGATGTTGCCAGGGTTGAAGGATTTGATCTATAAGCTGAATAGGCTGAGGCTGTTTTCCCTGGAGCTTCGGAGGCTGAGGTGTGACCATAGAGGTTTATAAAGTCATGAGGCGCATGGATAGAATAAATTGGCAAGGTCTTTTCCCTGGGAGTCCAGAACTGAAGGGCAAAGGTTTAGTAGAAAGATTTAAAAGGGACCTAAGGGGCAACTTTTTCACGCAGAGTGGTGCATATATGGAATGAGCTGTTAAAGGAAGTGGTGGAGGCTAGTACAATTACAACATTTAAAAGGCATCTGGATAGGTTTATGAGTAGGACGGGTTTAGAGAGACATGGGCCAGGTGCTGGCAAATGGAACTAGGTTGGTTTGGGATATCTTGCCAGCATGGGCAAGTTGGACCAAAGGATCTGTTTCTGTGCTGTACTTCTCTATGACTGTATGACTTGACCTTCCAAAATATATCACCTCACAGGCAAGGTTGCTTCTGTAATGGGCTTATTGGCCTGTGTCACAATGTTTTGTGATTTATGTATCCTTATTCCCATATCTCTTCCTAGATTTAGATTTTTAATTGCCAAATAAAATACAACCTCTTTATTTTCATACCAAATACTTCACTTTTATCTACTTTGAAATTCATTTGCCAATTATATGTACAATAAAGTCACCTCTGCACCCAATTGTTGTATGGCTGCATCTTCAATAGAGAGGGACGACTGGTAGTAGTTTAATCTGAATGTCACCTTGCCTCAGCAAGGTTGAGAAGGTGGGACTTTCATGGTAGCCGAAGTCAGTACAAGAATTGAACCTGTGCTGTTGGAGTCACTCTGTATTGCAAACTAAGTTACCATTTATGTGTACATTATTATAATAGTGAATGTGTAGATAAGGCCATATTTTGGAGATAATAAATTCTACAATCCTTCAATTTACCTGCGACAATTCTGCTTGACACCAGATCTGATAATCAGTTCCCATCCTCTCACTTTCTTACTGCCTCCATTTCTTTCCTTTCATTGCCTTTCTACCCTGTCTTACTCCTTTATCCTCACTTTTTGCCCATCATTTATAGTGCAGAACTGCCATATCTTCCCATGACTCTTTCAGTTTTCCTTACTCCCCTTTATCACCGACGTACCTTAGTTTCTTCCATTCACTTGATGTATGTTCCTTTGCAACTTGTTGTTTCTTCTAGTATAACTTGCAAACTTGGATATAGAATTCTCTCTTCCTTTGTAAAAGTCAGTAATAAATCTGATGGAAATAAACCTAATGAGACCCCGGAAATGATCCTTCGGGAACATGACCTGTCAATTTCTTCCAAGTGGAGTGCATACTTTCTACCCCACAAACAGCATTCAACCGAAGCGAGCTCCAGTTGCAACTTATTTTTTACTTATAATCCCTACTGACGTTAATTGATGGTTCTCTGGAAGTCTATTTAGATAACCTTTCATAGACCTTCTCTTCAATTTATTAGTGATCTCCTCAGAGATTAGTCAATCATGATCACATCAAAATGAGTTGCTAAAAAATTTTAAAGTTACAGTAATAGAACGTGTACAAAATTTGCTCATAGAGGATAGTAGTGGAGTAGTTTTTCATACTGAAAGGAAAGACCACTGCTGCATCTCAGTCTGGTATTAGAGAGGTACACTTTCTGATATATTAGTGAACTGTACATGGATCGAGCAAAATTTCAAAGTTTGAGTGTTTTGTTCAACTCTGATCACCACAATATGTCAAAGGCTTAGAGAAGGGGCAGAAAGGACTATTTTAGAATGGTACCCAAAAATGAGAGACTTCATTTGTGGAGAGACTGAATAATGTGGGGTTATTCTCCTTGGTAGCAGAGAAATTTAAGAACAAATTTGACAGTACTCTAGAGGGTTACGAGGTAGCCAGGAAGGAACTGAAGAATGGACTTAGGAAAGCTAGACGGGGGCATGAATAAGCTTTAGCAAGTAGGATTAAAGAAAACCTTGAGGCATTCTACACTTATGTGAGGAACATGAGCATGACCAGAGTAAGGGGAGGGCCGATCAAGATAGTGGAGGGAACTTGTGACTCGAGTTGGAGGAGGTAGGGGAGGTCCTTAATGAATATTTTGTTTCAGTATTCAGTACTGAGAGGGACCTTGATGTTTGTGAGGACAGCATGAAACAGGCTGATACGTTCAAACAAGTTGGTGTTAAGAAGGAGGATGTGCTGAAAGTTTTGAAAAACATGAGGATAGATAAGTCCCTTGGGCCAGAAGGGATATACCCAAGGCTAAAAAGCAAGTGAGAGAAGGGATTGACATGCTTTGGTGATCGTCTTTGCGGTCTCACTGTCCACTGGAGTGGTACGAGATGATTGGAAGGTGGTAAATGTTATTCCCATTGTCAAGAAAGGGAATAGGGATAATCTTGCAAATTACAGACCAGTCAGTCTTACATATGTGGTGGGTAAATTATTGGAGAGAATTCTGAGAAACAGGATTTATGATCACTTAGAAAATCATAGTTTAATTAGAGATGGTCAGCATGGCTTTGTGAGGGGCATGTCATGCCTCACAAGCCTTATTGAATTCTTTGAGGATGTGACAAAACGCATTGATGAAGGTAGAGTAGTGGATGTGGTGTACATGGATTTTAGCAAGGTGTTTGATAAGGTTCCCCATGGTAGGCTCATTGAGAAAGTAAGGAGGCATGGGATACAGGGAAATTTGGCTGTCTGGATTCAGAATTGGCTGGCCCATAGAAGAGAGAGGGTGGGAGTAGATGGAAAGTATTCATCCTGGAGCTTGGTGACCAGTGGTGTTCTGCAGGGATCTGTTCTCTGACCTCTGCTCTTTATAAATGACTTGGGTGAGGAAGTGAAAGGGTGAGTTAGTAAATTTGTTGATGACACGAAGACTGGTTCAGTGGTAGATTGTGTGGAGGGCTGTTGTAGATTGAAGTAGTATATTCATAGAATGCAGAACTGAACTGTTAAGGGCAGATTGTTTCAACCTGGAAAAGTGTGAAGTGATTCATTTTGAAAGGTCATATTTGAATACAGGGTTAAAGGCAGGATTCTTGGCAGTGTGGTGGCATAGAGGCATCTTTGGGTCCATGTCCATGATTCCTCAAAGTTGCCACCTAAGTTGATAGGGTTATTAAGAAGGCGTATGATTTGTTGGCTTTTATTAGTGGGGGGATTGAGCGTAAGAGCTGCGAGGTTATGCTTCAGCTCTATAGAGACCTAGTTAGACTGCACATGGAATATTGTGTTCAGTTCTGGTTGCCTCATTATAGGAAGGATGTGGAAGCTTTAGAGATGGTGCAGAGGAGATTTATCAGGAAGCTGCCTGGACCAGAGGGCATGTCTTCTGAAGAAAGGTTGAGGGAGGTGGGCTTTTCTCATTGGAGTGAAGATGGATAAGAGGTGCCTGGATAGAGGTGTCCAAGATGATGAGAAGTACAGATAGGATGAATAGTCTGAGACTTTTTTCCAGGGCAGAAATGGCTATCACAAGGGGGCATAATTTTAAAGTGATTGGAGGAAGGTTTAGGGGGCACGTCAAAGGTCAGTTCTTTACATGTGGGTGCATGGAATGCATTGCCAGCAGTGGTCTTAGCGTCACATACATTAGGAACATTTAAGCGACTCTTGGATAGGCACTTGAATGGTAGTAAAATGAAGGGTATGTAAGTTAGTTTGATCTAGGGTAGGATAAAAGATCGGCACAATATTGAGTGCCGAAGGCCCTACACTGTACTGTTCTGTGTTCTAATTATAATAGACAGATTTAAGCTGATTGGCAAAAGAACCAGAAGGAACATGAGGAAACCTTTCTCTGCACCCAGTGTCTGAAAGATAGAAGAAGCAGTTTATACTGTAACATTCCAAACCAAATTGACTAAATACTTGAGAAAAATTAATTACAGGGCTGTGGAAAAAGACTAGTGGAATGGGGTGAAATGCAGAAATCGAACTAAAGTTTGCTATATGCCCTGAATTTTGAGACCTTGTAGAATTCATAAACGCTGAAAATGTGTTGCTGGAAAAGCGCAGCAGGTCAGGCAGCATCCAGGGAACAGGAGAATCGATGTTTCGGGCATAAGCCCTTCTTCAGGAATGAGGAAAGTTTGTCCAGCAGGCTAAGATAAAAGGTAGGGAGGAGGGACTTGGGGGAGGGGCGTCGGAAATGTGATAGGTGGAAAGAGGT
>NC_057716.1:46052021-46074169 GCF_004010195.1 Chiloscyllium plagiosum
GAAGGAGGCCGTCTGGGTTGTGCGTTTTTGGAACTGGTCCTCCTGGGAGCAGATGCGGCGGAGTCGAAGGAATTGGGAGAATGGGATGGCGTTTTTACAGGGGGCAGGATGGGAGGAGGTGTAGTCCAGGTAGCTGTGGGAGTCGGTCGGTTTGTAGTAGATATCCGTGTTGATTCGGTCGCCTGAGATAGAAATAGAAAGGTCGAGGAAGGGGAGGGAGGAATCTGAGACTGTCCAGGTGAATTTGAGGTCGGGGTGGAAGGTGTTGGTAAAGTGGATGAACTGTTCAAAAGCAATGAGGGAAGGCACAAAATATGGGTCACTATTCCTTGCAATGCCCATTTTGAGAAGGTTGCTCAATCTCGAGGTAGACAGGTAATTAAGAGTCTTGTTTATGTTAGATTTAGGAGGGCAAGTGGGATTTTCCAGTCAGCCTGCAGTCTCTCTTAATGAATAGATTGGGGGGGAGGAAGATTCCAAATCAACTATGTAGCGTTAAGTACTCAGCACAAGGCTGACATGCCAAGCTGCTAAGCAGTCTACAGACCTTCCATATCTACATGAATGGGAGCACAGCTGAAAAGTAATGTGGAAGTGGCCACCTCACCACCTCTCTCACCCAACCTCACCGTAGTTCCCTCACAGTTTTTTTTGTTTAAGCAACTGAAAAGGCAAGTCCTTGTTGAGGTGCCATCCTAGTTTCTAATGCTGTACTGTATTCAGGTGCAGTGAGGCTTCTGACTCTTCAACTTCAAGAACTCACTTTTAGCCTTTAATTGACTAGGGAACCCATCATCATCATGGCAATTAACAGCTAACTCACATGAAAATCTAAACTCTTCATTAGTTTTTCCCTGGAGGTGAGTTTCTGATCAGAAATCAACGCAGTCCCTACTCTGTGGCAAACATTCCATCCTATGATTCTGTGATTTGTGTTTTGCAAGTCTATGTTGGCTGTCTCTGATCAATTCATAAATTGTTAATGTGCCTCTGGTACTCTGTCGCTATTGACAAACTCTAGCAGCTGCTCCACAACTGACAGGTCTATATTTGCCCCCCTACATTTCCTAAATAATAGTGATGTTGGCGAATTTCTAATCTAAGGGTACATTTTCTGAACTGAGCGCTTTGAAAGAATATGATTAACACTTCTGCAATTCCTTCACCTTTTAATACCTTGGAGTAGAAACTACCAGGTCCTAGAGATTTATCTATTTTGAATCTCGTTAATTTCTCCATTACCATTTTGTTACTTATACTGAATCTAATAAATTCCTCCACTTGATTTATTTTTAATTTTCCTTCCACCTTTAGTATTTTATCCTCCTCTTCTGCTGTGAAAATGGATGCAAAATACTGGCTTCATAAATCTGCCATTATGTTATTGTCGGTTAGTGTATCACCACTGTCTATCTTTAATTGATCCATATTATCCTCAGCCACTCTTTTTTACTTTTAATGTACAAAACTCTTACAATTAGCCTTAGTGTTTTTGCAAAGCTTTTTTTCTCGTATTTACTTTTTGCAGCTTTTTTTCCTTGTCCCTTTGTTGATTCATTTTTCTCAGACCTCTGGACCTTCACTTTTCTTGATGGTGTAAGCTACATCACTTACATGTTGTCTGTAAGGTGATGTATTGTGACTGAGAAAAGAGATGCAATTGTAATAAATAGATTGGAGATGATTTCTGTTATTACCAGCTGATGTTTGGTAGCTTATATCCCATTTCTGCTGCTGTATGTGTCACTAAGAATTGTAGTGGTTTCTCTTCAAGAACAATGAAAGCAGGGTTATTTCTGTCCCTCTCCACATGGCTGTCAACATTTATCCTGATAAGTCCTCAAGAAGATCTCTCGTTTCAGTTAGATCATATTTATTCTTCTAAACTTCAGAGGGTATAGGCCTGTTCTGCTCCGTCTCTCCACATAAAAAAAATTTCTTCGTGCTAGGAATCTGTATAGTAAACCTTTCTTGATCATATATCATGTTAAGGTTTACTAACAGTTTGCTTATACCTACACACCATTTATTTTTTAACCCCTCTTCTGACCACATGAGGTATTAAATGTTGTAGCACAATGCATACTCTCCTCGCCCCTCAGTGAGAAGGTCCAAATTGAATTCACGCTGGATGTTCAAGAAAGGTATGTTAATAATGTGATCAACAGCTTGACTGTAAGCCTGTAAATCCTTCCAACAAATGCCAATGGCTGGAGGTAAGAGAGGGAGAAATCCTGGTCAGACATGATGGAAAGAAAATTGGAGGCCTTTGCTACCACGTTCCAAATGAATCAGACTGCAGAATGTGTGTAAAAGTGCATATTACCAGAGTAACACAGATTCCCTCTGTCATCTGAAGCACACCACCACCTCCACCTCCAATGTCTGAGCATTTTGAAATGATTATAGATTACAGGTAAATGTATGGTTATAGTTTTTAATCAACTATTAATATGATTGATGAGTTTATTTGGAGCATAGAAGTGTAAAGACTTACAGCATGGAAACTGACTGTTTGGTCCAACTTGTCCATGCCGAACAGATATCTTAAATAAACTAGTCCCATTTGTCAGCATTTGGTTCATATCCCTTTAAATCCTTCCTATTCATATATCCATTCAGATGCCTTTTAAATGTTGTAATTGTACTCATCACCACCACTTCCTCTGGCAGCTTATTCTATACATGCACCACCCTCTGTGTGAAAAAGTTGCCCCTTAGATCCCTTTTAACTCTTTCCCCTCTCATCTTAAACCTGTGCCCTCTAGTTTTGGACTCTCCACCCCCAGGGAAAAGACCTTATCTATTTACCCGATCCATGGGCCTCATGATTTTATAAATCTCTATCAGGTCACCCCTGAGCCTCTGACACTCCATGGAAAATAGCTCAAGTCCATTCAGCCTTTCCCTATAGCTCAAACACACCAACTGGGGGAGCATTCTTGTCTTTTCTAAACCCTTTCAAGTTTCACAACATCTTTCCAATAGTGTCCTAACTAATGTCCTGTACAGTGACAGCATGACTTCCCAACTCGCTGCATTGACCGATAAAGGAAACCATACCAAATGCTGCCTTCACTATCATCTCTCCCTGTGACTGTACTTTCAAGGAACTATGAACCTTCACACTGAGGTCTCTTTGTTCAGCAATGCTCCCCAGGACCTTACCATTAAGTGTATAAGTCCTGCTCTGATTTGCCTTTCCAAAATGGAGCACCTCACATTTATCTAAATTAGGGACTGTGTGGGTGGCACGGTGGCACAGTGGTTAGCACTGCTGCCTCACAGCGCCAGAGACCCGGGTTCAATTCTCTAATCATTCATATAGATAATGAAAAGCAGTGGATCCAGCACCAATCCTCATGGCACACTGCTGGTTGCAGTCCTCCAGTCTGAAAAGCAACCCTACACCATCACCCTGTGTCTTCAACCTTCAAGCCAGTTCTGCATCCAAATGGCTAATTCTCCCTTTATTCCATGAGATCCTGTTATCTCATTTTTGAAGGCTTCCCATTTTCTAGCCATCTCTTACCAGTGAACATCTATCCCTAATCAACTGTTGAAACTTCTTGCTTAATACTGTCAAAATTGGCTTCATTCCAATCTGAAACCTTAACTATTCAATCCGGTCTAGCCTTTTCCATCACTATTTAAAAACTAATAGAATTATGGTCACTGGTCCCAAAGTGCTCCTCCACTGACACCTTGGCCACCTGCCCTTCCTTATTTCCCAAGAGTCGCTCAAGGTTTGCACCTTCTCTGGTAGGTACATTCACATACTGCATAAGAACATTTTCTTGTACACATTTAAATTCCTCTCCTTCTCAATCTTTAACACTATGACAGTCCCAGTCTGTGTTTGGAAGGTTAAAATCCCCTACCATAACCCCTGTTATTCTTAGAGATAACTGAGATCTCCTTACAAATTTGTTTCTCAATTTCCTGCTGACTATTGGGGGGGGGGTCTGTAGTACAATCCTAATAAAATGATCATCCCTTTCTCAGGTTCACCTAAATAACTTCCCTGGACATAATCCTAGAAATATCCTCCCTAAGTACAGTTGTAATGATACCCCTTATCAAAAAAGCCACCCCCCTTCTCCTCTTGTCCCACTTTCTATATAACATCTATACCCTGAAACATTAAGCTGCTAGTCCTGTCCATCTCCGAACCATGTCTGTGTAATTGCAATGATATCCCAGTCCCATGTTCCTAACTATGCCCTGCATTCATCTGCCTTCCCTGTTAGGCCTCTTGCATTGAAATAAATGCAGTTTAATTTAACAATCCTACCTCATTCTCTGCTTTGTTCCTGCCTGCCTATTTGACTTGCTCCTTTTTACAGCTGTGCCAGTCTCAGACTGATCTCTTTCCTCACTATCTCCCTAGGTTGCCCCTGCTCCACTTACTAGTTTAAATCCTTCTGAGCAGCTGTAGCAACTGTCCTCTCCAGTATATTAATCCCCTTTTAATTCAAGTGCAATCTGTCCTTCTTATACAGGTCACTTCTATCCCAGAAGAGATTCCAAAGATCTAAAAATGTAAACCCGTCTGCCCTGCACCAGTCCTCAGACATGCATTCATCTGTATTCTCCTATTCCTACCCTCACTAGCTCATGGCACCAGGAGTGATCCAGATATTACTATCCTCCAGGAGCTACTTTTTAAATTCCTGCCTAACTTCCTCTCCTCAGAATGTCATCCTTTTCCTTTCCCATGTTGTTAGTTCCAATGGGTACAATGACCTCCTGCTGGTCCCTCTCCCTATGAGAATATTCTGCACCCTCTCCAAAATATTCTTGATCCTGGCACGAGGGAGGCAACACACTATTCTGATGTCTCAATGTCTGCTGCAGAAATATCTGTGTCTCTGACTGGGGAGTCCCCTATCGCAATCGCTTGCTTGGAATCTGATATACCCCTCATTACCAATCTCAGTGCCAGAAACCTGGCTGTCAGTGCTACGTTCCCCTGAGAACCCATCACCCCTACATTTTACAAAACAGCAAACTTGTCTGAGATGGGGATAGCTACGGGAGACTCCTGCACTCCTTGCCTCCCTCTCCTACGTCTCCTGTCAGTCACCCATCTACTTTACTGTATCTTCGGTTTATCTCCCTTCTTGTAACAACCTTCCATCACACTCCTCCCTCCTGTAAATTCTTTATTGCCTCTGCCACTCCAGTTGATCCATGCAATCCGATAGGATTAACAACCAAACACAGTTGCTACAGACATAATCATCAGTAACATGGAAACAGTCCCTAATCTCACACATGCAACAGGAAGAGCATATCACTCTACTAAAAGTCATCTTTGCACCTTAACAATCTACAGACCCAGAAGAAAGTTACTGCTCCAAAAAACACTGCTCCAGGCTAGCTAAGTACAATGGTTTGTATTTTTAAAGTTTAATCAAGGGATAGATCTCAATAAAAACACATCAAAAAAGAACTCGCTCTACTCACTATTGTAGATTTACGAAAACAGTAAGATTATACTTAAAAACTAGCTTAACTGCTCCTCTGCTATGAGTTACCCCATACATGTTTCTCCAAGGTCAGCTGTAAATTTCATGGTTTGTTTATTTTTCTTACAACAAACTCCTATGTCCAGAGATACTTGAAACCAAATAGCAAAAGCAGCAGCTATGCAGATACACTGCTGGGTCAGTCAACAGCATTTGAATCAGTTCCATTTGGTCTCTGCCTTTGTGTCTCTTCCTCCTTTTTAAAGTGCCATTGTTTTGATCTTTTTTCCCCACAAAGTTCCAAAACAATGCAGCACCTTAAAAACAGTAATTACTACTCTTAGAATTCGAGGAAATCAGCTCCAACACTGAAAATACCTCAAGGAGCAGCTCTTATAGCCACAAGCTTTTCCCCATCCTTTATCTTCAATTAGCCAAGTACCTGAAGTTGTTCTTCCCACGTGGCCTTTCTCCCATACAATTCCAAACCCCTCCAACACTTTTTTTGAACCTTTGAGGTGACTTCACCAGGTTGGTAGCGTGGCCAGCCAGGATGCATCCAGCTAGACTTTTTGCTAACCTGTGGCCGACCACCAACCTCTTCCACTGAGCGCTATTTAGAACAGCAACTGTGGCCCTTACATCAGTACCTCTCTTGTCCTGCTGTTCCCTGTTTTTCCAGTCACAGAATTCCTCTCTCCTGAACTTGCTGCTAAGCGGCTCAACTTCATGTTTTGGCCCTTTCAATAGAAACTCTTTAATTTGGGAATTCATAGATGGCAGTAAGGAGGGATGGGAAGACAGAGGTTAGAAAAAAATTCTCATATCTGAAAATTGATAATTACATAATTAAAAGAAATGTACAACTTACAGCAGGACTTCTCAAATGCTTTTCCTATTGTGAGGCTTGAAAATTGTTTAGATCCGTCAGTGAGGAATGAGAGTATGGGGTGGTAGAGGCGATGCATTACAAAAGCAGGCAGTCGCATGAGGAGACCTGAGAGACTAGGAAAGGTGCAGAGCTTTGTGGTGGCCGTTGTTGCTTCAGAGCTTGCACCTCCAAAATTTCAGGTCCCAAGCCCACATGCCCTTGAGACATCTGCCATGCTCACAGGGATAAGCATACTGTACTTTAGAAATTACTCCAAAACTCCACAAGTGGTCCATGTGTGAGCATACCAACACTGAATGTAATGGCGGTACAACTTCTTGACTCTTCTACTCAACTATCTTTGTAATTAAGGCTATTGTACTGCTTGCTACCTTAATTGCTGTCTGTACATGCATGTTAACTTTGTTATCTGAATACAGTAATACGCACATCCCTCTGGATAACATTTTTCAGTCTTCCAAATATTTGATAAATAGTTTTCTTATCTATTTTTAACCAACACTAATCAATTCAAATTTTCCAGTGTTGTATTCTACTTTCCATATTCCTGTCCAATCCTTTCTTAATCTTCTTTCAGCCTCCTTGCTTTCTCATGGCATATTTTTACAGACATACGAACAAGAAGCAGCAATATGCCACTTACCCTCTTGCGTTTGCTCTGCCATTCATTAAGATCTTGTTGATATGTTTGTAACCTCACATCTGCATTCCTACTTACCCCAATAACATCTGAATCCCTTGATTGATATGAATCTATCTATCCCTGTCTTAAAAATATTCAAGAACTCTGCTTCCACCCCTCTTTTTAGGAAGAGTGTTTCAAACATTCATGACCACCTGTGAGAAAAAAATGACATCTCATTTCTGTTTTAAATAGGTGACTGCTGATTTTTAAGCATGGAAACCCATATTTACCTTATCAATACTCCTCAGGTTCTTATATATTTCAATCAAGTTGCCCCTTTCTCTTCCAAACTGCAGTGGATATAAACCTAGCCTGTTCAAACTTTCCTCGTATAAAACTTACTCATTCTAGGTGGTCTAGTAAACCTTCTCTGAATTGTATGTAATGCATTTACTTCCTTTCTTAAATAAGGTACTAATCTATGCCAAGTACTCCAGATATGGTCTCCGGTGCCCTAGATAAGTATAGCAGAACCCCCCAAACTTTTGAATTTGATCCCCCTCAAAATAAATTATGACATTGTATTACCTTTCCTATTTACTTGCTGTATCTGTGTGCTAATGTTTTGTGATTTGTGCACTAGGACGTCCAGATTCCTCTGCTCCTCAGAGCTCTGCAATCTCTCATCATACAGCTAATGTGTTTTCTTTTGGTTCCACCTGCAAACATGGACTATTTCACATTTTAACACATTATACTCCATCTTTGACCACTGACGTAACCTTTCTGTATCCCTCCGAAGCATCCTTATGCACTTTCCACAATTTACTTTGCTACCTCTTTATGTCGTCAGTAAACTTAGCAACCGTACCTTGTGTTCCTTTATCCAAGTAATTTATATACATTGTAAACAAAGACCCAGCTTCAATCCTGGTGGCACAATATTTGTTGCCAACCTGAAAATTTATACCTACTTTCTTCATTAGCCAACCAATCTTTTATCCATGCCAATATGTTACCCACTACACCATGAACTTCTATTTTCTGCGGTAAGCTTTTATCTAGCATTTTATCAAATGTCTTCTGGAAATCTAAGTACAGTGCATTCACTTGTTTCTCTTTATTCACAGCATGTGTTATTCCTCAAAGAGTGCTAATTGATTGGTAAACATGATTTCCCTTCAATAAAAGCCTGTGAATTCTGCCTGATTACCTGGAATTCAGCTAAGTGCCCCAATATAAGTTATTTGGTAATAGCTTCCAACATTTCCCTGTGACAGAGGTTAGGCTGACTGACTTGTACTTTCCTGCTTTCTGTCTTCCTTACTCTTTGAATAAAGGAATTAGGTTTACTACCTTCCAATTTAACAGGCTCTTTCCTGAATCGAAGAAATTTTGATAATTAAAACCAAAGCATCAGTGATCTTACTAGCCACTTTTTTTTAAATTCACCTAACTTTGCATCATCAGCAAACTGAACATATTACTTTAGTTCCCCTATCTAGTTCATTGAGTTACATTGTAGGGGACTGAACCGAGCGCTGATACCCATATTACCTCTCTAGTTTAAAACCTAGTAACCTAACTTGGCCCTTTTATTCTTGCTATTTGTATCCTCTGCTTATCAATCCTCAATCTAAATTAATATATTACCCAATTTCTTTTAAAGAAAATCCAAATGCATCGAATCCATTGGTTCTTCCTAATTCATCCTCCTCGTTACCACATCAAAAATGTCGAATGAATCTTCAAATGTGGCTTCCCTCTTACAAATCTGAATTCACGGGTCCTGTTACAAAAATTCACCTAAATCATAAACTCAACATAAAATTTTATCATATTATTATCAACCTGTTATGATTTGTCACTAGTAACTCAAAAAGGATAACAGTTATTAATTAATCATATCTATTTGCATAACACTAAGACTCAAACAGCCTTACTAAAATAACTAAAAATCACACGCCACCAGTTTATAATCCAACTGGTTTATTTGGAAGTACAAGCTTTCGGAGCACTGCTCCTTCGTCAGAAAGCTACTTGATAAAAGAGCAGCGCTCCCAAAGCTAGTACTTTCAAATAAACCTGTTGGACTATAACCTGGTGTTGTGTGATTTTTAACTTTGTCCACCCAGTCCAACACCAGCACCACCTCATCATTACCAAAATAGAACCTAAATTAAAACAAAGATCTGTGGATGCTGAAAATCTGAAGCAAAACAGAAATTAGCTATGGAGAGAAAGAGCTAACATTTATGGACGGCACGGTGGCACGGTGGTTAGCACTGCTGCCTCACAGCGCCAGAGACCCGGGTTCAATTCCCACCTCAGGCAACTGTCTGTGTGGAGTTTGCACATTCTCCCCGGGTTTCCTCCGGGTACTCCGGTTTCCTCCCACAGTCCCAAAAAAAAGTGTGCAGGTTAGGTGAATTGGCCATGCTAAATTGCCCATAGGGCAATGGGTCTGGATGGGTTGCTCTTCGGAGGGTCGGTGTGGACTTGTTGGGCCGAAGGGCCTGTTTCCACACTGTAAGTAATCTAATCTAATCTTAAAAAGTCTATTGATGCTTCAGAATTAAACGTTAACTCTGTTTTCTCTCCAGAAATTTGTTTTTGTTTTAAAATAGAAGCCAATCAGTTCATTGTCATATTGATCTTGAAGACCATCTTGAATATGTTCCATGAACTTGTACTTCACACCATTAATTTGCCTAGTTTGTGTGAAATTGTGGTTCCCCATGATTATTATATCGCCCTTGTTACATCCACCTCAGTTCCCTGATTTTCACTCTGCCTAACAACTGCTGTTGGGGGACTATAAACTATTTCAGCCAATGTTATCTTCCCCCTTATTGGTCATGGGTCTATCAAAACTGATTCCAAATTTTGATTTCTCTGGTTGAGATGTCTCCATCCTGGATTCTTGGGACTACTCCTCTTATTTTCCAATTTACTTATCACTTCTATAAACCAAGAATATTTATATTGAGATATTTATTTCCCAGCTTATATAAAAGCCTTAAACCTTTTTCTCTTTTCCTGTAATATCATCTTGGTCACTAATTTCCTATTTTACAGGTCATTCTGCTATAACATGCATTTCGTTAATGCAAATTTGTTGTAAAGTAACTGATGAATTGGGAACACTGTTTTGAAAGCACAAATTTTTTAAATGGTGCTGCTATTATGTGGTTTTCTTAATACATGGGATTGCATGAGAATGGAACTACCACTTTATAGTAGAGCCAATTGTATTTCCTTTATGACCCACTGTCTTTTTTAAAACTAAAATCATTGCTTTATTGTAAAGCTTTGGCATGACTCTTTTTTTCCTGAATTCTCCCAACTCTCATTAGTTTTAAGGTCCGTCTACTGCTTTATTTTTTAAAACTTTGTTGGACAATGATCCCAGCCAGGTTTAAGGGAAGACCAAACCCAGGAACAGCTCTCTTTCAGCACTTTGGTGCAGGTTCCCTTAAACTGAAATCCTTGCCTCCCGCACGACTTTTTCAGCCATGCGTTTAACCTTCTAATTGTTTGACCCTTTTTTCAGATAATAATCCATTTGATCTATAACAGTGAAATTGTGTGTGTAATTTTGATGCTAGCTCCTCAAACTCTTTCAGCAAAATCTTGTTCTTAGTTCTGCCTATATATGTCCTACATTGATCAATGTAACTGAATTCTGATATGCATGCCTCTTATCCTCAGTGCTTCCCAGGGTCCTACTGTTCATCATGTATTCCCTTCACAGTTAGCTTCAGGGAAATTAAAATTCCCTATCACCACTACCCTATTACCTAACACTTCTCTGAAATTTATCTACATATCTGCTTCTTTGTTTCTCAACGACTATTAGGAAGCTTATAAAACACTCCCAGCAATGTGATTGTTCCTTTTTTGATTTGAATGATGACCTGTAGTACCCTGTACTACGATACAATTGATGGTTAGCTTATCCATTAATTAGATAAGGGATGTCGTCATGCATGGACTGGAAGTCTTTAGCGTCTCCATCCAAAATTGTCTGTCCTTTCACTTTGGTGAAATTTCTCCCCTTCATTCTAGTTGTTGATCCCACATTTTATATAAGCCAGCAGTACTCCAATTAAACATTAAGATTAAGTTAACTTCAGAGGAAATGGTTTCAAGCTAAAGGCTATGTTTAAATGCACAAAGCATTCACAACAAAATAGATGAATTAATAATGCAGATAGATAGAAGAGTTGTGATAATAGCCACTATGGACATCATTGCGGATTGACACACAGAAATAAATATGCCAGGACTCTTGAAGAAGTGATATGCCAAATGAAAGGGAGAGAAGTAATCCTGAAAATATTTTAAACAACTGCTATATCCAGAGTTTCTTCAGATATTGTCACAACCGAGTTCGGTGGGATGACCTTTCCTTGCCCCTCTTCTGTGGTCACAACAAAGTTCAAGAACTTTGAAATTAGCCAAGACACATCAGTATGCTTGATCGGTACCACATCCTCAAACATTCACTCACTTCACTGCCGCACAGTAAGAACAATATGTGGCTTTACAAGGTTGACTGCAGAAATTTACCACAACTCCTTAGACCTCACCTTCAAAACCCATGACCACTACCATCTATAAAGGCTGAAGATAGATGGGAAAGGCCATCTGCAAGTTCCCTCAACTGCTCACAATCCTGACTTGGATATATATTGCCATTCCTTCAGTGATGTCAGGTCAAAATCCTCCCTAACAGTATTATGGATATATCTCCATCTCTGGATAGCACCAAGTCAAGAAGGCAGCTCAACACCATCTTTATAATGAAGGATGGGCAATAAGTGTTGTCCCAGCCAACAAAGGCTACATCCCATGAATGAATAGAAAAATGTTGGAACTTATAAAGGGAGGTGACTTTGCATTAAATGCATTGTTGAACAAGGGCATGTTACATTTCATGTCCAGCTATGAACCACTAGTATGTCATCAGTAAACTGGAAAGGGATGACACAAAAGAGAGTGGAGTCAAAAGGATTAGAAAACTCTGGAAATAGGTGACAAGGGTATTATAGGTTCAAGGCATTTACAAAGTTTGGGAGAAGCACATCTATGCAGTAATTCATGTTTGAGTAATTAATATTGGTATTCGTATTAGCAACATAAGGAACCATGAGGTTTGCGAAGATTAAGGAATAGGAGAATAGTCAAGAAGCATTTGAGTAAATCAATCAACAGGTATCAAAGGCATAAGTTATGATTTCAGTAAAGATGGGCAGTGGGGGTGTGGTTTCAGAAGTGAACGAAGGTAGACTCTGATAGAGAGAATATGCCATTAATAACATGGCTCAGTATGTTGAAGTGCAAACATCATGGTTCAGCCTGAGAAAAAGATGAGAGGTGCTTGTCTTGCTGCCAAAGATCTGGCTGTTAGATAAGCAGTCTAATCAACGTGGTGGAGAGGGAGATTTGGATGTCAGAATGTTGAGAGTGCAGAGTGGCAGTGATTCTTGGCCAGATGACTTTGGATAACAATAACTGTTGATTCATATGCTCACCAGGTTGTTGCCCTCGTGGTTAGAAAGAACATACACCTCTATATTTTTAGAGCTTGGCTACAAGCTTTGGAAATAGGTGACAAGGGTATTATAGGTTCAAGGCGTTTACAAAGATCGGGAGAAGCAGCTGGAAGAATAACTATCTCCTGTTGCATTGAATTTCCATCAATTGACAAACAGAACAAAATATCTCAGAGGTGATATCACACAGGACAAGCTTTGGAAGTCTTTAGCTAGCATCTTGACTGTGGGTTAATCAATTTACTGAGGATGGAAATAACATTCATTATTACGGACGACACTTTTTAATTTTGAATTGAATGGGAGCAAACTATTAACTTTAACAATCAGAAGTCCTTTAGGAAGAAGAATAAAGCATATTATGTGTGTTTTGAAATGCATTTACCATTGTATATGTACAGAATATGTTGCTGTCAACTGTAGACTTTTGACCATCCTTATTAGGTGATTAAGAATTTGCGGATGTAACTCTTAAGCTGCCTAGGGAAAAGCTTGGTTATTGTTTTAGTTATAAGCAGCTATTGCTCCTGTAGATATCTATACATAAAGATTCCTGTGACAAACTGAGGAATTGCTTTGCACACAGTGGGCAGCCAACAGTGTTTGCTGTAGGGTACATTCTAGTGAGAGCTGACAGAGGGCAACTTGGCAAAGGTTCAAAAACATACATTAAGCAGACTGAGCCCAGTATGGAACCTCATGTTCAGCAGAATTCTTGTGACCTGCTTCCCTGCATGCCGAGCTCATCAGCAAACACCTAATGAGCCTGCTCCAAGGAAACAGACCCTCTCCCAACCTGCTTCATTTACACACATTCTCTGGGGGTGGAGAGACATTGCTTCAGAAGGACTGATGATGCTGCAAAGACCACAATAATGATAATTAACTTGCTGAATTTAGAAGATTATGCTGTTAATTAGTTGCAAAATAAAGATAAGTAATATAGCAGCAGATGGTATGATAACACCCAAGAGAAGAGGGGGTTATTACACTGATGAGTTTTTATGGCAGATATGAAATATGGATTTGACTTTTCATGGATTGTTTCAGGAGCTTAATATCTTTCTCTGTAAGCTGTCTGGTTAGAGAGGAACCATATACTGAGCAAATTCTGTTGACAGATTGGTTTCTGCCACCAAAAAGAGGCTCTGTTACTCTAGAAAATGGTAGTGTACTCATTTGTGAAGCTTTTTCAAAAAGGTAAATTAAAATGTGAGGAGCATTTGTGTTGGCCTTTTTCTATTAGTTATATGAATTGGACAGGCAGATAAATATAATGTGCATTTCATTGACTAGTAATTTAGTGGCTACCACTCCTTTTAATTAGGATAATATTGATAAAAATAAAGGTAAAAAAAAAACAGGCAATAGATGGAAACTAGATTTTGTGAATGTATTCATTAAAAATGTTATCTTGATTTTACATAATATTTCGACCATGAGGAATTGCAAAATTAACAACTTCAAAATAACTGTCAAGCTGTAACTTTTTTTCCATAGTTAAAACATTTTTTTACAAACGTAGCCCAGAGTCCGATAATATAAGCAAGAATCTGTGTTCATCGTGTGTTTTTAAGAACATTTTTGAAGCAAAGCATTGCTGTTATTTTAAATCTAAGATCTATAAGAAGAATATTTGTTAACCGTGACAAAATGCTTAATATTTTTAAATATTGATATTAGTAGCTAAGTTTTAAATTCTTCCCTTCCTTTAATTATGTTACAATTTTGTAAATTTATCCAAAATATGACAGCTAAATATGTCCTTTTGATGAATATTATTTTTTCTCTCTGATCTATCAGAAAATTGTTGCATATTGTGACACAGAGTACACGTTGTGTATTCATAATTAAGCAGATATTTTTGGCAAAGGAAGATGAATCAGAATTTTAAAGCCAAAGATATTTTCAGGATTCATACCTTATTTAAAAAAAAACCTTAAGTATTTGTATATAGTTTATCTTTAAAAGTATGTTACTTGATTGCAGCAGTAAAATATCAATATTAAATTAATCAGTATATTGTGCAATATTTAGAAATAGTAGTAATGTAATTAATTTAGCAGAAAACAAGAAAATAAAAACTTGAACAAGTCATGGCATTCCTATAAATTCCATTTTCCAGTATTCAGATCTGTAATTGTAAAATGATTTTTCTAATCCAGTGGGATAAGATATGTGATATTGCTCCTGTCAAAAATACAGTGTTGTGACAGTAAAGTCATAGTGAATGTTAGCAGGTGTTCACAGAGATATCTTGTATTCCTTTTACAGCGTACAGATCCTTTAGGAATTATGCTCACAAATGAACAAATATGAATATCTGTAGCCAAAAGAGGTGGCAGATAACAGATCTGACCATGTAAGATCTTTGAATGCAGTTTGCTAGAAACAGTTTGAACAAACTAATTTCTATTTTTATGGTGCATAAAAGTTTAATCATACATTTATATCTAATGATAAAATAGAGTTGAGTTAAAATTATTTATTACCAGTCATTCAAAACTCTTGGTGAAGCAGCATTCGGTTTGGAAGTCAGAAAGACAGAAATTCCAATGTAATGGCAATTACAAGATTCACTGTCTGCCCATTTTACATTGGGTCAAAATTAGTCGGTGGCAGTAATGTTTCCGCAATGAAGTATTCTTCAAAGCGAATTACTTGTTGCAAATATTAAAATATTCATTCATGAGTATTGTTGTTCAAATGGTTTTCTGGGCAATTTATTCTCATCCAATCTTGAGCATTACCCCTATAGCTTCACTTGCAACACTTAAAACTTGCACTGCTGGATTACACATGACACTGTACATGGATAACATATGTTAAGTGACATAAAGCAAGTAGGTGAAGCATATACTTTTGTAACATACTACATGTTAAATTATGCTTGTTTAAATATCTCCTAGAAATTAAAAGGTTAAATAAATGGACTTTTAGTTCTTTGAAATATTTTTCATTTTTGGATTTAATTTGTGGGGTAAATTTCACACAAGCTGCGAATTTTTCCAATGAAATATATCTATTTTAAATGAAACAGTATGCTGCCTCGGTTTTGACTACCTTTATTCTAATTGCAACATTTTTGTGTAGGTATTCATTATCTGAATGGAAAAGTCCTGTGTAGCATATAAATCTGATTTGATCCATGAAATTAAAGAATACCCTGAAATTGGTTAAATCTATTCAGATGAATAGTTGGCAGCTAATACAGCTGTAGTGCAATGAAGCTTACCGAAGATTGTCATCAGATGTAATGATTGCTGGTACATGTGTAACTGATGCTATGCAACAAGGAAGAACATAATCAGTTACGGATATAAAAATAGGTAGTTCACTATTCAGAAAGGTTAAAGTATGAAGTGTCAAATTTGGTGGATGCTTGAACAATTTTGCATAACTGATAACTTTTAAATGGCTGATAAAGCTTAAGAATTAAAACTTTTAGTGGTCCAGCATGTGAGAAGAAAAGCAATCACAAATCTCTATCGTGCTTCCGCAAAAAGAACAATCAAAATCAACAGTCTTGAACAACCAGAACTTGTTAAAGATGATTAATCTGAAAGCAGTCATTTTTTAAAAAACTTCTTTATCACTTCTCATACTCTTCAGTTTGATGCTGAAAAACATATATTGACAAACATTGAGATTCTGTTTGCCGAGCTGGAAGTTTTTGTTGCAAACGTTTCGTCCCCTGGCTAGGCGACATCATCAGTGCTGGGTACCCAATATACCAACCACGACAGCGGACAGCTGAGTCGTGTCGTTTCGTGGCTAGTTGATGTTCATGTATGCGGATTGTTAGCTGTCCTGGACCCAATATACCAACTACTACAGCGGACAGCTGAAACTGACAACCGAAGCGGCAGGGACAGACCACTATAAACACCGGAGGAAACATCAAAGAAGCACTTCGCAGGAGGCTCCCAAGCACTGATGATGTCGCCTAGCCAGGGGACGAAACGTTTGCAACAAAAACTTCCAGCTCGGCGAACAGAACCACAACAACGAGCACCCGAGCTACAAATCTTCGCACAAACTTTGAACATTGAGAATTGTGGGCTTTGTCATTTAAAATTATATGACTTTTTTGCTTTTAAATTTTAATTCTAAAGTATTTTCTGAAGTAATCTTAACATGATTAAAAGTTTGAATTCAAGTGCTAAGATTTAAAAATGGAAGCTTCACTGATACTTGATTTTCAGTATCTACCAGCTTGGAGTTGCCTATTTTTAGTTCCAAACTTTATTAGAAAATAAATACATTTTGTTTGAAATATTCAAATTAAAAATTTATTCAAATACATTTTATTTTGTTTTAGTGGCGCTATTCATGCTCTAGGTTGCTAATCATCTCACCAGTGTATCGTGTGCCGTGGGATATGAAAGCCCTTTTTTGGCATACATTTCATATGTTTATGATTTTGTTTTTGTCAGTTATGTTCTCTGCCAGCAGATCTAAATAGAGAATTCTCAATGTTGATGCTATTCCTAGCAATTTTTAAATAGATGCTTAATACCATAACCAACAATTGCATTTAGTTGTTTTCTGTTCATTTTATTAATGGTAGAAACAGAAAAATCAGGAAGTGACTGTATATTGAAAGTTTAAAGGTATGGTGTTTAGCACACAATGCTTAAAAAAGTCATTGTGCTGTATATTGTTTGGACTTGGATTCAAAAGTGAAAATTTACAATTTATTTTGACTGTTAGACTTCTAACTTAATGCATAGAATCTGTTGAGATATAGTTTGAAAATTTGTCATGGATTGCATTTTTTTTCTCTGTGAATAGAGTTATTAAAAAGAATCTTATGGCCAAGTTTAAATATATCATGTATCGAAAAGACATAAAATATTAGAAATAATCTTTAATCAGTCTTGTAATTCCAAAGCAGATATGGGAGGAGATTACATAATTTCATGAATAGTTAAACAGTTCTTATTTAGTTATACAAAAGACCCATAATTTAACCTTTTTTATTCACTTCTTTACTGTTGGAATAACAAAAATACTTTTTATACTAGTATTAAGCACTTTTAACAAACTATAGACTTTATTTTAAAATCTTTATCGCAGATGTTTTCATGAACAGTATTCTGTTGTAACTAATGTTCATTGTTTTGATTCAAATAGGCACATTGGAAAAGCAAAATACTTATTGAGCAAAATTTTGTTTCTGCTGAAGGAAATTTAATATTTCTGGATCTGAAAATAAACCTTTGCTATAAAGCTGATTTAGCATTGTACTTGTTATTTAAATCTGAAAAATGGCAGGTTAAGGAACATCTTGTATTACAATTATCATCATCATGTGTGCTCTATCCAAAGGCAGGTCTTTAATTGATATTACATTGTCTACAGAATAAATAACATAATTCAGAAACTAGCTTATAATTAAATACAGTCTACTGTATGAAGAGAGATAGGACAGGCAAAATCGACGTTCCTGATGAAGGGCTTTTGCCCGAAACATCGATTTTGCCTGTCCTCGGATTTTGCCTGTCCTGGGATGCTGCCTGAACTTCTGTGCTCTTCCAGCACCACTAATCCAGAATCTGGTTTCCAGTATCTGCAGTAATTGTTTTTACCCTGTATGAAGAGAGAGGTTGTCTATATTACAGGTTCACTAACCACACCAGATTAGATTGAGTTAATTCCCAACTAGGTTGAAGTAATATATTTCACAGTAAGGGGAATAAATGAGACAGCTCCTTCCCTCTTAAAATTGTACCCCTTGTGGCACAGTCAGGCTGGTAATGATCATCTTATTCCCTTTTGGTTTACAAAAAAAGAGCATGATGAGTAACAATATAGGGAAATTGAAAATATATAGAGAGTAAAGTTTTACCAGTCTCCTTCCAGTCAGACTAGCAGTGATGAGGTCCAGTAAAATACCAGCAAGAGCCCCCAGTGAAGTCTCACCTTTGGAGGTGTTGTATTTTGGTAGGAAAAGTCAGAGCAGGACTTAATGATAAGGTCCTGGGGAATGTTGCCAAACAAAGAGAACTTGGAGTGCAGGTTCATAGTTCCTTGAAGGCCGAGTCGCAGGTAGACAGGGTAGTGAAGGAGGTATTTGGTATGCTTGCCTTTATTGAGTAGTGCATTGTATATAGGAGTTGGGAGGTAATGTTGCAGCTGTTCAAGACATTGGTTAGGCTGCTTTCGGAATACTGCATTCAAATCTGGTCTTCCAACTACAGGAAAGATGTTGTGAAACTTGAAAGTGTTCAGAAAATGTTTTTAAGGATGTTGCCAGGGTTGAAGGGTTTGAGCTATCGAGAGAGGCTGAATAGATTGGGGCTATTTTCCCTGGAGCATTGGAGGCTGAGGGATTTATAAAATTGTGAGGGGCATGGATAGGGTGAAGAGCCAAGGTCTTTTCCCAGGGTAGGAGAGTCAAAAACTAGAGGGCATAGGTTTAAGCTGAGAGGGGAAAGATTTAAAAGGGACCTGAGGGGCAACTTTTTCACACAGAGGGTGACGTGTATTTGGAATGAGCTGCCAGAGGTGGTGGACGCTGGTACAAAATTATAACATTTAAAAGGTACCTGGATGGGGACATGAATGAGAAGGGTTTAGGGGAATATGGGCCAAATGCTGGCAAATGGAACTAGATTAATTTGGGATATGTGGTCAGCTTGGACAAGTTGGACAGAAGGGTATATTTCCCTCTTGTACAATCCTATGACTCTGACTGTTTCACCAGTGACAGAAACAGGCGTGGCTAAATTACACAAAAAAAAAATTATTGCCAGTGGCAGAAACCTCACTATATTTGGAGACTCTGAGCTGCTTGGTTGCAGCCTCCCATTAGCGTTTTTTGGGTAGTTATCCCATTCGGCAGCTATGTTACTTATAGAGGGGATCCTTGGCAGCAAAGGACAGTTCTGCTGTCACTTCCTGAGGCACAACTCCTCTAATTAACAGGGTCTCCCTGACTAACGCCTGCAAAGAAAATATTGTCAAACACACCTGCGAGGAGTCCTCTTATTCTCCGACCAGCCTAAACAATGGCCAACTTTCTCTGTGGTACCAGCCTGCTGGCTGGCATAATGAGCAGGCAATGCACCATTCTTAATTGGACAGCAGATCACGCTGGGAGGATTGCTACTATCCATTTGCATGATCTCAAAACCTGCATTCAATCCCCACACTGGGACTTGTCTTGGCCATAAAATCGCAGCCATTGTGCTTAATATGCTTAAAAATAAAACAGCATCTACTTTGTCATCTTCAATTGTGGGATACTATTAAAATATGTTAAATATTTTTGTGAAACTAATAAAATATATGTACACCTAAATAAAAGTTCCACTATCGAGGTATTATCAAAAAAGATAAACCCTTGCCCCTTGAGTATTCCCAAGCATTGACTTTTGGATAGAAATCTTGATTTCTTTAGGAAAATGCAGATATATGCATAAGATTGGTAATTATACAATTAAGGTTAAACAATCTCAACAGAATTCATTTTTCCATCACATCAGAATCAATTTATTGCTTTTAGACTGTAGGTTGAAGAGATTTTAATTTGAATTAGGTGGAAAAATCTCTTAGATTATTTGGGAGAAAAAAGAAAGATGATCCTACTCTACGTGGGGTGTACCCTTTTACTTTATGGGTTACAATTAGTATGCATAAAGTACAAATCATCACTGTTCATTTGTAAATTTTGTAAATGATGGTGAGAAAAGGTGAAAATATCTAATTTACCTCAAATAAGACACATTCCCCATTCACATTACATTTGATGAGATTGGTCATAATAATAGTCATCGTCATCTAGTTGATGAGGATGTTTTGGGGATATATTCTACGTTATGATCACTGACAATGTTAGCTCAGAATAAGAGGCAAGCCATCTAAACCAATGATGTCCCTTGCCGCTACATAATAGCGAAGCTAATTTTGAAGCTGTGTTAGGGAATATGCAGTGATGAAATATTTTATTCTGAATTGACACCTGGATGGGAATTCGAAACCTGATATAACTTAGAAATTTACAGTTTTTATTTAACACAATGCACCAATAAGTTAAATGATTAAAATACAATTCATTCTTACACACAAAATGACCCTGAGTTTAGAGTACCATCATATATCTAGAGATCATTGCATTGTGAACTTAGTTTGTAAAATCATGGTTAGTCGAAGACATTTCCAAAGTTTGCTTAATACTGTACTGGATACAGACTTAGATTTTACGTATTTGTATATTCTCTTGAATCTTAACTGATATATTTTGGTATACCAGTGAAACTGCTGGTTTGGTTTGTTTTTTTTGCAGCGACTGAAGGCAGCTTTAACACAACAGCTCCCTCAGGTTACTAATGGTAATAATTCCATTGGTCAAGCAAGTGGCACAATGAGGATTCAATCAAAGGAAGCACATCCACAGTCACTGCAGGAAGTTGCAACTTCCACTACTCAACCAATGGTAAGGAAGAAAGTTTTATAAAATATACAATAGTTTTCTCTTTCTTAAAACTAATCCATGCTAAATTTTTGAGTTGGCCCGTATGTTAAGAGAAAAAAGTTTTACGAATTAAAAACAAAACCCTAAGTTTCCTGGATTACTGCAATGCTACCCTGAACTGTTCTAACTTTTTAATAATGTTATATTAATTCCAATGATAGAAACCTAATCATATGCCAGTTGTGAAACTAACCAGTTATTTACAGATTAAAAGAAACTAGTCAGCCTAACTTAGCTCTTTCATCTGAAAACATCCTAAAAGTCATTGATTATCATATCCAAGTACTGCTAAAATGATTCTGGAAATGTTATTTTCAATGCTGAATCCAAGAATTAATGTTGTATATTTATCATTCTTTGTTTGAAGAGTAGCTTTTTTCAGCTCTTTCTGTGTTACATGGGGTTCCTATAGTGCTGGTTGATCACCTTGTGTCAACCATTATTTTGGATTTGGCACCTGGTTTCATATCCTGGAGCTCTGTTCTTGATGGTATTCCTGAAATTTATCTTAATAATTTAAACCCATTCCTTTCCGCAATTTAGGTTCAGGTAACTTAACAAAATTTACCTATCCCATTTAGTTTAATAGCTGAAAATGTGTTGCTGGAACAGCGCAGCAGGTCAGGCAGCATCCAAGGAGCAGGAGAATCGACGTTTCGGGCATAAGCCCTTCTTCAGGAATGAGGAAAGTGTGTCCAGCAGGCTAAGATAAAAGTTAGGAAGGAGGGACTTGGGGGAGGGGCATTGGAAATGCGATAGGTGGAAGGAGGTCAAGGTGAGGGTGATAGGCCACAGTGGGGGTGGGGCGGAGAGGTCAGGAAGAAGATTGCAGGTTAGGAAGGCGGTGCTGAGTTCGATGGATTTGACTGAGACAAGGTGGGGGGAGGGGAAATGAGGAAACTGGAGAAATTGGAGTTCATCCCCTGTGGTTAGAGGGTTCCTAGGCAGAAGAGGCGCTCTTCCTCCAACCATCGTGTTGCTATGGTCTGGCGATGGAGGAGTCCAAGGATCTGCATGTCCTTGGTGGAGTGGGAGGGGGAGTTGAAGTGTTGAGCCACGGGGTGGTTGGGTTGGTTGGTCGGGGTGCCCCAGAGGTGTTCTCTGAAACGTTCCGCAAGTAAGC
>NC_057716.1:46076865-46078480 GCF_004010195.1 Chiloscyllium plagiosum
ATCTTAGCCTGCTGGACACACTTTCCTCATTCCTGAAGAAGGGCTTATGCCCGAAACGTCGATTCTCTTGCTCCTTGGATGCTGCCTGACCTGCTGCACTTTTCCAGCAACACATTTTCAGCTCTGATCTCCAGCATCTGCAGTCCTCACTTTCTCCATTTAGTTTACTATCATATATAACACTGAAGATCATCATCCTACTTTGAAATGCCCTACTTTGAGACTGGAAAGTCCAAGGTTCTGACAATAGAAAAAAGCCTTGTGGTTCCCCTCAGTACTATCTCTAGCTAGAATGTGAACTCTTGTGACCATGACTGGATACAGAACTTGAGGTGTGTCCTGTCTCGAGCAATATGATCATGACTCCCTTTTTCTTCTACTTTACCACCTCTCAACAAAAGGATCCAATATTCTGTCTTGATTGATGACCTGCAGCAGCTGAATACATTTAAACAGTGAATTTACTAAGGAAATCTTTTTCAACTCATTTCTCTTTAATTATTTTAACACTAAACAATGTGTCAACACATTTAATGAATATAGTCCCTTCTGAGTTTATTTTTTGTGGGGTGGAGGTTGTGCAGAAAGAAAGGAATCTCTTATTTATATTTCCAGAAATATATTACACAGGGTAGAAGTGCAGCTGAAAACTCTTGAGCAGGATTTTCTTTAGATGGCAAAGAAGAGGTTGTGCAAGGATCAGTAACTTTTATTGTATGAGTTACACCCATTCCTAGTTCTTCTTTATTTTTTAATCTCTCTCTTTTCACTTTCCCCAATTCATGGTTGATATACTTAGAAAACTCAAGAATTTTTTGCATAACAACTTCAAAGAAATGCCATAATGACAAGTCACAATGTATCAATCATGTTTATCATTACAGAAATTCAAAAACATCAATTTTGGCTTGTTACTCATGAATATGTATTCTTTGACCTGTTCTTTTTACAAAATGTTCTCTGCCTGAGAGAAAACTGTTTTATTAATCATATCAAGTATTACTTCATTATTTTTGTATTGTGATTTGCTTGTTGCCAGATAGGAAACTTGCTGAAATTCCATTGTCATTTCCCTTTTATTGAGCCTTATCTCTTGAACTTATTTCCTTGAATTTCAGGAGACAAAAGCTATGTCAGTTACTAACTCTGAAAAAACACAACTCAAAAATAATTCCTCATGAAATAACATGAATCAAAACAGGGGTTTCCTTATGGCAATTCAAAGAATAGTCACAGGTGAGGTGCTGGAAGACCTGGAGGTTAGCAATAGTGGTGCCACAGTTTAAGAAGGGTGGTAAAGACAAGCCAGGAAACTATAGACCGGTGAGCCTGACCTCGGTGGTGGGCAAGTTGTTGGAGGGAATCCTGAGGGACAGGATGTACATGTATTTGGAAAGGCAAGGACTGATTCAGGATAGTCACCATGGCTTTGTGCATGGGAAACCATGTCTCACAAACTTGATTGAATTTTTTGAAGAAGTAACAAAGAAGATTGAGGGCAGAGCAGTAGATGTGATCTATATGGACTTCAGTAAGGCATTCGACAAGATTCCCCATGGGAGACTGATTAGCAAGGTTAGATCTCATGGAATTCAGGGAGAACTAGCCATTTGGA
>NC_057716.1:46078994-46105709 GCF_004010195.1 Chiloscyllium plagiosum
CCTTATAGAGGTTTACAAAATTGAGGGGCATGGATAGGATAAATAGACAAAGTCTTTTCCCTGGGGTGGGGGAGTCCAGAACTAGAGGACATAGGTTTAGGGTGAGAGGGGAAAGATATAAAAGAGACCTAAGGGGCAACTTTTTCACGCAGAGGGTGGTACGTGTATGGAATAAGCTGCCAGAGGATGTTGTGGAGGCTAGTACAATTGCAACATTTAAAAGGCATTTGGATGGATATATAAATAGGAAGGGTTTGGAGGGTTATGGGCCGGGTGCTGGCAGGTGGGAGTAGTTTTGATTGGGATATCTGGTCGGCATGGACGGGTTGGACCGAAGGGTCTGTTTCCATGCTGTACATCTCTATGACTCTATGATTCTAATTGCTGCTTGACTTTTGTACTGTATTAAACCTAGGTTCCAATGTATATGTTTTTTACAAATTTATCAACCTTTCCTTTTACTTTAAAGATGAATGCATACAAATCACTTATTCTGTCTCATAATATGTGTCATCTCACATTTTTCTACATTGAATTTCAGACTAATTTTCAATTTTCAGCTGCATAGCAATGGAGGTTTCTGATTGGTAATCCATTGTACTACCCAACAATTTTTCTTTTCATTAAAATCCTTGGAAAATAAAATCTAACTCTGTATATAGTAGGTGATCTATCCAGTACTGCAAATTTTACATATCCATCGAAGTTGAAGTTTGGTAGGCAAATGTTATCCATGAAGAAGCTATGCAATCTACTGATCTACCTGCATAACTATATTCCCTGTTTTTGTATAAATGTTATTATGATACTCTGGTACTGAAGTTTGGTTACAATACCAATGTTTTTACCTTAAGCTCCTGTTTTCACATTTATATTAAGAACTGCTAATGAAAATTCACCATGCTATAATGACGACCCACCATCCCTTGTCTCACCAATAAAGGTACTATAATATCACTACTGGAAGGCTGGTGGATTTCTAGTGTGACTAGTTTATAACAGCAGTTTGCAATGTAACTTGTTATTTACACAATTATAATAGGAATGTAACTAATACGACTAAAAGTATAACTAAAATGGACAGTGAATTCTATCTGTGTGTTCTTGTCCAATTATGCCCTCTCTTCTAACCTCCCTTCATATGAACGTTACATTTAGTCATTACTCCCATATGCAATGGCCCAGGAAATCAGCTTATGTAGAAGAAAGATGTTTTATCCCTGGAGCGAATTTGACGCAGATTTACAGGATGATACCTGGTCTTCAGGGGTTAAGCTATGAGGAGAGATTAGACAAATTAGGTCTTTATTGTGTAGACGTTAGAAGGGTAGGGGGTGATCTAATTGAGGTTTTCAGTGTATTAACAGGAAAAGACAAGGTAGAGAACAATAAACTACTTCCACTAGTTCTAGAACCAGGGGTCATAGTCTAAAAATTAGGGCCAGACCATTCAGGAGAGATGATGGAAAGCATTTCTACATACAGAGAGGAGGTTTGGAACTTTTCCTTAACCAGCAGTTGATGCTAATTCACAAGAACATAAGCAATAGGAGCAGGAGTAGGCCATCTGGCCCATTGAACCTGCTCCACCATTCAGTAAGATCATGGCTGATCCTTTTGTGGACTCAGCTCCACTTATCCACCCTCTCACAATAACCTTTAATTCCTTTATTGTTCTAAAATTTACCTTTACCTCATTGAATGTTTTTAAGGTAATCTCAACTGCTTCACTAGGCAAGGAATTCCACAGATTCACGACTATTTGGGTGAAGAGGTTTTTTCTCAACTCATCCTAAATCTGTTCCCCCTTATTTTGAGGCTATGCCCCCTTTTTCTTTGTTGTTCAATTGTTACATTTAAATCTGAGAGAGAATTGTTTTTAGTAAGCAAGGGTATCAAGAATATGGCCCCAAGATAGACATGTGGAGTTAGGTCACAGACCCACCATGATGTTATTGAATGGCCATGCAGGCTTGAGGGGCTGAATGGCCTACTCCTGTTCCTTTGTAAATTACTGTCCAGGGTTGGTTACTCTCCTTGAGGGATATCTAAAAGAATAGAAATGGAAACAGTTGCACAAGTACCAATCCCTGGTGCGTGCCATTTCTCTTCAGACTGAACAACATCAGTTAACTGCTTCTCAGGATTTTTCTGTCAGTTAACCAACTTCTAAGTCATACTCCCTTTAATACTGCAGAGTTTAATTTTTCTCAACAAAGCTGTGCTGTACCTTATAAAAACAACTTTTAAAAATGTACAATGACATCTAACACTTTATTTTATCAAAGGATTTATAAAACTGTAAGTTGTAGGAGCAGATGTATGCCATTCAACCCATGGATCTGCTCTGCCATTTAGTGAAATCATGGCTGATCTGATGGTCCTCATCCAGTTTCTTGCATTTTCCCCATAAAAATCTGTCACTTGTCTGTTTCCTCAAAATGCTCTATCTGTCAGCTGTAACTTATTATTTACAAATCCATGCTGGCTGTTCTTAATTAACCCATGCTTTCCTAAGACAGTGTAAATTTAGGGTTCTTGTGGTGCATTGGTAATACCCCACCTCTGGCCAGAAGCTCCAGATTTAAGTCTTAACTGACCCAGAGATGTGTCATAACATTACCAAATAGGTTCATTAACGATATATTTTTAAAAATGTTACCCTTTCTAATATGCTCTTGGGTTGATAGATCTGGAGTTATCAGGTTTGTTCACTTAAATCCTCTAACCGTCAGAGTAACTTAGTTTTCGAATATTTTGAGAGTATGGTCAGATCAGCTCTGTGGCTTCTCTGACTTCCTTCGCATTCTGGAATCTATTCTAAGAAGAATTTTTATCCTTTCTATTCTGTCTTTCATTCACTTCAGTATCGAAATTTATTGGATTGGCAATATTCTTGGCACTTGCCCTTTATATGAACCTGGTTACAGGCGGTGAGGTGGGTTGAAGAGGAGAAAGAAGACAAAGTGAGGGGACAGGTGATTCTGGGTTTTTATTCAACCCCTTTTGCTTTGTGAATACTTTGTTGAATGAAAGTAGTGAAATCTCTTGTCAATTTGCAACATGCTTAACATATTTTACATAAGAATGAAGGAAGAAACCTTCCCATTTGCACTAAATTTGAAAGTAGGAGAATTTTCAACAGGGAGAACTACAGTCTACTAAGCTGAGAAAGCTGTCTAGACTTTTAGACAATCTGGCAGTGGATTAGCTGGGCTCTCTGCCGAAATTAAGACTCTGAACCAGGAAGTCCCACCCACAAAGAGCTCTTGTTCATTTGGAGATCTACCACTCCGGAACATAATAGCAACATGTTGGAGACCATGACAGCTGTTGAAACTACCCTAGGATCAGTCCCTTGATTGTGCACAGATTACTGATGAGCAAGTTCCCACCAACCATTCATTGATTGACCACTTACACTTCATTTGGCAAGATGATGAAATTTGGGTTTTCCTGCCCAGAATCTAATTCAGGGAAGTGGTGGGTTTCTAGTCTTCCGCCTTCCTACCTAATTAATTTCACTTCCTGCCTCCAGACTCAGAAGATTGTGTCCATGGAATATGGAGATTTTGTTGAAGTACAGAAGGAGACCATTGAGACCTTCAGACTTTGGGAAGAGTTATCCACTTCACTCCATTTCATTGTTTTTTCCCCAGACACTTGTTTTGTTTTTCTTTACCAAAAGTTTATCAACTTGAATTCTGTTTCTATCCGTATTTCTGATAGAATATTGAATATCCTATCAATACTTTTGTAAAATGTCTGCAAAATCATATTGTAGTGATTGTAAAGAAGTTAGCCAGGTTGACCTCATAGAATGAGTTCCCTGATTGGACCAGATTAACAGTCCCAATCAGGGAGTCCTGGCTGACAAATAAGAACAGGAGTGTCAAACATCCCATTCACTATGGGAGCTAAATCAGTGTCAACGACTCTTCATGTTTAAAGGGTGACTTGGTGATGAGATACCGGCCTCTTTGGAGTGAATTCAGTGGTAACAAGAGAAAAGTACGCCCCTGAAGAATTTTGCTTGCAACTTCCATCTTTGAGTTCGGGGTAAGTATTTCTGACATCATGTCATTGCTTGGGAAGCTTGACTTGTTTGATCCTGCCATCGAAGACTGGGTCCAGTATGTGGAAAGAATGTAGTATTTTTCTAATGGGTAAATTACATTGGGGCAGATGAAAAGCAGCTTGTCGATCTGCAGCATTTTTGGTTATTAGATGCCTAACTTTCCCTGAGACACCAAATACTTTCAAGAGTTGACGGATTTAGTTAAGGTATATTATGACACTATGCCACCTCTAATTCTGAGATGCTATTGGTTTTACTCAGCAATTTGAAAAGGGGAATCCCTGTCAGGAATTTTGACTAGGTTAAGACGATTGGTGGAGGCACGTGACTTTGGTTTAACATTGAAATGCTGAGACACCATTTGGTATGTTGGAGTAAAGATGTAACCATGCAAAAGCACCTACTAGCAGAAGCCCAACTGGATTTCCAAATATGCAATACAATAGGCTTTATTATTAGAAAATGCAGCAAGTTGAACATGTGACTTCCAGAGTTTTCTGATGGTAGTGGACACCCTCGCCAGTCCAAGTGATCTTTGGGAGCACTACTTGAGTGAAGGCATTGCTTAGCCTCACTCAGAGCATATCCTAAATTGAGGGACTCTCGGTCAGCCCACAGCAAAATCCCAAATCAAAGCCAAGCCTTGGCTCAGCAGTTAAACATTTACTTCAGGATGTGGGCTGGCAATCCATTGTAGTTGCTGCCAGTATGTGGACTCGAGACAGCAAAAGAATCCCGCTGGACCTAAATTGAGTAAGAGAACTCATAGGCTGGTATCCAGGAGAGTGCAAATCCTGCAAAGTCCACTTACATCTGGTTGGCACAGTTAAATAATAATAACCATAAAATTAAGCATCTGATTAAGTAGCCATCCAACTGTAATGGAGATTGATATTGGTGATCCTGTTTCAATGATTGCAGAACCTGTCTTTTACAAAATTCAGTCTGGACTACAATCCTTAAGTTTGCACAAGACCTAGGCTAGACTGAGAACCAGTGTCAGGGAATTTTAACAGACGAAGGGTTCAACTTTGATTCCAGTCTCTTATGAGAAGCAGCTGGTTCATTTACCACTGTTTGCAGTAAAAGGCTCGGGTCCGAGCCTGATGGGATGAAATTTGTTGAGACAGATTCACCTAGATTGGCTCAATATGTTTTGATTAGAAAATGGCTGCCTGAGTGAAAACTTAATTAAATACCTGGAAGTTTTTCAGGAAGGTCTAGGGACTATCAAAGGTGACAAGGAGACCTTGCATGTTGACCAGGAAGCAATTCCACAATTATGCAAGGCCTGCCCTGTGCCATTGGCCTTATGGTCAAAAGTAGAGACAGAAATCAGAAAGCTGGAAAGTGAAGGAACCATCAAGGCATATTTGATTGTGAAGCCTGATGAGTCGGTTCACCGTAGTGGGGATTTTAAACAAATGGTAAACTGCTTTTTGCAGCTGATTAAATACTCAATCCCTCACATAGACTATATATACACTGGCGGGAGCACTTTCCTTCATAAAGCTGGACATGAGCCATGTGTACTTGCAATTATGGTTAGATGAGGATTCCCAGAAGATGCGACAGTTAATACCCATAAGGGTTTGTACCAATGTACAAGACTGTCATTTGGGATATTTGTCAGCCTGTGCAATTTTTCCGCGAATGATGGAGAACGTTTTACAAAGTCTGCCCAGGGTCGCCATTTATCTAGATGATGTGCTAATAACAGGGAAGAACAATATGGAGCAATTAGAGAACTTGGGCACTGACGTTTTTCCCAGATGGATGTACGCATTAGAAGAGAAAAATGTGTTTCCTACCCAAGTGATCTACATCGACTACAGAATTGACAAGATCGGGTCAAACCTGTTGGGAGACAAAGTGAGGGTGGTCAAAGGTACCCCAGTTCCCACATCTATACTGGAGTTTAGGTCTTTCCTTGGGCTGGTGTCTTATTACAGAACGTTCATACATAACCTGTCCTCCAGCCTGGCAACTTTTCATCAAATCTTAAAAAAGGGTCAGCCTTGGAACTAGTTGTGCAGCCGAGCCATAGCTTTCAGGGACGTGAAGAAATAGTTGTCATCCTCTAAGTTATTGGCACACTATCATCCCAAACGCGATCTCTAATACCTAAATGCGTATAATTACATGTTCGAACGCTGACCAGGAGGCCAACTAACAAATGCAGATGCATTAAGCCGCCTCCTGCTGACAGATACACCACTGGTGGCACAATGAGTCTGTGATGGTTTTAATTTTTCTGGACACACTTCCAATTACATTGACAATATCAGAATTTTGACAGAGAAAAATCCGAACATGGCGAAACTGAAACAGCTGATGGTGATGGGAGAAACCACAGGGCCATCACAATCAGAATTGAAACCTTTTTGGATGAGGAGAGATCAGATCAGAGTAGAGGTTGGCACATTAATATGGAGAGCAAGAATGATTCTGCTGAGCAAAGGTCACCACCAGATACTGGCTGAACCCCACCATGGTCATCCAGCAGTTTCCAAAACAAAGGTGTTATGCCTGGTGGCCAGGACAAAGGTCAAAGGTTACTGCCAGCAGCTTCCCCACATTCATGGGATTGGCTGGGTAAACCCTGGAGTCAGTTATTCGTCGACTGTGCAGGTCTCTTCATGAACTGTGTACTTTGTCATTGTGGATGCCCACTTGAAGTGATTGGATGTGCAGAATGCATTCTTCAAACGTGGGAATAACAATAGATAAACTGTATTCCTGGAAGTGTTGGTCACAGTGAGTTATTGTTTACCAGCATGGAATTTGAGTATTTCCTAAAGTTGAATGGTATTCGACATGTAAAGACAGCTCATTACCATCCATCGTCCAATGGTCTGGCAGAAAGAGTAGTCCAAACTTGAAGGCAGGCTTAAAGAAACAGCCTACAGCTTCTCGAGATACCGATTTGCCCTGGTTCCTATTTGATTATAGGACCACCCCTCACGCAATTACGGGGATAGCTCCAGCAGAGTTGCTCATGTGGAGATTCTACATCAGGTTAAATATGATCTTCCTGCAGTTGGTGGGGGGAGATGGGGGGGTGAGGCAAGGGTGAAACAGCATCAGAAACACCATAGCTGGATGCTAGAGTCTGCTAAGCAAGAGAGAGAGTTCATTTCGGGGGTGAAGCTTGGTGTAGGAGCCATGGGAATGACCCTGCATGGCTAAGAAGCATGGTCGATGTGAGGTGAGGCCCAGTGATATATAAAGTTCGGATAGGTGCGACGGTCCTAAAACCAGCACTCGGACCATAGGAAAGCTGCAAACACTCATCGTGCGGGAGCAAACGTGCCTGGCTCTTTGATAGCCTCTCTGATTATTACTAGCCTACGGGTTTCCTGTCTGTCAAGTGTTGAAGATGCCTTTGAATCCGATATAGACACTGCGGATATTGCTGCCTTGATGCCTTTGCCACCTGAAGAAGAGAATGAATTTCTTCCAAGATGCTATAGCCGTAAGTGGTGAGCTACAGTGTGTTTCATGGTGCTCGTATCTGAGGCAGAGTTAGAAAAACCGGACCTAGTGCTAAAAGGAGGAGGTGTAAAGAAAAAAACCAGTCTATGTCCTCTGACTAGGAGGGAGGAGGGATATAGTGATTGTAACCAAGGTTAGCCAGGTGGATTTTATAGAATAAGTTCCTTCACTGGTGCTGTTAATCTGGTCTAATCAGGGAGCCCTGGTTGATATATAAACAGGTGTGTCAGAGATCTTGCTCTCTCTGAGAGCTACTTCTGAGGGAGCTGGTTCAGTGTTACAGACTGTTCATGTTACATAAAGGGTGACTTGATGGTGGGATACCTGGCTCTATGGAGTTATTTTACAAATGTTTCAACTTTTCCTTGTGTTGATTAATTAACTTAAAATTCTTCACACTAATTATTGACTCACTTTCTGTTTACTGAAAGCATTGAATAACTTCAAGTCTCCCTTAGCCTTATCGTGAAGTAGAACACAATTTCTTTAGTTTTTACTTGTAATTATGTTTAAATTTCGAACATAATTTTACAATTTCTACAAACCATGGTTTTGCCCACCCTATATATCCCTCTTCACCTTTCACATGCATGTCACAACAGACATAGTCTGCAACTGTGGCTTAGTTATGCAATGATATAGCACTGGAGTCAATTCAGCCTATTTTGTTTTTGTTTCTTTTTGACTGGCGCAGAGTCTATGTGCTGTAGACAAGCAGGAACACAGTTTGGTGTTGCATCCTAAAGTTGGTACCCCATACTGAAAGATTAAATGTCAGCATTGATTTCTGGGTAAGACTTGAACCCATAATCTTCTGATTCACAGAAGAGTACTACCAGCTGAGCCACAGTTTTATCTGGTTTTTTTTCTCCCACTTAGTGAAGGTTAGCATATTTGATCTCCCTTGATGATTTGTTAATTTTAAAATTGTACCATACAGAATCAAAGAATTGTGACAGTGCAGAAGGGTACCATTCAGTTCATCGTGTCTGTGCCAGCTGTCCAAATGAACATCTCATTTAATGCTTTTCTCCTGTCTTCTTCCCATAGCCCTGCACATTACTCTCTTTCAAAATAACTGTTCCATTCCCTTTTGAATATTTTGTTGAACCTTCTTCCATCGCACTGTCAGGCAGATTCTAACCACTCGTTTTGTGAAATAGATGTTTCTCATTTCATTTTTGCTGCTTTTACTAATTACTTTAAAACTGTGCCCACACATTCTCGATCTTTTCATGAGTGAGAACATTTTTATGTCTCTTACACACTCTAATATGTATTAGAGAATACATAATATGATGTATAGTTAGATAATATATAATTGTTTATTATTAATGTCATAATAATCATAATTATGAATGCTTCAGTCAGATCTCTCCTCAGCCTGTCATCTCCAAGGGAAACAGACCCAACTTCTCCAACCTATCTTGATCCCCCTAGGTCATTTGTTAATTTTAAAATTGTACCACACAGAATCAAAGAATTGTGATAGTGCAGAAGGGTACCATTCAGTCATCATGTCTATGCCTGCTGTTCCTCGTGCCTGGGGCCATTCTCATGAACTGTCTTACAGAATGGGTATTTTTCACCTAAATAACATGGGACAGAATATTCTAGACCTCTGAGTAATGTGGACTGTGGTGGGATTTGGACAAGAAGTTCAGCAAGGCCAATCTTGACTTTGGGAGCATCTTGCTCAATCTTTTACACTTTTGCAAAGGAAGGCTATAGCAGCAAGGTTTGGTTCAGATTATATCTCAAGACTGTTGAGTGGACATCATGATGAACAGCATACCAAGTTGTCATTCAAATACGTTCACTGTCTGCCAGCTGCCTGCTTGGCAAATAACATAACCTGCATGTTCATTCAACCAAATGGCTCTGTTGGGGACTCATCTTCAGTTCAGTCAAGGAAAAACTGTTAATGCTCAGGGTTTGCCAGTATCATCAGTCATGGCACAGTCTGCACACAATCCAGGGGCTTGTCCATGTGGAGTGCTCCTGTTCAGGGAATTTATCCCTGTGCACTCTAGGAAGTGGGTAGTGATCAGTTCTGTAGAGCCAGTCCATGTAGTCAGAGAAATTGTTTTGTCAGTGAGGGAACTGTATGCATTGATTTACACAACAAATGGTTAGTTCTTAGAGAGTACTGAAAAATAAAGGAATCTTGGTGTGCAAGTCAATAGACAAGGTGGTGAAGAAGGCATATGGGATTTGCCAGGGAGTAGAAGAGAAAGAATGAGGAAGTCTTGTTGCAATTTCATAAAACATTGCTCAAAAGAGTAGGATCTATGATTGTTGGATGCTAAGGAGTTGAAGGAACAAAAAGATGAAGTAGTAATTTGTAAAGGCCAACCACATTTAATTTGCAATGATTTCATTGTCCACTTGCTGTGTATGCAAAGCGAAGGTGCTTAGGGCTCAGTTGCAACATGTGGTTGCAAATTGAACTTGGTCAGTTCAGATGATTTTGAAGTTAGCAGCAATGACATTACAAAAGGCCATTCGAAGGTGAACAATAGTTTATGCAGTTCCAAGAGTGCCATGGGAGCCTCACAACATCACATCCTCATCTATTATGTAAGTGTAACAATAGTCTGTACTGATCATTTGATGGGGTCCGGATTAAGTATGGTGTCGGAGTGCTACCGGCACTCCCTTTTTAATGACATGGTGGTCACTCGGCCAACATGGAACCTTCACCATGCTGAGCCTGAAGGTGGATGGTTGATATAGACATATGTCCCCTGTTGTAAGGGTGCAGCGTGTTTCACCGTGTGCAGAAGCGTGCTCAGCTCTTAGCAGGATATGCCTACAATGACTCTTCCGAGATCTAAGAACCTTTGTCGCTCCTTCTGTTCCCAATGTAGATCATTTCCACCAAGAGTTCTGGGCCCTGCTGCTGGTGGCATGTTGGTCACTGTGGCTGCCTATCTAAGAAGGTGGATGCTGGTGGCAGGTCCAGGAGCAGCAGAAGGCCGGCATGATGGATGAGGAGCAGGAAGAGATTGCTGCTACAGGGCCCTTCAAGATGCATGGGGTGCGTAGGGGGCCAAGAGCTTTTCATTCTTGTCCTCCTGAGGGAGGGAGATAAAAATGGAGATGTAAACTGGGTGTTCAGATAGGATGTGGCTAAGGACAGGTGAATGGTATGGCCTGCAGGTTAAGCAACAACTAGCATGAAAGAATAAAGTTGCATGTATGAGGGAGTGCAGCACTGCTGGCCTTGTATCCTGCGCAGAGAGACTGCCACACAATGATGAGGGCAAGACCAGATTGCCATTGCTTTTCAGGGTGCACAGTACTTTACAAAGATGGCACAGATGTGAATGATGCCAGTCTTTTGGAGGTAAATTCAATTTCTTCAAAACTAAGAAAAAACAAAGACCGTTGCTTTTGTTTCTCCTCACAATCCACAAGGATTAGTCTAGTAACTTTCATTGCACGCTCTCTATGAAAAGTGCATCCTTCCTTTGAAAAGAGACTGAAACTACACACAAAACTCCAGTTGCTGTATACAATTGCAGCCATACAACTTTACTCAGTTACTCAAATTCCCTTGTGATAAAGGCCTTCATAACATTTGCCAGCTCAGATGCTTACTGCACGTGCATGCTAATTTTTAGTGACTTGTGAAGAAGGACACCTTGGTGCTTTTCGACAAGCCGCAGTTCCCAATCTCTCACTATTTAAGAATTGCTGTTTTTTCTTAGTCTCCGTACTGATGACCACAAAGCCATTGTTGATTATTGTTTAAAAAAAAACCCATCTGGTTTACTAATGCTCTTTAGGGAAGGAAATCTGTTGCCTTTACCCAATTTGACGTACGTATGACTCCAAATTCACAGCAATTGGGTAAATGATCTGAGAAGTGGCCTACCAGGCCAATTAGTTCAAGAGCTTTTAGAGCTTCAAGAGCTGTCATCAGCAAATTTGGAAATGTTGCATTGGCCCCCACATCCAAATGAATTATATAGATTGTGAGCAGCCATGGTCCCAGCATGGATCATTACAGTACTCCACTGTCAACAGCTGCCATCCTGACAGTCACCTCTTTATTCCTACTGTTTGTTTCTTTCTGCTAACTAATTCTCAATCTATAAAGTGTATAACATTGGAATTGTTTCATTTATGCCTTTGGGTATTTTTCTAAATTTTATTAACATTTGACATGTATAAATGGCATCTGTCACTGCGGACAATACAGATATAAAATTTAGAACTTTCAACTGAATAATACATTATCAGTAATATAAAAAACTGTAGGAGACCAAATTGCACACAATATTTTATCAGTGGCCTAACAAATGTCCTGTACAGCTGCATCATGACTTCCCAACTCATATACTCAATGTTCTAACTGAGGTTCAGAAAAGATTTACAAGTATGTTGCCAGTGTTGAAGGGTTTGAGCTATAGGCTGAATAGCTGGGGCTGTTTTTCCTGAACCGTCAGAGGCTGGGGGTGACCTTGTAGAGGTTTATAAAATCATGATAGGCTAAATTGACAAGGTCTTTTCCCTCGGGTGGGGGAGTCCAGAAATAGAGGGCATAGGTTTAGTGGAAAGATTTAAAAGTGACCTAAGGGTCAACTTTTTTGTGCAGAGGGTGGTGTGTGTGTGGAATGGGCTGTCAAAGGAAGTGGAGGCTGGTACAATTACAACGTTTAAAAGGCATCTGTATAGGTATATGAATAGGAAGGGTTTAGAGAGATATGGCCAAGTGCTGGAAAATGGGACTAGGTTGGTTTGGGTTATGTGGTCGTTATGGATAAGTTGGACCAAAGGGTCTGTTTCTGTGCTGTGCGTCTCTATGACTATTATCAATGGTATTAAATATTTTGTTTCTCTTTCTTCTCTAATATTGCACTGATGCTCTTTTATATATTAGAGGGCCATCTAGTGGAAGTGAGGAAAATTGAAAGAGAGAGGCAAGTAAATTTGTTGTGATGGATTTCAGATTAAAACTGTATTGGTAGAATATGGCATGCAGGATTCATTTGAATATTTGGATGGAATCTTGCTGCGGCATTAAGCCCCTTTATGTCAATGGAAATGTTGACAACTTGTGAGATTTTGAGCTCAGATTTCTGTTTTGCAATAAAAATATAACAATTAGCATCTAAGATCAAAATCATGTTGTGCAGGGATGTATGTCGGCACAAATATCAGAAGACATTATTGTCTGGTACAACTAGCTTATTTTCAGTTTGCTAACCACTTTTGTTCTCTAATGCAGTTCTAGTGGTGATATTTGTTCACGTGGACCCTGTCCAAGTATCTAATTTACAATAGCAATAATTTATTTTCTCAAACTTATTTTTTCCTTCTCTATGCTTGTATATTTTTCAGTAGGGGTTACTGGTGAGCAATCACATGAGGAAGCCCTGACTAATTTCCTTCTATCTTACCCACTCTAGCTCAGGAATACCCAGCATCTCTCCCATCCACCTAGCTGAAATCAAACCAGGTATAAAATTTTGGACAGTTTGTCTAATTTGCTAATTTACACCATATCCTCTCCAGATTTGGAAATAAACATATCAGTTTTACGTAGGGAACCTGTTAGGTCTGTCTGGCTCAGTTCCACAGTGAGGAGCTATAGGTACCAAATGAGTTTAAATTTTGGATAACTGAGATTGTGCAATGAACTGATTGAATGGTGGTTTCATTTTAGGGCTCCCCAGGTCAGCCTACGCAACAGATTCAGACCAGTGGTGGTAGAAGGAGGCGAGCAATGAATGAAGACCCAGATGAAAAAAGGCGGAAGTTTTTAGAGCGTAACCGAGCAGCTGCTTCAAGGTGCAGACAGAAGAGAAAAGTCTGGGTGCAGTCTCTTGAAAAGAAGGCAGAGGACCTCAGTTCAACAAATGTACAACTACAGGTCAGTTGTAATATATTTTTCCATTTATGAAATTTACAAGGTAACGTAAATTCTATTCTTCACTTTCTTCTGGAATATTGTTTTGAAAATGTCTATTTGTCAAACAGAGAATTAACCCAAAGATTTAATATCAGTATTATTTTAGCTTCATTATTTGAAAGAAATGTGTTGGTTTATTCTGTCTTTATGTGGATACATGTAGACTCTACTTGAACTGATATTAATGGATTTTGAAAATGCATTAACTTCTCTCAATCCTCCTTTGTATCTTAGCCAGAAGCAAAGTCGTTAAGCACACCACCCATTATGTCTTTTACTGAAAATTGAATGTCAAAGAAATAATTAAACTGTACTTTGTATGAACCCATTAATCAATCTTGAGGTTCTTCTATAATTCCTCAGCTGACATTCAAGCACAGATGATCAGTGTTGTAAGTTATAATGAAGTATCATTGCTTTTATGTTATTTTAAACGGTAAATCTAATGAGTGTGGAGGGTTGCCTTTGGACAGTAATACAGTGAAGGACTTAGCTGTGTAAAAGAAAGCATTTTTTGATGTTTTCATAGGAACAACAACAGAATTTTTATTTTGAGAAGAGTCTCTAGCTTTTGATTGTTATATTCATTTTCTGTTTTAATTGTAAATACCAAGTTGATATTAGTTTGTAGCTGTATTTACTCTTCTACAGGACAACATATCTTTACAACCATAAATGAGATCTAACTTCTTTATAAGCTATATCAACACCTACCAACAGGACTGCATGTACACTTTTCATTGCTAGTGCTGTTTAATTTTTGCCATTAGTTGCAGATGAATTGTTTACATTTATCCCTGACTCCTGTTCCCACCTTTTTCATTCACACTCCAATATTTCCTCCAATATAAATTTTCTCTACATGAGTAAAAATGCAAATGACAAAATTGTTAGCTTTCCCCTAGCTAATTTGGAGCTATGCTATCCCCGAGACCATGTCATTTTCTCATTCGAAAATAACTGGTTACTCATTCATTCCTTTCAAAATATAGCTGCAGTATAAACTGTACAATAGGCTCATTATTTGCATGCTGCATTTGAACATGCAATTACAGAGCTATCCCACTCACATGCATTCTCCTCTGCTAACTCTACAACATAAATAATCATTAGTATAATGGAATATAAAAGCAAGCTACTAGTAAATCCTAAATTTTAATTTAAATGCTCTGGAAATCTGAAAAGTTACATACCACTGAATAAAAATTAGCAAACTTGAAATGAGAAATCAATTCGAGTTTGAGTTACAGTGTACTGAAATTTAAGGTTGAAAAGAGCTTGTGATTACTTTGGAAAGCTATTGTCTGTTCATTAACCAAATACTTATTTATTGTTACTTTAAGGTGGGGACAATATATACTATAATGTTTAAGATAGTCTTATAGTTAATAATTTGAACTTGAAAAAAAATTTAAATTTTAAATAAATACATGTGAAATGAAATTACCACTTTCGACATCCAACCTTTGCTCAGTAATTGTGCATTTTCTACTCATCTACTTAATTTCCCAGTAAAAGGCACTCTGTCTACAAAACCACACATTATGTAGTGTTACATTGGCTACTGATCTTGGCTATCTTTGTTTATTATTTGGTGACAATCTTGTATTAAAGCATGTTATTAAGCTGGTTGTCGTACTACATAATATTCTATACATTCCTTTGTTCAGAGCACCTCATTAAGATTTTATTTATTAACTTTTGAAATAAACTTAAGATAATATTCTGCCTTCACAGTATGTTATGTGTATCAGCTTAGATGAAGGTTGAAAAAGATTTGCAACATTTGTGTAGACAAACCATTTTGACTCGTTGTTAGTACCTGTTTTCCTAAAGTTAGTTAAAGTAAGGCACCAAGCCTGTTTTGAGTATAGTTCAATTATGCCAGATCTACCTTACTATAAAATATAAGAATACTTAAAGCTTTGCCCTCCTCTTGTGTTGGCTGCACTAGTGCTGATGCTTTTTTTTTTAAAGTTTTTCTTTGTTTCTTAGAATGAAGTCACCCTGCTGAGAAATGAAGTGGCTCAGCTGAAGCAGCTACTTCTGGCTCATAAAGATTGCCCTGTAACAGCCATGCAGAAGAAATCTGGCTATCACAGTGAGTAATGTTCCATTACCTATATCCCCAGGCTATTGAAATGAAATACTGCTGAAATGAACTAAGTTGGCAGTAACAAGGAAGTGCAGTTGGTATTTAAAGTTAAATATTCAAAGTTCCATTAGGTTATTTTACTGCAACTGCAATTGTGTGTCTTTGTATATAAAATAAGGTGCTCATTTGTGGTTTGTAAAGTTTGTCAGGTACTCAATTTGTCTTCTATAAAGTTGGAATAAAGTTGTTGGATATAATTTTGTCTTAAAATTTTCTATTAGTATTGCTATTAGTTTCACTGTTATTGTATTTTTAAAGTATAATTTGGTTATCCATATTCATTATATCCATGCTAAACAGATATTTTTGAAAAGTCCGAGATTGTGTTGACTGTTTTAGTAGACTTTTTTGATTAAACAATGGACAAATGTGGAGCACTAAATTGATCCACCTAGATAGCTTGACTTCCAGCAACTAGGTCCAGAGGCTTGACTTAGAGGTGCTGGTGTTGGACAGAGGACTAGAATAAAATTTACATGTATTTCACTGTTTAAAGTCTCCACTGATTATACAAATACTTTGTGTAGCATTCCCCTCATTATACTTAAAAATTAACATAGTAATACCCAAATACTCTAATTGTGGCTAAACGAGGTTGTATTAAGAAAGGAAAGGAACCATTTACATTTTTGTAACACTTATCAGGTTGAAATTAAACCTTACTATTTCCATTTAAGAGGTAAAAAAGCAAATTTGTGATCCTAATGATGCATGAGAGATGCCTGACTCCATATTGGCATATAAATTGTTCTAATTGCTGAACTGTAATGTTTGATCAGAATATCATATATGATTTATTAAAATGTGACCACAGACATGAAATATTCTTTCCCCATCAATGAATAATGGAAAGAGCTGTTGTTGCAGCAGATTACACTGATTGCAATGAACTTCATTACTGTTGAATTCCTGTTTGAATGTGACAGTAGAATAAAGATTGGGCTCTCAAATTATAGCAAAGAAAACTCTCTTCTGTTCAACACTATGGTCTGTACAATTTTGATCAGTATTGAAATGAATATTGACTGCAAATTTTGATAAGTACATTAAAATTTGACCTTTGAGAGAAAGCAATGATTTAAAGTGTACAAAGTGTGCAGAATCACAGTCAAATATTAGTATAATATTTCATTATTATAATTTGTATAGTTTATTATGGCAATATATATTTCTTTCTCACATCTGCCATCACATCTGCCATCTTGTAAGAGCAGTGATTTAATGGAGAGAGCTTTTTGATATTAGTTATGCTATTGGGTAAGTGATCCAGGTGTATGAATTAATAATCCAAAGAATATGAATTAAAATCCTACCAAGACAGTTTGTGAATTAGAATTCAATTTGAAATAAGAATAAATAAGTACATGTTACCATGAAGCATAAACCCAACTGATTCATGTAAAATGAAAACTACCACACACTTTCAAGTAAAGAATCAATACTCCTCCATGCTGAACATAGCCTGAACGTAGCATGGATGGTAACAAGTACAAAGAATCTACTCTGCAGGTTGAAGACATCACCATCTGTTACCAATCATAAGCCAATGGTGTCTTCACTAACTGAGCAGTTGGTTGTCTAAAAGGACATATCTACCAAGATGGTCTTCTAACAGTTAGTGAAATAATCTACATGTGGAAATAACATTGACCTCATCCTCACTAACCCATCTGGAAATCATGACCATACTAAATGCGATGGACTAAGTGTAGATACAACTCAACACATGCACACATGGCATTGTGGGCCATCAGCAACAAAACTGCATTACACTTGGTCTGTAACTACGTAGCGTGTCATATCCGTCACTGCTCCATCCCCATTATAGCAAGCGACGAACAATTTAAATCTTTGTTTGAGAATGGAAAGAAAAGATGGTGAGTTGTGGGTCTTTGGAATTCCTTCGCATGGAGAGCTGTGGGGTAGCGTCCTTATGTAAATTTAAGGTTGAGATCGATTCTTGATCTGTTTGGGAATCAGGGTTTATGAAGAAAGGGCAGGAAAGAGGATGTAAAGAATATTGAATCAGCCAGGATTCCATTGAATGTGAACGCCTACTAATGTTCCTGTTTCTTATGGTGACTCTTATTAATGGATCAGGTGTACTGAAGAGAGAGATCACCTTAGTTCAGAAGACCAAGATGTAGAATCAGTTTGGGCGGAGATAAGAAATAGCAAAGGGAAGAAGTCGCTTGTGAGAGTAGTTTATGCATCCCTAACAATAGGTAAGTGAGTCAGAGACACAAAAAAAGGGACATGTAAGAAATGTGCTGTTATAATCTTGAGAGTTCAATCTTCATATAGGTTGGAAAAAAATTGACAAAGATAGCCTAAGTGATGAGTTTATTATTTTGAATTTATTGAAAAAGGAAAGGAGACAAAAAGCATCTATCATTGGGAAAATGTTAGTGTCTGTTATAAAGAATGGAATAACAAAATCTTTAAAAATACATAATTTAATCAAGCAGAATCAGCGTGGCTTCATGATTGGGAAGTCATGTTTGACAAATGTATTTGATCTTACAAGAAGATGATAGAAAGGAAACAGTGGATGGTAATATATTTGCATTTCTGACAGGCATTCCATAAGGTCTGCACAAAGTCTACTTAATACAATAGGAGCTAATGGAGTTGTGGTAGAATATTAGCATGAATAGATGATTGGCTAACTAACCGGAGATAGAGAGTTATGATAAAATGGGGGATAGAGTATTTTCAGGGGTTGATACCCTACAACTAGTAGAGTGCCATTAGGACTAATGCTGGGGCCACAATTATTTACAACATATATTAGTGCCTAGGGTGAGGGAAGTAAATGTGCTATCACTAAGTTTGCAGATCACACAAAAATAGGTGGGAACGCAAATGGTGGGGAGAATACACAGTACTTGCTTCGGGATATAGACAGATAAAATGAGTAGGCAAAAACTTGGCAAATGGAATATAATATAAGACAATATGATTATGTACCTTGGCAGGAAGAATAGAAGAGTAGACTATTATGTAAGTAGAGTTATAGAGCGTATATTCAGGACTTTAGGCCCACTATGCCTGTGCTGATGAACAAGCACTGAAGTATTCTAATCCCAATGACCTGTACTTGGTCCACTGCTTACTGTCTATGCCTGTCATAATTTTGTATACTTCTGTCAAATCCCCCTTCTACCTACTGTCCTCCAAAGAAAACAAACACAGCCTATCCAGTCTCTCCTCATACAACTGAGAATTTTTATCTCAGACAACATCCTGGTGAATTTCCTCTGCACCCTGTCCAGTACAATCATGACCTTCTGTTCGTGTGGCCACCAGAATTCTCTCAGTTTTCCATCTGTGGCCTAACCAATGCTTTATAAAGTTGCAACAAGACTTCCTTGCTTCTGTATTCTACTCTCTGACTAATGAGAGCAACCATTTGCCATTCTATCGACCTGAGCTGACAGTTACAGGGGTATTTAGACATGTACACCAAGGTCCCTTTGTTCCTCAATATTCCTGCAAGACCTGCCATTCACTGTTTATATGATTCCCTTATAAGACCTCCCAAAATGCTTCACCTTGCAATTATCAGGATTAAATTCGATCTCCATTCTTCTGCCCAATTTATTATCTGATCAATATCAGATTGTAGCCTGAGACCATTCATCTATCGATGGCTCAGTGGTTAACACAGTGCCAAGGGCTCAGGTTTGATTCTATGTTCAGGCAACTGTGTGGAGTTTGCACATTTTCCACATATCTGTGTGGGTTTCTTCCATGTGCTCTGATTTCATCCCACTGTCCAAACGATGCGCAGAGTATCAACAAAACGCCCAAGTTTTGTGTCATCTGCAAACTTTTAAGCTAATTAATTAAACTAATTAAACCTCTACATTCACATCCAAGTCAGGTGTGTCATTTTATCTGTCTATTTCCCAAAGCAGGCACTTTGTGTTATCCCCATTTGCCTTCCCACCTACTTTTGTGTTGATTTGTTAATATACACAACAAACAGCAAGCGTCCCAGCACCAATCTCTGTGGTACACTGTTGGTCACAGGCTTCCAATTACAAATACAACCCTTCACCACTACCCTTTGTCTCCTCAGATTAAAACAAGTCAGCATGGATTTAGTAAGGGGAGGTCATGCCTGACAAAACTGTGAGAATTCTTTGAAGAGGTAACAAGTAGTTTAGACCAGCAAAGCCCAATGGATGTTATCTATCTGGACTTAGAAAAGGCCTTTGATAAGGCGCCTCACAGGAGGCTGCTGAATAAGATGAGGGCCCATGGTGTTCGAGGTGAGCTACTTGCATGGATTGAGGATTGGCTGTCTGATAGAAGGCAGAGAGTTGGGATAAAAGATTCTTTTTCAGAATGGCAGCTCATGAAAAGTGGTGTCCCGCAGGATTCATTGTTTGACTAGCACTTGTTCATTTTATATATTAATGATCTGGATGAAGGGACTGGGGGCATTCTGGCGAAGTTTGCTGATGATACCAAGTTAGGCGGACAGGCAGGTAATTTTGAGGAGGTGGGGAGGCTGCAGAAAGATTTAGACAGGTTAGGAGAGTGGTCCAGGAAATGGGTGATGAAATTCAATGTGAGCAAATGCGAGGTCTTCCACTTTGGGAAAAAAAGAATACAGGCGTGTACTATTTTCTAAAATTCATAAAGCCAAAGCACAAAGGGAGTGCTAATCCAGGACTCGCTAAAGGTTGACTTACAGGTTAAGTCCGTGGTTAAGAAAGCAAATGTAATGTTATTTATCTCAAGAGGGTTGGAATATAAAAGCAGTGATGTGCTACTGAGACTTTATGAAGCTCTAGTTAGGCCCCCTTTAGGATACTGTGTCCAATTTTGGGCCCCATACCTCAGAAAGGACATACGGGCACTGGAACGTATCCAGCGGAGATTCACATGGATGATCCCTGGAATGATAGGCCTAACGTATGATGGACGACTGACAATCCTGGGATTGTATTCATTAGAGTTTAGAAGGTTGAGGTGAGATCTAATAGAAACTTACAACATCATGCATGGATTAGAAAGGGTGGATGCTGGGAATGTGTTTCCATTAGGTGGGGAGACCAGGACTAGTGGACACAGCCTTAGATTTAGAGGGGATCAATTTAGAACAGAAATGAGGAGACATTTCTTCAGCCAGAGAGTGGTGGGCCTGTGGAATTCATTGCCATGGAGCGCAGTGGAGGTCGGGACGTTAAATGTCTTTAAGGCAGAGATTGATAAATTCTTGATCTTGCAAGGAATTAAGGGCTACAGAGAGAGTGCGGGTAAGTGGAGTTGAAATGCCCGTTAGCTATGATTGAATGGCGGAGTGGACTCGATGGGCCGAATGGCCTTACTTACACTCCTATGTCTTATGGTCTTTGTAAACCAATTTTGGATCCTTTCTTGGATCCCATAGGTTCTTACCTATTGGACCAGTTTTCCATGTGGACCTTGTCAAAGGCCTCTCTGAAGTCCATGTAACCACATCAATTGCACGAGCTTCATCAATACGTTTGGTCACCTTTTTAAAAAAACTTCAATTAAGTTAGTCAGACAGGATCTCCCTCTACAAATCCATGCTGACTATCTTTGATCGATCCCTGCCTTTCCAAGTATTGATTAATCTTGTCCATTAGAATGCTTTCCAATAATTTCCCTAACACTGACATCAGGCTAACTGGTCTGTAATTACCTGGCCTATCCTTGCTGTCCTTTTGAATAAAGGATCTACATTATTTATCCTCCAGCCATCCAGCACTTCACCCGTTGCCAGTGAAGTTTTAAATATATTCGCCAGTGCCCCAGCAATCTCCTCCTTTGCCTCCCATGGCATACATGGGATACATCTCATCATAGCCTGGGGGTTTATGCACCTTATGGCCATTAAAACATCTAATACCTCCTCCTTTTTAATCTTAACATGCTCTAGATCCTCACCATCCCAATATTTATCCCTGGCTGCAATGATGAAGGACTGCCAAAAGCTGCAGCACAGAGGGGTTTGGGGGTGGATGTGCATGAATCACAAAACACTCGTGTATGTGTGGAGCAGATAATAAGGAAGGCAAGTGAAATCTTTTATTTCAAATGGAAGGGATAGTGGAATGGAGTATAAAATTAACAAAGTCTTGTGCAATCTATACAAGGCACTAGTCAAAATACTGTGAACAGTTTTAGTCCCCCGATCTAAGATATATTAGCATTGGAGGCAGTTCAAGGAAGGTTCATTATGTTGATTCCAGTTATGGAGGGACTATCTTTATTAGGAAAGGTTGAGTAGTTTGAGCTTGTACTTATTTAAGTTTAAAATAATGAGAGAAGAATGGTGTTATTGAAACAAAATGGTTCTTAGAAGATTCAGCATGGTAGATATGGAGAGGTACTTCCTACTTTTAGGAGCCTCTGAGCAGAAGGTATAACCTCGTCATGGGGTCATCCATTTAATACAGAGATGAGAAGGATTTCTTCTCAGGGCAGTGAATCTGTGGATTTCCTTACCATAGAGAGCTGTAGAGGCTGGTTCGTTAAGGATATTCACAAATGAGATAGACAGATTTATAATCACAAAGAGAATCAAGGATAAGGGGGGGACAAAGCAGGAAAGTGAAATTGAGGATTATTAGATAAACCATGAGCCCATTGAATGACCTACTTCTACTCCTATGTCTATGGTTTTAAGGCTCTACCAAAACAAAGGCACAGGTTTAATTCCTGATTGTGCTTTTCACACTATCTGACCTGTATGACATAGCAGAACTTAAGCACATCTTTTTGTATTTCTGGCCAGTAAACATGTTTTAGTACAGTATTGGGTCTTTTTCTGAATAGTTAAGAACACATCATTGGAATTTTGGGAGCCACTCATATAATTTTGTTACAATACTCAGATGGAACTACCACCTGATTGCCTACTCTCTATCTCTAATCAATTGATATTTGAGGTGGTCTCAATTTCCTCATTAATAATTGCAAAAAATATGACTTAGCTATTCGTTCTTATTCAGTTTGAGTATGTTGTTTGGTATAGCTGTCTGAATTTAGAACCTATTTATTGCATTTCTAATAGAGAAGATGGGCTAAACAGGCCAGCCTTACTCCCCTTTTTCCCCCATTCATTCTTATTTAAAATTTCAAAAGATTGTTTCTGATTACTGAATTTCCACATCATCGCTTGTTTTCATAGACTCCTCTTCTTCCTGACCAATTCTATACACGTAAGATTTAGTCACAACACAGTTAGGAAAGAACTCAGACTGGCAGTAAGGCAGCGGCATGGTGGCTAAGTGGTTAGCACTGCTGCCTCACAGCGCCAGGGACCCGGGTTCAATTCCTGCCTCGGGTAACTGTCTGTGTGGCGTTTGTACATTCTCCCTGTGTCTGCATGGGTTTCCTCTCACAGTCCAAAGATGTGCAGGTTAGGTGAATTGGCCATGCTAAATTGCCCACAGTGTGAAATGTATTAGTCAGGGTAAATACAGAGTAGGGGATTGGGTGTGGGTGGGTTGGTGTGGACTTGTTGGGCTGAAGGGCTGTACAACCTGAATAAACTCGACATGATTCATTTTGGAAGATTTAATTTGAATGCGGAATACAGGGTGAAAGATAGAATTCTTGGCTGTACGGAGGAACAGCGGGATCTTGGGGTCCACGTACATAGATCCCTCCCAGTTGCCACCCAAGTTGATAGGGTTGTTCAGAAGGCGTATGGTGTTGTGGCTTTCATTAACAGGGGGATTGAGTTTAAGAGCCACTGGGTTTTGCTGCAGCTCTATAAAACCCTGGTTAGATCAGACTTGCAATATTATGCCAAGTTCTGGTCGCCTCACTATAGGAAGGATGTAGATGCTTTAGAGAGGATGCAAAGGAGATTTACCAGGATGCTACCTGGATTGGAGGGCTTGTCTTATGAAGAGAGGTTGAGTGAGGTAGGGCTTTTCACACTGGAGAGAAGCAGGAAGAGAGGTGACTGGATAGAGGTGTACAAGGTAGTGAGAGACATAGATAGAGTAGATAGCCAGAGAGTTTTCCCCAGGGCAATTACGAGGGCTCATAATTTTAAGGTGTTTGGAGGAAGGTACAGGGGAGATGTCAGAGGTAGGCTTTTTACACAGAGTGATAGGTGCGTAGAATGCACTGCCAGTCGTGATAGTAGAGTCAGAGACATTTGAGATATTTAAACGACTGCTGGACAAGCACATAGACAGCAGTAAATTGAGGGGTGTGTAGGTTAGGTTGTTCTTAAATTATTAAAATAAATGCTCAGCACAATATTGTGGGTTGAAGGGTCTGTACTGTGCTGTATTGTTGTATGTTTTATACCTCCAAATAATATTTTCTCCTTCATTGACTATTCTAGAAGGCAAATTGTATTATTAGCTAACTTCAGTGTCTTTCATTATCTTAATTGGTTCACCACCTTGATTTGAGGAGTAAGGAAATACCTCTCCTTTTGAAATACAATATTCAGCTCTTCTAGAGGTCGGATTCTCTATTGGTAAATACTTCAATAATTATTTTCTTGATTGTCCTAAACCATCTTTCCCTCTTGCTAAGTTCTAAGGAAACATGCTTGCTTTGTACAACAGCTACAGTTTAATGGAGAAAGTGAGGTCTGCAGATGCTGGAGATCAGAGCTGAAAATGTATTGCTGGAAAAGCGCAGCAGGTCAGGCAGCATCCAGGGAATAGGAGTATCGATGTTTCGGGCATAAGCTGATGCTCCTGTTCCCTGTTCCCTGGATGCTGCCTGACCTGCTGCGCTTTTCCAGCAACACATTGTTAGCTACTGTTTAATATCTATTTCCTTTTCTAATAATCCTTTTCCGAGGATTTCTTAGCCATTCCAACTATTGCAATCAGTCTTCCATTTAATTTCTTGCAATTGGCTTTGGTGTGTCTAGTCTTATTTCAATGAAAGTGTACTATTTTCTTCACTTCTAGATTCCAGTTTTTTTTTCCTTTATTACCTTGAAGTCCAATTGTTTGCTCCTTAAGACCAGTACTTTTTGTATCAGCAGCATTTTCCATTCCTCCAAATTCCCTGAGGATTCCCATGTCACTTTTAACTGAATGTTATCTAATTCTGCTATGACATCAAATTCAGGATTTCCTCTCTCTAATTCTAAGTGTTGGATGATCACTTTAAGCATTTCATCTGCCAAATCTCTCGGTTTAACCTGAGGCAAAGATTGCAAATGTTCCACTGTTATGTTTTCTACTCCCAGAAATATTCTAACAGCATACAAAGTCATTTAACCTTTCACATACCTGTTAAATAAAACTTAGATCACTCTTAAATTCAATGAATACAAATCTCATCTAAAAGCCCCCCACATTGTGATGTCAGCTGATGGTTATTACTGGACAAGTCAGATCTCAAAATGATATATTGCTTGATAGATCGTATATTTAATTTTTTTAGTTGGTTAACATGTTGGTTATTCACTGAAACATATTGACACAGTCTGCGCATATTCTTGAGCAACAGAACATAAGTTCATTTTTAAAATATCATGGAGAGAAGACAATTTGAAATATTTGAACACAATCTTGAAACAAAGTTTCAACTATTTCCCAACACCATCCATTACAGAGAATGCAACCCAGAAAATATGACTCTTAACTCAGCTCTTTAAAATCTGTGCTTGGTTCTCCTGCTAGGAGAAAAACTATTGCCCTCTGAACAGAGAAGCAAACCTTCTGTTCTATTGTCAGAACTAGGCAAACTGCTTTAATGTGCTTACTGTTGAGTTTATGACAGATAAAGTATCAACATTTTATCCATTAACAACAGGAATTCTGTCAATCACTTGACTGCAGTCATATGCATTATTAGAAATGATGTGTTCACATCAATGGAAAACCTTCACAACTGACCAAGATCCAACTACCTCTATCTAAATTCAAATCCCAAAAAATGCACAAACACTTTTACGAGCCTAGAATACAGGCCATTAGATCCAAGGGACCCATCATAATTTAGTCTAAATCATTTCCCCTATAATATTACCCTGTGTGCATTATTGTTTTAAGTGCTGCCTTTCCCTTTCTCTGTTGATTTTCACCTATTCCAAGGATGTTTTATGTGTCTTCTACAATGACGTTTGTGAGATAAATGTGTCTGTGCATCAAACAGCCCCAGGAAAACTGATGTCAGTGGAGATCTGGGGTATTTCTCCAATGCTTAGTAATACCAAACACAAAGAAAGACATCTTGGCTGCAAAATATTACAACAAGAATCTTCAAGCTAGATTCAACCACCTCTCACTGCTTGATCAATTGCTGTCCCTCCGTTCATAAAGTCAGAAGTGAGAATGTTTAGCAATGTTTGTACAAAATGTTCAGTTCCATTTGCAATTCCTCAAGTACTGAAACATGCAGCAAACTCCACACAACAGCTTGTGCTGGTAAATGGCAAGTAAAATTTGCATCACACAAATGCTCTGTCTCCAACATCCCAACATAATGCTACCTCCTAAATCTCTGTCATCTTTACCTACACTCCATCTTTTACAGCCACTGATCAAGTTTCTGCCCCTACACAGTACTGAAACTGCTGTTGTCAAAATCACAAATGACATCCCATGTGACTGCAGCAAAAGTAAATTATCTCTCCTCTTCCTTTTCAATCTGTCTACAACATTTGACATAATTGGCCATACTATTACTCTCCACTGTCATTTATATATGTGGGACTGCAGACATCCAGTTCCATTCTTATCTGTGAAATCCTAACTAGAGTATTATGTGCAAAGGCCTCTCTTCTCAGTCCTGTACCCACTCCTCCAATTTCCCGTAACACCTTTCTTGGCTCCTTCTTATTTCTCACATGCATGCTGCTCCTGATGTTATTATCAATAACTAATCAGTTTCCATATGTATGTTGACAAAACTAAGCTTCATCTCACTCGCTTTCATCTGTCTTAATCCCTGCACAATGGTGATGGGCTGAGAGATGGTAGGGCTGGCCGGATCATTGGAGTGCACATTGGAGGGTCCCTCGAACCACACAGGACCGATGTGGATTTCACCAGTTTCCTCATTTCCCCTCTGCCCACCTTATCCCCCCCAACGCCTCTC
>NC_057716.1:46107203-46153010 GCF_004010195.1 Chiloscyllium plagiosum
TCCCCCCCGCTCGCCCCTCCCCCCCCGCTCGCCCCTCCCCTCGCTTCTCTCCCCTCGCTTCTCCCCTCCACAACTCTTCTGACTCTTTGGTGGGAGAATTTGCTCAGCTGAACAGCCAGCCAGCCTCCGATATTGCCAACAGCACAGAGTGAATTTGTGACTTTGTAACCTTGCTATATTGGGTGGGACAGTCTTCAGGCAAATAACTTTGAAACAAAACTCCTGTGATGTGCTTCAGGACATTTTATGATGCTGCAGGCACAATATACATAATTGACCAGAAACTGAACTGGACTAGCCATATAAGTACAGTAGCTACAAAAGCAGGTGAGGGGCTAGAAATCCTGTAGCAAGTGACTCACCTTCTGACACCCCAAAGCCTGTCCACTATCTACAACGCACAAGTCAAGAGTGCATTGGAATACTCCTCACTTGCCTGGATGAGTGCAGCTACACAACACTCAAGAAACTTGACACTACCCAGGACAAAGCAGTCAACTTGATTGGTACCACATCTGCAAATGTCTATTTCCTCCAACACTGAGGCACAGTAACAGCAATGTGAACTACCCACAAAATGCACTGCAGAGATTCACCAAAGCAACTTCCAAAACCACAACCACTTCCATCTTGAAGGATAGGGGTAGAAGATACATGGGAATATCATCACTTGCAAGTTCCTCTCCAAGCCACTTATCATCCTGATTTGGAATTATACTAATACTCCCTTGGTGTGGTTGAAACAAAATCCTGGAATTCTTTCCCCAACAACATTTGGGTCTGCTTACAGAACATGGACCTCAACAGTTCAAAAAGCCAGCTCACCATCACCTTCTCAAGGGCAATTAGGGACAAGCAATAAATGCTGGCTGGTTGGCAGTGCCCAAAATTCATGAGTGATTAAAAATAATAAATGTAAGTTATTTTTGAATGGTTCATCTCTGGACTTCTCAAAGCCTCACCTAATTTGTCATAAATATAAAGGGATATTCTCCACTTATTTAGATGAATGCATCTGCAGTAGCACTCAAAAAGCTCTTTAAAAATCAAGACCAATTAGCCCATCCACTACATTAAGCATTGACTTCACTCACTATCACCATACCTTAGCTGCTAAGTAATCTATTGACAGGTTGCAATTTGCCAAGGCTCCACCTCAATCTTTGACCTCCACATTCTAGAAGAGCAAGAGCAACATGTGCATGGGAACACCGTCACCTTCAAGCTTTTCACCAAATTGTGCATCCCAACTTGATATCAATGTATATCATCGTTCCTCCATGGGCTTTCAGTCAAAATGCTGAACTTGCTACCTACAACACTCAGTACTTCTACCATATGAATTGCGGCTGTACAGGACATTGGTTAGATCACTGTTGGAATATTGCGTGCAATTCTGGTCTCCTTCCTATCGGAAAGATGTTGTGAAACTTGAAAGGGTTCAGAAAAGATTTACAAGGATGTTGCCAGGGTTCAGGATTTGAGCTATAGGGAGAGGCTAAACAGGCTGGGGCTGTTTTCTCTGGAGCGTCAGAGGCTGAGGGGTGACCTTATAGAGGTTTACAAAATTATGAAGGGCATGGATAGGGTAAATAGACAAAGTCTTTTCCCTGGGGTTGAGAAGTCCATAACTAGAGGGCATAGGTTTAGGGTGAGAGGGGAAAGATATAAAAGAGACCTAAGGGGCAACTTCTTCACACAGAGGGTGGTACCTGTATGGAATGAGCTGCCAGAGGAAGTGGTGGAGACTACTACAATTGCAACATTTAAAAGGCATTTGGATGGGTATATCAATAGGAAGGGTTTGGAGGATATGGGCCGGGTGCTGGCAGGTGGGACTAGATTGGGTTGGGATATCTGGTCGGCGTGAATGGGTTGGACCGAAGGGTCTGTTTCCATGCTGTACATATCTATGACTCCAATCAATTTATCATGGGCAGTTAGGTATGTGCAACAATGCAGGCTTTTATAACAATGCCCATATCCCCCAAATTAATATAACAATGAAATCTAAATGGCAGTCGCCAAGTTAGTCATCTTGAGTCAGTCCATGCCCCGTGACCTTTTAAAAATAATATTCTACAACAGGATTTGAATTTCCTTTTGCAGCTTGAAAGATAAGTGTAGAAATGTGGTATTTGTTGTCTGTAAAATTAATCTGATTTTGTTTGATGTAATCAATATTAATGGTGAACATACATGTCATGAAAAATTCAAAGCTAAAGCTGGGTAAACAAAAAATGCTTTTATTCCAATGATGGTTAATTCAAAAAGAACCGAAATGAGAAAATAGTCAATCAATCTAAATTTTATGCATAAATTTTATTAGGTCTGGAGCTTAACTCCGAATCCTTTGATCTGCAATCAGTTGAGTGCTTTGTGGATTTACACTGTAGCCTGAAGGTACATTATACAAGAAAACTGCAGACCTTTGCTATTGACAGTGATTGCTATGGAGATTAGTCAGTCATAGCTACAACCTGACAGCTCTGCATGTGTTTTCTTATTGATGCGGATAGTGCCTTGTACTGGCATGCATACTGTGCACATATTTTTCCTTAAATCTAAACTCTATCTTTCTGATGGGCAGCATAATGTTCAGATTTAAACACCAATGACTGAAATGTTAGAAATATACATGTATTGATATGTATATATACTATACATACACACATACATTTTTTAAAAATGCTTTAATTTTAAGATATTTGCTGAACAGCAATGATGACATTTAAAACCATAAAGTATATGTACAGAGACTGGATTTATCTGAGTTATGGGTTCATTATATGTTTATGGCTATGCATTATACTGTAATCACCTACAGTGTGAATAGTATTGTGTTCTAAATTATAAAACAAAATACATTAGGGTGCCTTACATTATTTTTAACCATAGTAAATTCAAAACTTTAAGATTTTTAGTGAATACTTGATGTATTGCAAATCATTATCCAAAAGACATTTTTATTAATCTGCTTTTTGGCTTACATTAAGCACTTTTGGTTTTCATGAAAATATTAATTTAGCATACAAGAGAAGCATGTCATTAGTTGAATTATGAGTCAGATATGATATAGGTTTTTAGTTTTAAATCTGGATCCAATTAATTCTCTACAACTGTAGAACAGCTGGTGGCATTTAGACTCTAAACAGTGCTTATTCTCCTGTGTGTGCATCATTAGAATTAGGTATAGTAATCATCCATCGCTGCAAGTAGTTGGCAGGTGAGCCTCAGATGAAGAAATCTAGGCTATAAATAAAAGGTTTTCAGTATTTTGTACATATACTGATGATACTCAGTTTAAAGATCATTTTCTTATCAAAGTAAGCTTCCTTTAACTTAAAAAAATCAAATAATCTTTTCCCATAATCATGCACCGACATCCTGTTGAGAAGGTGGATAGTCCTAGTTTCTGACTTATCTACGATTTACTGTTAATGACCTAGTGGATTGCCACACGTGTATCTAGTCCACTAGGGAAAAAATGGGAACAGACTAAATGTTTCCTAATTTAATCAGGTAGCTTCAAGTGACAAGCAACTATTCTATTTAGTAAGTGCGCTTTACTGCTCAGGTTACAATACTATTGAGGCAACCTTTCTGAAATCTCTTCTGCTAAAGTAGCAAAATGTGCTGTGTTGTATCATATTAAGCACAGGAAATCTACTTTGTCGTCCAATTTTCCCATACTTAACATAGGATGACAAAAGATGATATGTACTGTCAGATTTACTGTACTATTTCACTTTTCACAATCAATTTGGAAGGATAATATTGATCATGAGTTGTCGACTTAGGTCATAGAAATTATATTGCACTAACACAGCAGTATTCAAAACTAAGAAATGTTAGGACAGAACTTTTAAATGCGGAATTTAAGTATGATGTGGAGGTGCCGATGTTGGACTGGGATGGACAAAATCAGAAGTCCTACGTCGACACCAGGTTATTGTCCAACAGATGTTGGAGCAAATTACTGCAGATGCTGGAATCTGTTCAGCTGATGAAGGAGCAGCGCTCCGAAAGTTTGTGATTTCAAATAAACCTGTTGAACTATAACCTGACGTTGTCTGACTTCTGAAGTTGAAGTATGGTGGCAAACATGTTTGATGGTGCAATATCTGCCATGATCCATGCTGCTTGTATCTATGCAAGTGAGATCTTTGGGACAGCTAACTCAGCAAATTGCATGGTGAGCAAACCATAAATTCTTATTGTTAGCAAGATCTTCTGGGTTTGAAGGGTCTGGCACAATATGTAAAGTCAAAAGTCACATGACACCTGAGGAATGAGCAGGGGCTCCCAAAGCTCAAAAAAATAAACCTGTTGAACTATAACCCAGTGTTGTGATTTTTGACTTTATCCACCCAGTCCATTACCGGCACCTCCACATCATAATACGTGAAGGTCAAAAGGACATAATTTCAGACATTGCAAGTCAGGAACTATCCCTGAGACTGTGTGATTGCTATAAAAATAAAAGAGAGCCAGATGATTGGCCCCCAGCTTCACCAAATATGCCTTACAGACTTTGCTGAATGTGGTCATAGAAAGGGTGGATATCCTCTTTCCGTTAAGTAAAATCAAGAAGCTATCACATCAAACCCATCCAGGCAGAGCACAGATAACTACACAAGTCAGTTCTATTAGATCCCGCAAAAAAAGGAAGGCAGAAAAATTGTCAGTGATTTCTGCAGTCCACAAAGGCAAGTGGCTCATGTTCTCTCTGCTACCTCACATTCACAGGATCAACAATTGGTCTAACTTTTTCATGGTGGATATAAAGTGGAGCTGGAAAAAGCACAGCAAGTCAAGTAGCATCAGAGGAGAAGGGGAAAAGCACAGCAGGTCAGCAGTATGCCCAATGGCTAACAGAAATACACTGAGACCTGCATCATATTGCTTTATCTATGGATGCTCAGAAGGCACCCACATAGAGGGGGTGATAGACCCCCAACACTACTGTTTCAGGACACTCCAAAGGTACCCTTCCACTGCACCTCCTTTTGCCCATGACCCCAATGCCTCCAGCAGTTCAAACCTCCAGATCAAAATCTTGTTGGGGAGAGACAGCAGAATCTGTGATTCTTCTCCAGGTTTCAAGAGGAGAAGATTTGTCCTGTATCCTCCTCAAGAGAATGCTGTAAAAATTTGAGGATATGAGATGGCAGTGGCAAATTCACACAATGCAATGGAGAAAAAAATGCTGAAATAACAGGCCATTGGTATTTAGGTACTGTCACAGAAGATACTCACCTTGTTATGTCTAACAGTGAAGGCTCAGCACTCTGAAGCATTGAAAGTAGTGGAGAAACATTCAGAAGAAGCATTTTTAGAATGAGTAATACCTTAGTAGGCCTCATGAGGGAATGCAGTCCCTGATGTGACTCCTTGTGACTTTGGCTTATGCCCGAAACATCGATTCTCCTGTTCCCTGGATGCTGCCTGACCTGCTGCACTTTTCCAGCAACACATTTTCAGCTCTGATCTCCAGCATCTGCAGACCTCACTTTCTCCACTTTGTCACAAGAGCCATTTTAGTACATAGATCCAGGAGTGTGATGAAATGTGAGTGCTCACTTTATTACAACTGTTTTATTACTAATACCAGGGTAGGACAAGATTTATACAGGCATTTTAGCTTACAAAGAGGTTAGGACATCAGTTTTACATGTGAAAGAAGAACTGAACTTTTTATTGCATATGTTAATGTATAATAAAACAAGTAAACACATTACCAATATGGACTAATGTACACCAAGCAGAGGGCTGTCAGTCAACTGCGCAAATGAAATTAGACTTTACAAATATGAAGTGTCCACCCAGCTCAGACATGCTGTAAGTGGGTGGCTAGGAAGTTCTGCCTGGACTCATCAGAACATTGCCCAGTTTTCCACCCCTTGTTGCTGCTACTTGCATTTCTAATTCTCAGGATCTTATTTTTACCTTCCTCTTCAGAGATTTCTCTTTCCCCTGCATCTCCTGTACATCCAGCCCATCCCATTCCTTTGTCAACTCAGATAGTAGTGTGATGTGCCCTCTACATTAAAGCAGGATACCCTGTTTGGGCTGTACTGCAAGGAAACTCCAAGCCATCTAGGAATAGGGACCTCATCTTCAGGAAATATGTGGTCTGTTCAACAATGACCCTGTTGGAAGCATGGCCAACTTTGCTGTGCAGCAGCCTGAGGATTTCTTAGAGCTTTTGTAAGCTAGCTTTGGGGGGTGGGTGGGGGGTACCCTTCCCACTCACCAACCAGCTTGTATCTATTTAGGGCCTTGCAAAGAGACTAATACATGAGTGCTCCACTATATATTAGCTGTGGCAGCTCTCTATGTAGACTTGGAAAATATGCTGTTATGATCACAAATGGGTTGAAATTTATGGGAAAAAACAAACACTGCTGGTTAGAGAGAGGATACTGTCAAAGCTTTATTGGCACAATCAATTGCAGCCTGCTACTGCAAAAAGCTAGCAACAGATGGGCAGTCTTCATCTTTGTATCTTGACTGGCCTCACCTTGGGAGAAGAAAAGTGGGCTCTGGTGCCCATTGCATTGATGATCTCTTGGATGCAATTACAATTAGAAGATTGCAAAATGCCACAGAGATCTCCAGTTACTCCTCGAAACAACCTGCATCCCTAACAAAAATTATAGGGCAGCGGTGTCCTTGAGAGCTACTGCAGTGGAATTGCCACTGAATCCTTATGAACACCGTACCTCATCCAGCAGCTGTATTAAGTGTAACATAATGGCCTGGGACATCCTTGGTTATCTTCTACACTGGATGTCAGTTATTTGCAGCAAGTTGCATTGAAATCTGCAAATATGGTTCTGTGCCAGAGTGATCTCCTTTCTTACTAGATCAGATCCTGCTGCTGCTCCCTCTGGGTGCAGTGTGGCTGCCAATGGTGGCTGTTGTTTATGTTGAGAGAAAGTGAGGGCTGCAGATGCTGGAGATCAGAGCTGAAAATATGTTGCTGGAAAAGCGCAGCAGGTCAGGCAGCATCCAAGGAACAGGAGAATCAACGTTTCGGGCTTGATTCCTGAAGAAGGGCTTATGCCCAAAACGTTGATTCTCCTGTTCCTTGGATGCTGCCTGACCTGCTGCGCTTTTCCAGCAACACATTTTCAGCTGTAGTTTATGTTGGCCTGGAGTAGATATTCCTTTTGTCTTTTGTGCCTGTTTCTTCAGATTAGGAACAATGGTGGAAACACAGTTGTATTGCATTTGGTCATTCTTTCCTAAAATGTAGCAAATTGGTGAGAAGTGTAAGAGATTGCATAAGTATTATTAAAAGCAATCCTGAGTGTAAGCACCCATCTGAAGCTGAATGGTATTTCTAGAGAGGGTAGTATGTAGGTCGCTCAAGGAATGGAGTAACATACTGACATAGTTCAAAATGATTTATCCTTCCCTCATGTAAGATAGCCCGATAAAGTGTCCATGTTGCTGTTTAGGCAGTTGCAAGGTAACTTCAACTTTTCAGGAGGAGCTGTTTTATACATTTGAGAGTTGTGTAATTAATAGAAAGCAAATACAGAAGAATCAATATATTTCTGAAAGAAAAATTGAACAAGAATAAGAGGCACAGGTTTAAAATAGTGCACAAAAAAATGTATGTGAGAAAAAAAATTTTCAACAGTGAGTGCTGTGCCTGGAAATGTAGTGGGGGTAGGCTCAACTGAGGCATTCGAGAACATTGGATGATTAGTTGGATAGAAATTGTGTGCATGGGTTTGGGGAGAAAACAGAAGATTGACACGAGGTAATGATGCCCGTTTGAAGAGTTGCTGCAGGCCTCCTTCTGTACTACAACAATTCTTTACTTCTTTGACCATGCTTGCTGTTGTTCTTGCCGGTTCAGGAAGTGGAAAATCACAGTTAGTCCTAAATAAATGCTAAAATACTTTGGTTGTGTGTCTATTTTTATATTTATGTTTTGGGTACAATAAAAATGTTAATTAGATTATTTCTCCAGCATAAAGTAAAAGTTGCCATGGTTGTACGTAATGCCACAAATAAGCCATTTCTACATTGTTTTAAGTTATTGTAACTATGTTAAATTTTGTAAAACAAAGTAAAAGTGCAAAATCATAGGTTTTTAAATTAGAAAACTCTATTTACAATCCCTGGTTACAATTAATGTTGCAAAAGTACAGGACAGTGTAAACTACTGTTGGTTTTAATATACATGATTCTTTCTTACATTTCTACACAACTAAGTCTCTGTTTTGTTTTTCATCAGATGTAGAAAAGGATGAGAATTCTATAGACAGCCCGCTACCCAGCAGCCCCCAAACCCAAGTCATCCAACACAGTTCCATCAGCACCTCAAATGGTATAAGTTCAACAGCAATGGCAGAGGCTGTTGCTACCTCGGTTCTCACCCAGATGGCAGACCAGAGTTCAGAGATAAACCTACCTGTCCAGTCTCATGTTACCATTGCTCCTTCGTCTCAGTCTCAACCTTCAGCAAGTTGATTGGATAATACCTGCATTACATAAATCAACAGATATTGTCTCAACGGTGACTGTAAAATGGAAATTTGAGCACGGGGAGGACAGATCTCCAAAAACAACTTCTATACTCCAAGTTTAGTGCTTTTATTAGTTGTATTTCAGATGTGGCTACAGCAGTGTAAACAAAGTGAACACTTAACTTCAGCCTTGAAAACAGATATTTTAGTCATTGTTCTTTGATCCACAATGCATTTTCTATTTTCTACACTCGAGTAACATTTAAGTATCTTTTTCTGTCTGTCTTTATGGCTGTGCAGTAGGGGACAAAATTTTTTTGTGAACAGTGTAATTACATTTTAAGGTCACTCTCCTGAGACTGTGAAGAAAAGATCAAACTTTATTGATAGGAAAGCTCAACGTGGACTATCTTGACCAGTAATCCTGTTCATCTGGTCATGAACTGCTCTCCAGAGGTCCAAGATAAACCAAGCCTCTAAACCATGACACGCGAACATAACATTGGAAAAGTAATGTTTCCAGTGCTTCTTTTCAAATAAATGTTTTTAATTTAAAAATGATAACAAAAATGTTAAATAATTCAATAAAAGTTATTCTCCATCTAAACGACAAATTAATAAATTCTTGGACCCTGAGCTGGCCGTGAGGGGGCCTTTGTTTTCAGATATAGGAAGCATTTATTTCTTTGCCTTTTCTAATTTGCACATTGTGAAGGGAATGAAAGATTGAAAGAATGTTTGATTGTTAGTAATTTTGTTTAATTGGACTTCTGTTTTGTCATTTTTAATAAGATGTAGTCAATCTGTTTAGTTTTTTTTTAATCTTCAGTCTGAAAAGCTCAGCAACTTTGTTGGGTATCATGATGAATGATGCATATACCAGTGGTCTATTGTTTAGACCAACAGTTCTGTGAATGTTGCCTTTAAATATCACACTGACCTTTGGTGAAATCTTATTTAAATGATTGTGTATACAGATAATGAATATTGATGATTAACATTCCATGTGCCGTTTGATTGTATATTACCTTTCTTCTCCTCAAAACTTCTGTGAAATGATTCATTTTACTAAATGTGCCATCAACACTTGGTCAAACTCAGATAATTTGAAATTGGAGAAGTAGAAAACAACTACTAGAATATTATGCATTGACATTGACAACATCAGTATAAAAAATTGGAAGATAGATATATTTGGACAACAGAATATCAGTAGTTCAAAGATGTCTTCACATGTAAATAAGACTATAGATACACACACATTGAGCTGCCACAAAGGAGTTGCTTTTAGCAAAATTAACAGGACATGGAATATAATTTCTCCAGTACAGTTTCCAGGTCTTCTAGTTTATAATTGTGTAATTTGTCAAATTAGAATGTAGGAACTGATACAGGATGCTTCTTGTGACTTTTGGAGAAACTTCTCAACATATAGTGGTAGATTAATAACTCGTTACACTACTCAACAATCAATTTCATAATCCTTGTTTTACAGACTGTATCTGTAGACAAAAAAAATGTATCTTTATCTTCTTGATTACAAGCTTCCATTTCTACAGAGGTAGCTTGAGGTGTAATCTTCCTCTTTGTGCAATTTGCATGAATAAGTTCTCTGAGAGAATAAATAATTTATCTAAGAAGAACATGTCAATAAACAGTTTTTAAGTGCGTAAAAGGACAACATTTTTATTTCAAAATGTGAGCTGTATTTTAAGTGGAGTTATTGTGTGTACTTTCTCTTAATACTAGTGCTGCCATCTGGCAAAATCTACTTGTATAGCAGAATTTACCTTTCCATGCTCTCAAATTCAAGCTTTATTGTCTTGTTGGACTACAAGTTAATGATGCAGCACTTAAAGTGACATTGATTCACTTCTTGGCTTTCTCAAAGCTTTCCTGAAGAAGGGCTTATGCCCGAAACGTCGATTCTCCTGTTCCTTGGATGCTGCCTGACCTGCTGCGCTTTTCCAGCAACACATTTTCAGCTTTCTCAAAGCTTAACTTGAATTTGATTCCAAAATAAAAAAGTCCCATTTTGAAAACTTCTGAATTAATTCATTTTTCCCTTTTTATTACATAGGCTACCCATAATCGTGATAATAAATTTAATTTAAATCAGCCATAAGAGAATGTTGGTTGAAAAGTAACTCTTTGCCATTTAAATCATTTGAAATACTAAATCAGTAACATAAGCATAATAATGTAAATCGAGTAAATTTAAATGATTTGAATGTTTAATCCTATTAAACTATATTATTTTCATTGGCTTCAATAGATTTCATTTTTCATAAAGTTATAATTATCTGACCTAACTACTCAATATGGTGAATATAGCAAATCACTGAATTTTCAAAAGTTTGTGATTGGAAATTTAAATAATATTTTTTAAGTTAAATGGTTCTTTAAACTGAAACCAAACGAATCAAAAGTGATGACAGATAGTATTGCAGCTATGTGTGATGGCACAGGACTGCAGGTGTGATATGCTGTTACATCTCCAGTCAGAAGTAGCTGCAAGAAACAGGAGCAGAGAAATAAAAGAATAGGGCGGAAGTAAAACTCCCAGAGTACTTCAGTGAATTTAATTATATTTTTAAGCAGGTGGGCTGAAAAGAAATGTAATTTAGTGTTCTTTGAAGTATTTTCACCCCATTACATTGCTTTGTTCTCTGCTTTCATGTTTCCAGTTGTTTTATGTTCTCTACAGCTGTTAACATATACAACTATGTCAGCCTTCACCAACATGTTTTCCATTATCCTATTGAGCTTGGATCTACACTTGCTATCAAATTATAGTCAGAGTATCTCCAGAAATAGCTTGCCATTTTTCCCCTTTCTCAATATCTCTCCACCCTGGAGGCTCCCTGCCTCCATTCCTGATGAAGGGCTTTTGCCTGAAATGTCGATTTTCCTGCTCCTCGGATGCTGCTTGACCTACTGTGCTTTTTCAGCACCACTCTAATCTAAACTCTGGTTTCCAGCATCTGCAGTCCTCACTTTTGCCTCATCTACATGGTTGTCTATTGGTTTCATCATCCCAGATTTAAAGCTACCTTCCATATCGATGCTGACAATGGCCAGTTCAACCTCCACATTACCTCCCTCAATCTATCCAACATTTGTGTCATATCAGATGAGATGTCCAATACCTAATCTTGAATGAGTTGCAGTTATTTCAAGCTAAGTATTGGTGAAATTGAAGTTGCCAGCTCCAACCATACAATAAACGTCATACCAATGCTTTCCTTATCTCCAGTTGAACAAGCTATTCGCAACGTGGTATCTTATTCAATTACAAGCTGAGTTTGCATCATCAAGTAATTCCAGTACTGTAACATCACTCTTAGGCTGAGACAGGGAACTATGTGCTGCTGAAAATCTCTCACAAGCTTTTATCACCCACACAGAATTTGTTCAGCTTAATGTTGATTTTAGTTGATGACCCTTCCATGAAGTGCTTTTAGTCATTTTTATTGTTACACATGCTGTATTAATGTAAATAATTGGTTTTCTCATCTCCAGTATTGATTGTTTTAGGAGGCTCATGACTTCTACTTTGCAGAAACTTGATACTAATATCACTTGTTGCTCACTGAGCTGCAAGGTCCAAAAAAAAAACCTGATACCTCTTAATTAAAATGTTCGACCTAATTTTTAATTCCTTTTAAAGTCCTCATTGAAGTTCACATGCCTTATCCTTTTACTTTTAGATAGGGTGTACTGATGTAAAGTTCTAAATTGAAGTAAGGCCAATTTTGACAATATTAGCCAAGAACTGTAAAAGCCAATTGGAAGAGGCTTTTCTCAGGTAAATGGAAAGTGGGAAGCATTCAAAAATGAGATAACAAAAGCCCAGAGGCAATATGTTCCTATTAGTGTGAAGAGCAAAGCAGTAGGTGTAGGGAGTGCTGGATGACTAGAGAAATTGAAGCTCTGTTCTACAAAAAGGAGGAAGCATGTGTCAGGTATTCACAGCTGGGATCGAGTGAATCCCTAGTGGAATAGAAGGGCAGGTGGGCAAAAAGGGATAATAAGCTAGCTTTGGCACCTTGAGTTAAGGAGAATCCAAAGAGGTTCTACAAATAGGTTAAGGACACAGTAACTAGGGCCACTTAAAGGTCAACAAGTTTGTGTAGAGATGAGAGATACTAAATGAGCATTTTATATCAGTATTTACTGTGGAGAAGGATAGAAAGCTAGAGTAGTTGGAGAAACCGTAATACCTTCGAGGAGAAAGTGAGGTCTGCAGACGCTGGAGATCAAAGCTGAAACTTTATTGCTGGAACAGCACAGCAGGTCAGGCAGCATCTAGGGAACAGAAGATTCGACGTTTCGGGCACATGCCCTTCTTCAGGAATGAGCAGAGAGTGTTCAGCAGGAGAAGATAAAAGGTAGGGAGGAGGGACTTGGAGGAGGGGCTCTCTGCTCAGTCCTGAAGAAGGGCATGTGCCCGAAACGTCGAATCTTCTGTTCCCTAGATGCTGCCTGACCTGCTGTGCTGTCAAGAGGACTTGTGAAAGAAATACTCAGCTCCTTTCTACACAAGATAGAGAATGTTTTCAAGCTGACTGCCCATTTACTTTTACAATGCTTCAATCTTGAAAAATGAACTGAGCTTTGAGTCTACCTGGAGTGTGGACAGCCAGGGCTAGTGTTCGTGGGATATGGTCAGGGCCCAATTTCTGCAGCTCAGGTCTCTAGAACAGTGGTTTGCAAGCTTCAGTATCAAGGCACCCAGGTCCATAACTAAAGTGGATTTCCCTTCTCTTGCATGCAGAGACAAATGGCACCAGATACTACATCGAAGAGAGCTTTCTGAAGGAGATTGAAAGCATAGAGGCACACATTCTGTAAGCCCACTACTCACCTTGTCATGGCACAGTAGTGTGCTGCTCAACACCAGTGGAAAACTACTGCTCCGGAATGCCTATAGCACTAGCGTGATGGGACTCTGGGGTCATAGGCAATACTAGGGCCTGTCATTCAAATCTTGCCCCTAGTGGTGGGAATGAGTATTGCCTTGTACAAAATCTTCACATCAAAATCATTTACAACCACTTCAGTCAGGTGTCCTGCACTGGGACTTAGAGCAGAAGATGGTGACAGCAAGGTAGGGTGGCTAGAGAAATTGAATGTAATCTGTTTGGAAAAAAACAAAGATTTCCATAATCCAACATAATCCAGAGGCTTTGTTACATATACATACTGTAAACAGTTTCTGGTTTACCCTCAAGTTCCGTTTCTGTTTATATTGACTCAATGCCAATTAAGTAAATAATCTCTGCTTCATGATCTTTGGGGCATCCATACGTTCAAAGTAGGTTTTATTTCTCAAATGTTTTTTTAATGAATGAGATGTGGCAGAGGTTCTTAATGATATCCCACAAGCAACATTGTGACCAATACCCAGGCAGTGTATTTTAAGAGGAGAAAGTGAGGTCTGCAGACTCTGGAGATCAAAGCTGAAACTTTATTCTTCTTCTTGACCTCTCCGCCTCCATCCTACTTCGACCTATCACCCTCACCTTGACCTCTTTCCACCTATCACATTTCCAACGCCCCTCCTCCAAGTCCCTCCTCCCTACCTTTTATCTTCTCCTGCTGAACACTCTCTGCTCATTCCTGAAGAAGGGCATGTGCCCGAAACGTCGAATCTTCTGTTCCCTAGATGCTGCCTGACCTGCTGTGCTGTTCCAGCAATAAAGTTTCAGCAAACCGTAATACCTTGTAAAGTGTCCGTATGACACAGGAGGTAGTGTTGAATGTCTTAAAATGCGCAAAGGTGGATAAATCCTTGGGTCTGAACAGGTATTTCCCAGAACTTTGTTGGAAGCTAGGAAAGTGATTGCTGGGCCCCTTGCTGAGATGCTTGTATCATTGATAAACATGGGTGTGGTTTTGGAAGACTGGAAGGTGGCTAATGTGCCGTTTATTAAGAACTATGATAAGAAAAATCCAGGGAACTATAGACAGCTGAGCTTAATATCAGTATTGATAAGTTATTGGAGGGGATTCTGAGGGACAAGAATTACATGATTAGGGATGGTTAAAATGGCTTTTGCATGGGAAATAGTGCTTTATTAATTTGAGTGCTTTGAAGAAGTGACAAAGAAGATTGAATGCAGAGTGGTGGATGTTTTTTATATGGACTTCAAAGTGTTCAGCAAAGTTCTGCGTGGTAGACTGGTATGCAATGTTAGATCACTGGGAATCCAGGGAGAACTAGCCATTTGGATACAAAATTGGCTTGAAGGTAGGAGACAGAGGGTGGTGGTGGAAGATTGCTTCTTGGACTGAAGAGGCCTGTGAACAATGGTGTGCCACAAGCATTGGTGCTGGGTCCACTGCTTTTTTATCATTTGTATAAATGATTTGGATTTGAATATAGAAGGAATGGTTAGTATGTTTATAGATAACCCTAAAATTGGTGTAGTGGACAGTGAAGAAGGTTATCTCAGAGTACAATGGGACCTTGATCTGATGAGCTGAGCAGTGGCAAATGAAGTTTAATTTAGATTAAAATGTGAGGTATTGCATTTCAATAAGGCAAATCATGGCAGGGCGTATACACTTAATGATAGGGTCCTGTGATGTGTAACTGAATAAAGAGACCTTGGAATGCAGGTTTATAGTTCCTTTAAAGAGTTGCAGGTCGACAGGGTGGTGAAGGAGGAGTTTGGTATACTTGCCTTTATTGGTCAGTGTACTGAGTATATGAGTTGGATGTTAATGTTGTTGCTATACAAGACATTGGTTTGGCCACTTTTCAATTCTGGTCTCCCTATTATGGGAAAGATGTTAAACTTGAAAGGATTCAGAAAAGTTTTACTAAAACGGTGCTGGGATTGGAAGGTTTGAGCTTTAGAGAGAGACTTGAATAGAATATTTTCCCTGGAGCGTTGGAGGCTGAGGGGTGATCTGAAAGGTTTATAAAATGTAGGTACATGGATATAAAATAGCCGAGGTCTTTTTCCCAGGGTAGGGGAGTCCAAAATTAGAGGGCGTAGGTTTAGGGTGATAGGAGAAAGATTTAGGTGTATGGACTGAGCTGCCAGAGGAAGTGGTGAAGGCTAATATAATTACAACATTTAAAAGACATCTAGTTGGCTATATCAATAGGAAGCATTTAAAGGGATATGGGTCAAATGCTAGCAAATAGGATGAGATTAATTTAGGATATCTAGTCAGCATGGATGAATTGGACTGAATAATTGTTTCTGTGTTATACAATGGTGTCTCTCTATACCATCCTCTTAATAAACCATGCATTTCTACCCTGCCTCTCGTAGAAATGCCATGAGGCAAAATAAATGGTTGAAAACAGCAATGAGAATTAGGTGAGGTTATGGACACTTATGATCCTAGATGTTGGTATCACTAATCAAATTGATTCCTGCAATAAAACATGGCTTGATATATTTATTTTTGTTTCAGTTAATATGGTGGTCATTCACTGAAATATAGTCACACAAGGCTACAAACTTCTTTAACTGCAGGCGTAATTTTATTAGACAAAAAGATTAAAATAAATTAATGGAAAGCTATTAAATATAAATAAGTTTAGAAGAATTCTTCAAACACAGCAAAATAAACAATGAAACTTATTTTCTAACACACTTGCAGAAGTCTCTATTTTACATCTTACATTTCTAATCTCTAGAGATTACATCTGTATATCTAAACTTTAAATTTGAATTAACTGATATTCCCTAGTTTCTGTTCTATGAACTGTGGAGTTTTCTTACATAAATGCTCATAAAGATAGAGCTTAAATTTTCTCAGCTTCTAATAACTTAGATTTCTAATCAAACAATCTAAAATTTGTGCCAATCTTAAATCCCCAATTTTATTAAGATCTTGAGAGCAGTAATTTATTTTTGGAAAAAATTCCAAAAACCCAGTTATTTGCTGAAAGAGAAAGTAACAAGTTTAGAATCCCTACAGTGTGGAAGCAGGTCATATGGCCCATCAAGTCTCCACTGACCCTCCAAAAAGCATTCAACCCCCATCTCTGTGACTCTGCATTTCTATGGCTACCCCACCTAGCCTGTGTATCCTGGACAGTATAAACAATTTATCATGGTCATTTCACCTAACCTGCACATTTCTGGACTGGAAGGAAACCAGGGGACCCAGAGGAAACTCATGCAGACACGGAGAATTTGCAAAATCCACACAGTCACCTGATGATGGAATTGAACCAGGGTCCCTGGTGCGTGAGGCAGCAATGTTTGCCACTGGGCTACCATGGTGCCCTGTTGTTCACAGCAAACTGCCCAGTCTTCAGGACAACATCAAACACAACACAACACCACACAACCCTGCCACAGCAACCTCTGCAAGTCATGCTAGATCATCAACATGGATACTACCATCACACACGGGAACACCACCCATCACTCGTGACTTGGCCAATGTTGTCTACCTCATATGCTGCAGGCAAGGATGCCCTGAGGCATGATATATCGATGAGACCATGCAGATGCTACGACAATAGAAGAATGGACATTGCACAAGTCACCAGACCAGAATGTTCCCTCCCATTTGTGGAACACCTCAATCAAGGACATTCAGCTTCCAATCTTCAGTTAAGTGTCCTCCAAGGCTGCTTTTGAGATACACAGCAACACAGAATCACTGAACAGAAACAGCTAACCAAGTTCTATACCCCTGGAGACAGCCTCAACCGTGATCTTGGGTTCATGTTGTGCTACATGTAAACCGCACCACACTTCTGTATCTGTAAAATCTTCATTACTGTCCTTTTTTGATGCCATCACCTTGATAACTTGTTAATTATTTTATGAAGTTATGGAATACTTGTTACTTTGGCATGTGGCTCTTATATCCATCATGTTATTCCAGTCATTTGGTTTGTCTCCAGCATCATCATATTTTAAATTTTGTTTGTAATTAGTATGTTTGCAAAATAATGGCTCCTGCATTTGCTATCTCCGCTCAAACTTCTTTCAGTATTAAAGGTGATGTTCCTATTTGTTTACCATTAACCTTTTTAATGATGTCCTTTTGATTAATCATCTACAATAGCACACGTCGTAATCCTTCTTGGGTTGCACAGTTAATTTAACTTTCTCCTCTGTAAAATTAACACAAAATGCCAAATATGTATCTTCACTGTTCCCTTATTCTCAAGCATAAATCAATCTCTTCATATTTGAGTAGCTTTCAGAAACTAATTGGGAAAAATCATTTTCAAGTCCATCTCACCAAATTCCATGAGCGGCAATTATCAACAGTGCCCAGAATAATCCAGGCATAGGCATCAGATTGCAGTTTGCCACCGAGAACTGCCTTGGCTTGAAAAATCCATCTTCTGGTTTGCCATCTTAGAACCATTCAATCCCAAAGGGTACTTTCCTCCGAAGAGCAGGATAATCACTGGTGGCCATTAGGAAGTGTATTTCTGCCAAATGAGACCAGTTCTGCTAAATATGCGCTTGTAGTAATGGATTCTAGAGCCAACTGTTTTCACTTAAAATAAGTTGCCTGAAAGTCGTGTTGTTAATTACTGGTAATTTAATTGCTCGTTCTGGGCATTACCTATGGAAGTCCTCTTTTTGCACAATATCCTTACCTTGGTCTTGTGTTATTCAAGCTCCATGAAAGGCCAATTACTCCCCACTTCCACCAATGAAATGCTTGCAAGAATAATTCAGTCTCTGGCAGTTTACGAGCTGCTTATGCATGACACCTAGGCATCAAAATGTGTGCCTGAAATTAAAGCCATCTCTTTTGCAGCTACCATCCATAATATTTGAGAAGCATTTTGTTCTTCTGTGAAGCTGTTTATTGCCAGCTATGCTCCTTCTATTGACAACTCAACTCCCAGTAATTTGAAAATCCATGCTTAGTCTATGGTCACCTTAATCCTTGTCTTTTGATTATTCCTAATCTTGTGGCAAGTCACAATGGAAGACTTCAAATCACCAATCTGAAGTGTTCCTCTTATTATTGCAAATCCTTGAGTCAGTGGTGTTAGAAATGAGGACTGGTAGTTGTGCTGTATGGGCTGCTGTGCTCTCAGTTGGCATTAAAGAAGAAGTATTGGATCAGGGCCTTGCTACAGTGCGGAAAGGTTGGCTGTGTCTGCAGAAGTGACTCCAGAACTTAGTTGATATTGCTGTTTAAACTTGCGATAAGGTAATTGGAATTTCACAATTGGGATGCTCAGTCACAAAGCTGTGACCCTGACATGTTAATTGCACCTGCAGATGTGGTTGCTATTACAGGAATTCCAGCAGCTGTCCTGCCTCTTCTTGTGATGCACAGTTGACAGGAGAGTAGATGCAAAAGTGACCATTCCCACTTCCAATCCAAGCTGGGAATATACAATAACATGGATGGAGCCCTGGTGTAGATGGATCTCACCCCAAATTTATCACTAGTTTGCTAAGTCATCATCAAAGCCCAGAAATTTCAGAATTCTGACGTTTTTCCATCTTCTTAATGAACCAAACCCAAATACATTAATTTGAAAAGTTCATTGTAATATAGGGCTCTAAATCATTGCATGTAGTTTATGGCACACCAGTAAATGAATGCCTGTTTATTTTCTGGACTGAATTATGTGCCACATTAGTAGAATGCCCTTCTTTTTAATTTGGAGGTGAGAAGTAAGGCTGTCACATGCAAGACCTTGCAGCATGGAATACGTTGCATTAATTTCTGTTTACAATGAATTATAAATATATGATACTACTCTTACTGTGCACTGCTTTATCACAGGAAAGATTCTGATCAAATATAGAACCTGATTTTGAGCCAAGGTCCTATGACATCACTAGTTTTTAATTTTGTTTCTTCATAACTTTGTAACGCTAAAATAATAACACAATAATCCCTGAATAATAACTAAAATTAATGGTTTGTAAAAACTCTCATTCCAGCATCTTTTTATGTTGCTTGATGTGTAGTTCATCAAAAGTGACAAGAAACTGATGATAAAGTGTATCTGTGCATGAAAGTACTGCAGTAAAATTGTCACAAAGGCCAAAAATTGACAATAAAATGTTGATGTATCAAAAATCTATCACGAGTCCATTGATATAATTTAACTTATGGAAAAATGACAAATGAGATGATAGTAAAAATCTTCTACTGAATATTTTATTTCCTTTGCACTTGCATGCTAAATTTCTTTCTCATTACCTAAAGGTATTGACTTCTTCCTGAGTTGAGTCCATTGTTGACCATTATTATGCATCAGCTTTGAGAGTATCAGAACATTGTTGAATTTTGAGTGGGGTAATGGAATAGTATTTTCGAAATAATTGAGTTTGTTCATACAGCCATATGTACTCACAGGGTTTATTAGATAGTGACTTGGGGCACTGAAACTAATTGATATACTCCTGTCACCTTTCACCTGGGAACAACTAACTTGTTGGAGATTCAGAATATATTTGTGACCTTCATGGTCTATGTATCTCATTAGCTTCCTCATTAAATACATGTGCACTCGGGAGCTAAATATTTTCTATGTACTTCACTCCCAGAAACTTTGCATTTAAAGACATAATGTTCTGCATTTAGAAAGATGGATGTGGCTGCATGGGGAACTAAATTCCACTAAATCAAGGCTTGTAACTGTTTCATAAAATCACTAGAAATAATTAGAAGACATAGATGAAAATCAACAACAAATAATGGAAACGTTGATAAAACCTATGAAGAATCAAACTTATAGGAAACAACATCTGATTATTAATAAGAGAAAGGTGATGAAGTCATACTAACAGCAGAAAAAAGAGAAACTTTAAAAATTGTCATAAAAAACATTTGACCTTTTTAACAAAAATATTAAATCATACATGAAAAGAAGGAAGGATTGATATAGTATTCTTGCACCAATTATTCTGATAATTAATAATTATTAAAATACATTATTTTCTAGTAAAAATAAATGTAAGGGTCCAGATTTTGCAGGAACTCATCACTCACCTCAAAAGGTCTAACGTTAGTTGTGACCTTTCCTTTCCTTGTTTGTTAAATGCAGTCTTGGTGCAAAAGTAAATGAAATAGGGACATTTAACTGTTTGGGAGGCAAAAATGTTGCCTTCCTAATGCCTGAATGAAAGTTGGGAAATGTACTGATTGTAGATTAAAGACAAATTATTATTCCTGACAACAAGTGGCAGAAACCATTTGTTAAAAATATATTTTTACTGAAAAAATAGAGTTTTTAATATTACAACAAATACAAAACAATACAATTAAAAACAGTAGAAAAAAGAAGACAAGAAAGAAAACAGTGAAAAAACCCAACCCATCCTCATGTACAAATATATAAATATATATAGAAAAATATATAATAAAAATCCCAACTAACTATTTAACTAAATAAATAATAACCAACAAACTAATAAATAGTAATAACTCAACTCAGTTAAACAAGACACTCATACGTTCACAGTTCCTCCTCCTTGGATATTGGATTCGTAAAACACAATTGTTACGGTTATATAAAAGCCTTTATTAATGTGGCAGGTGAATCTATGTCCAGATATTACAAAAAGGGCTGCCGTGTCTTATAAAAATTCTCAGTTTTGTGGTGTACCATACTTGTGAGAAAATCCAAGGGAATATGCTCCATAACAGTCTTCCGCCAACCCGACAGGCCTCGGGGAGTTTTCAGAAACCCAAACTAGCAAGATATTCTTTCTTGCACCAGAAGTGAGGATATTGAAAAGTTTTTTCTTATGGGCATCTGCAGGAAACACACTGGGCGGGCCCAGAAGAAGAGCGATCGGGTCCTTCTTCACCCTTACACCCAAAATCCACTCCATTGCACCTGCCACAGTGCTCCAGTATGTAAGAAGCCTACCACACGACCAGAGACAATGGGTAAGAGTGCCCATACCAACCTTGAACTTGGGACATGCTGAAGATACCCCAGTTTTAAATTTTGACAAATGGTCCCAGCCAAGTGGACCATGTGGAGAATCTTCAACTGTAAAGCATGGGTCCGATTGCAAATTGACAACTTTCTTGCATTTTCCCAAATATCTTCCCATGTCTCTGAGGAGAGTTCAACACCTATCTCTCTCTCCCACACCCTGCAGAGTCGATCGAACTCAACTGAGGGGGCACGCCCCAGTTGATGATATAAAGTGCTGACAGAATATGTACTCTGAGCACTGAACACCCTCTTCTCTATGTCGGATTTGTAGGGATCAATAAAAAGTGTAGTCTTTTTTTGAATAAAATCTCTAACTTGAAAAAATCAAAAGAGGTCACTGTTAGATAGCTCATATTTCTGCACTGATTAATCGAAGGACATCATTGTGTCTCCTCAAATAAATCACCCATGCAAGACATATCCCTAGCTGCCCAGCATTTGAATCCTGAATCTATCATTCCCAGTTGAAAACCCGGCATATTCACTATAGGGTATGTTTTACCAATATTGCCTTCCCTCTGCCGAATTGCCCTCCTTGCTTTAACAGTATTAATAACTATTGGGTTATCGCAATATTCCCTAACTGTCTTCATTTTGTCCAGAAACAGCAAGCTAGTAAGGGAGCACCTTGCCTGGGAGGCTTCAATATCAACCATATTGAAAGAGGGTCCCCACAGGCCCAATCAGTCACATAGGATCAAAGCTGAAAATGTGTTGCTGGAAAAGCGCAGCAGGTCAGGCAGCATCCAGGGAACAGGAGATCGATGTTTCGGGCACGAGCCCTTTTTCAGAAAGGGTCCTGAAGAAGGGCTTATGCCCAAAATGTCGATTCTCCTGTTCCCTGGATGCTGCCTGACCTGCAGCGCTTTTCCAGCAACACATTTTCAGCTCTGATCTCCAGCATCTGCAGAGCTCACTTTCTCCACGTAGGATAAAAGCCAGCTTAGTTTGTAGCTTTTAATGTCCAGAAGGTCCACTCCCCCAGTCTGTGAGGCAGTTGCAGTTGCAGTTTGCCTAATTTAATGAAGGGCTACTTACGATGCCAATGTTGGCTTATTGAAAATTAGGGGGAGCATCCGTATAGGGTATAGCAAACGGAGGAGAATATATTTTTTTAAATAAACCCCCACACTACCGCCTAACTGCGGTAGTGCTTAATTTTTTTCCCCCAGCACCCATGTTGTGTGTATGCAGGTGTGAGACACAGTGAAAGACACAAGGCGCACAAATCTTTATTCAGTTTCCACCACCAGGAAGAAAGGAAACACCCGAGTGGCCAGTGACAAGCAGTGCCCTTCACATCAAAGGGCAATGCTGTGTGATCAAACAGTGAAGGGGAGGGCAGGGATTAAATCAAAATAGAGTTGGAGGGGGAAATAATGCACTCCACTCCCTGCGGCACCCACCTCTCCCTGAACAACTCCAGGGTGTTGGTGGAGACCGCGTGCTCCTTTTCCAAGGACACCCGGGCCCTAATGTAACCGCGGAAGAGGGGCAGGCAGTCGGCCCTAACGACCCCCTCCATGGCCCGCTGCCTGGACCTTTTTATGGCCAGTTTGGCCAGGCCCAGGAGCAGATCCACGAGGATGTCTTTAGACCTGCCCTCCCTCCTCCGTACCGGGTGCCCGAAGATCAGGAGCGTGGGACTGAAGTGCAACCAAAAGCAGAGGAGGAGGTTTTTAAGAAAATCAAAAAGTGAGTGCAAACACCCACACCCAATATACACGTGGTCCACGGACTCCACAGCGCCACAGAACAAGCAGTCGGGCTGGGAGTCCATGAACCACCACAATCTGCGGTTGCAGGGGACTGCTGCGTGCAGCACCCTCCACCCCAGATCCCCGAGAGAAAGGGGGAGGACTCCCGCGTAGAGAACCCTCCACTGGGGATCCCCAGCGCCCGGTGGCAAATGGGCACGCCAAGGCATGTCCGGGCAGTGGATGAGGGAGAAGAGGTGGACGATGTGCAGCAGCATCGATACAGGGCCTGCCTTTTTATGTCCTTAAAAGGGACAAAATTAAAATTCCGGAGGCGGCTCAGATTGTGGGGCACAGACTCCCGCGGGAAGTACGGGACCTTGCGCCTTGCGTCCGGGCTGGGGTGAGCGCGGACAGGATCCCACCGCACACCTGAGCATCCTCCAACTGGTGCACTACGTCGAGTCCGAGCACCGCTGTTTTAAGGCATCAGATGGCAGTGGCCACGTACCGGATGTCTACGCCTGCCCTGCTCGCTATGTCCTGCAGCAGCGTCCAGCCCAGGCCCCCGGCACCCAGCATGTCCCCGACCCTGGTCATACTTGTCGCCATGGCCCTCCCCTCCGACAGCCACTCGAACCCATGAGTACGGAGGTGCGGATTCCTGAGCAACAGCTCCCTGATGACAGCCGACGGAGGAGAATATTCATCTTAATAAGCATTATCCAATGCAACCACGAAACTGGAAGCACCTCCCATCTTTGAAGGTCTTGGTGATTTTGTCAAATAATTGAACAAAATTAGCTTTGAACAATCGATCCAGAACTGGAGTAATGAAAATGCCGAAACGAAGTCTTATGTAAATTTGACCCCACTTCTGGAGCTGATATATTGGGATCCCTATGAATGACCTCCATCAATGGTTCAATCACCAACATAAAAAGCAATGGTGAAGGGGGACCATCCTGCCGGCTGCCCCTAAAAATGTTAAAAGTGCTTGATCGTACCCACTGGTGATGACTGCAGCGAGAGGGTCACTGTAGAGAACCTTTACCCATCTTATAAAAACTTCGTCCAAACCAAACTTGCACAGAGTATAAAAAAGGTACGGCCACTCAACTCAGTCAAATGCCTTCTCTGCATCCAGAGAAATCACCAATCCCTGTATTGACTGTTGTTGACATACTTGAATTACATTAAGCAGCTCCTAATGTTATTGGAGGATCTGCGGCCCTTTATGAAGCCCGTCTGATCCTCTTTAAAAATAGAAGGTAACACAGTCTCTAGCCTTAACACAAGAGTCTTAGAGAGGATTTTAAAGTCCACATTCAAGAGTGAAATGGGCCAGTATGAAGCGCAGTTTCAAATACTCCCCATCATCCAAGTGTGTCTCCTGTTACAAAGCAATATCCACCTTCTCCTTTCTAAGATTCAAAAGTACCTTCTTCCTCTTAATTGGTGAGTGACTCCCCTTGATATTCCAGCACAGTTCATTTTTAAGAATAAGTGAAATATTGGCCTCTCTCAGAGACGGCGGGAGATAATCATGGTTGTATGAGTCATTAAACATGTTAAGCATTGGGCCTGCCAGTATGTTTACAATTGACTTATAGAATTCGCTGAGAAGTCAGTCAGGACCAGATGCAATTCCACTCTGAAGCTGCTTCACAACCTCCTGCACCACTTGGGGCATTGAAAAAGGAGGTTTTTTTGAGGTCACGCTCGGGAGCTTCAGATCCTTAAAAAAGATTCCATTTTGGCACACCCCCTCCTCACAATCCTCAGATTGGTATAATTCAGAGTAAAATCTCTAAAATGCCACATTAATCATTTTGGAGTCACATGTTAGGTTCCCAGACCCTTCCCTAATTGCCATAATGGCTTGAGGGGCACTCCTTTTCCTGGCGAGATATGCCAAGTATTTGCCTGGCCTGTCACCATGCTCATATAACCTTTGCTTTGCAAATGTAAGATCCTTCTTTACTGTCTGTGTGAGTACAGAATTCAATGCAGACCGCAGCGCCATAATCCTCTGTAGCTTGGCCAACGAGAGCCTGTCAAAGTAAGCCTCTTCGGCTGCCTTCAACCATGCTTCAAGAAGACAGTGCTGCTAGCCCTTCTGCTGCTTCCTACTGGCAGAGTAAAAAATAACTAACCCCCGGCATAGGCTTTGGCAGTTTCCCAAAGGATGGACGGGCTACTAACTGAGCCTGAGTTAATGTCTAGGAATGCCCTAGACATTAGAGAAATACTCCACAAACTTATTATCCCTGAGGATAAAGGAATCCATTCGGCAGTGCCTCAAACCCACCGTAACGTTCTTAACCTTAACCAACAGGTATAGTGAGCATGATCAGAGATGGGAATATTACCAATTGTACAAGATGCCACCAAGTCCAGGATTGCCACAGGGGTCAGAAAAACATCAATCCTGGTGTGACATCTGCGTGGATTGGGAAAAAACATAAAATCCCTGCCCTATATGGTGGAGATGCCTCCAGACATCCACCAACCCTACCTCCACACAGATCTACCAAATGTTGAGTTTGTACAGAGGGTTTCGGGGAGCCCTTGGGCAACCTGTCTACCATGGGATCCATGAGACAGTTAAAATTTCCCCCTATTATGATATGCCGGGACTCAAGACTGATCAGTTTAGAAAACGTATCTACCAAAAATTTGAGGAGATGAGCTGGAGGGCAATAAACATTTAAAATACCATATTCTTCCTCTTTTATCAGGGCTTTAAGAATTACAAACCTCCTGTGTGTGTCTTTAACACACTCTAGTAACTTAAATGGGAGATTCCTTCTAACCAATGTAGCCGCTCCCCTACCTCTGGTATTAAATGATAAGAAGTAAACCCGATCAAAGCCATTCTGCTGTGGGTTCAAATACTCCCCATCATCCAAGTGTGTCACCTGTAACAAAGCAATATTCACCTTCTTCTTTCTAAGACTCAAAAGTACCTTCTTCCTCTTAATTGGTGAGTGACTCCTCTTGATATTCCAGATACACCACTTAATCAAGTCATTAGCCACAATCTTCTGCAGTAACATTTAAATTCCAGAGAGGAGGAACTCAAACCACAAATTGCTGAGCCTTAGTGTCATATGATCCATCAAACATGGACTAAACTACATAAACTAAAACCACTATATTTAACAAATCTACAAAATTATCAAAGATTAAAAACAAAAACCAAAAAACAAACCAACATATAAAGAGCCAATGGTGCTGAATAGGGGAACTCAGCCCCTGCCCAAAGGGGGCAACTACCCATCCCAAACTGCCCATAAGTAGGTATCTAGCCATTCCAACCATTTTCCCTTCTCCTAGCTAGAGCCACATCACAAACACAAGCAGGAAAGAAAGTAAATACACCATGGAACAACAATATGAATAAAGAAAAATGTTTTTTTTTTAAGAATAAAAGGGTAAATACTCCACCCATCCTTTGGTATAACTTAACTTAGAAATTGAAAGTACACATCTCAAATGCCACCAAACATACTTTAAACCAAATTATTAACAATAAAAAAAGAAAAGAAAGCTCCAACCAGACTTCCTCTGATTTAAAAAAAACACATACCCAAACAACACCACTATTTGTATATACCAAATTGTTCAGATTAGGTTAATTTGTTCACAAAGTCTCTTGCCTTCTCCGACATGTCAAAGAGATGTATGGATCCACCTAAGGTAATCCGAAACACTGCCAGAAACCTCAGAGAGTACTGAATCCCAAGCTCCCTCAGTCTTCTCTTGACCCCATCATAGGATTTTTGTTCCTGGATCACCGCCACTGAGAAGGCCTGGAAGAACATGATCTTAGAACCCTCGTAAATTAGGGCCTTCGAATCCTTCCGCTGGATTCTGGAAGCTTCCACAATTCTCTCCTTATCTCTGTAGTGATGAGACCGCACCAGGAGAGGATGAGGATGTTAACCCAGACCTGAATCCATGCTGTGACCCAGTGAGCCCTCTTTATCTTCAAGCCTCTTGTGCCAGCCTCCAAGTTAAGGAATTTCGGCAACTAGTACTCAATAAATTCCACCGGCCACTCACCTTCCTTACCCTCAGGCAGACCAACAATCTGAATAGTTTGTCTCCTGCCCTTTTTCTGAAGATCATCCACTTGGTCACGCAAACTACAGACTTGCAACTCCAGGGCTTGGATCCTATTCTTGAAGGAACTGATATCAGCTTCTACCACTGTGACTCTGTGCTCAACCTCATCCGTCCTCTTTTCCAGGACTCCCAGCTGCTATCTATGCTTCTGCAGTGTGATAGGGATTGGGGTCAGCTTCTCCTCTGTCTGCTTCCGCAGCATCTCACGAGATTTCACGAGTTTGTTCACCGGGGCCTAGTAGGTAATCGAACCAGAGGATCCTGCAGGCAGGGCCGTAGGCCTGGCCTCGGACGCTCCTCCTCCCTTCTTCAGCATCTCTGTACAGTAAATACACAGGTAAGTCCATTTTTCACAGTTTCCTGGGACTCCACGACCTTTCTATAGTCCCAGGATATCGCGATGGTCCGGGTTGGGCAGGTTAGAAATTCGTCCCACTTTTGCTACAGTGCAGAGCTCTGCAACACAATCCTCCTCAATCACTGCCATCTTGGATTCCCCCAGAAACCTATTCTTAATGCATTATCATTATCATTATCATGCATCACTAAAACACATGGTCCCAGATTAAATTGCACCTATGCAATTGAGTTGGCAGCAGATGAAAACCACATGCCTAAAAATTCATGACTGGTTAAAATGGTCTGAAGCAAAATAACTAGTCTTCTTGCTGGATCTGGAGTGAGTAGAGCTGTGTTTCTTGTATGTGACGCTTTGCTGGATCAGGGAGATGTTGAACTGTTGCAGTTGCTCAGGAGGATCGGGACATGGTTCTCCAAGGGAGGCACGTCATGTCACTGTTAAGAAGAGTCATAGGGAACAGAAGGAGAGAGTTGGATGATAGATGGAAGATCAATTTCTATCAAAACTACCTCAAGCAGGATTGAGATGCGGTTAATTGTGAGGCTGGAAGATTCAAGATTATTTGAAGGCTGGTTGATGGAGGGAGGGTTAGGAACAATGAACAACAATGAACAACAATGAACAATGAACAACGAGGAACAACAGTAGTCTATTCAGCCCCTTAAACCTGCTCTCCCATTCTGGATCATGGCTGATCATTCACCTTAGCTTCATGTTCTCATGCTATCCCCACATTCCTTGATGCCATTGGTAATTAGAAATCTATGAACTTCACTCTCAAATTTAATGACTGATTTTTCATAAATGTCTGGGATAAGGCATTCTAAAGGTTCACCATCCTCTGAGTGACCAACCTCTTCTTCTTCTCAGTATGAACTATTCTGAGACTGTTCTATTTCCATCAGCTAGGGGAAATATTCTTTCTGTATTTACCCTGTCTAGTCCCTTAAGAACTTTGTAACTTTACCTGAGATCATCTCTCATTCTTCTAACCTCTAAACAATCATTCTTCATAGGACACAACCAGGAATCAGTCCAGTAAACATCTTTTGCACCCTTTTAATGGCAAGTGTACCCTTCCTTAGACAGGAGAACCATAACTATGCACAATACTCCAGAAACAGTCTCATCAATGTTTTATATATTTTTCTAACTGCACCTTTACCCTAAGGGAAGCAAGACTTCTTTGTTGCTGTCCACATATCCTCTTTGTGATGGGGAAAACATGCCATTCATCTTACAAATTGCTGCCTTCACTTCTAGGATCTTTTCAACAAGGACACCCAGGTCCACTTCCTGTTCATTATCTTAAAATGGTGCCCCCTGGTTGCTGACCCCAATACTGAAGAGTAAATCTTTCCCTATCTCTGCTTACTATGCCTCTCAGAACTTTGGACATCTCAATCAGATCCCCCTCAGCCTTTCTGCTCTCATGAAAACAAAAAATGCTGTCTCTCTTCATAGCTGAATTTTTCCAGCCCAGGCAATACCTGGTGATTCTTCTCTGCACTGTTTCTAGTGCAATTACATCCTTCCTGTGATGTGATGACCTGAACCGCACACAGTTCTGCAGCTGTGACCTAACTGACATTATAGACAACTTCATTATAACCTCCTTGCTCTTGTATCCAATGCCATTACTAATAAAGGCAAGTATCCCATATACAATCTTAACCATGTTAGCTATGTGTTTTCCCACCTATAAGGATCTACTGAAATGCACACCAGGTCACTCTGACTCTCTGTACTTCCTTGGCTTCTACATTCATTGTGTAATCCCTTGCATTGTTAGTCCTCCCAAAACGCATTACCTCATACTTTTCAAGATTAAATTTCATTTGCCACCTATCAGCCCATCTTACCAGCCCATTGAGATTGCCCTCTTAAGATTTCTTTCTTGCTATCTACTATAACTCCAATTTTCTTGTCATCTGTGAACTTAGTGATCATACCTTCTATGTTCATGTCTAAATCATTAATGTACATGACAAACAGCAAGGAAACCCAACACCAAAGCTTGTGGTATGCCACCGGACACGGGCTCCCAGTCACAAAAACCATCACCCTCTGCTCCCTGCCACAAAGCTTATTTTGGATCCAATTTGCCAAATTACCCTAGATCCCTTGGGCTTTTAGCTTCTTAACCAGTCAGCCACATAAGACCTTGTCAAAAGCCTCACTGAACTACATCACAACAACTGTACCACCCTCATTCACACACCTTCTCAAAAAACTCAGTCAAGTTTGGACGACATGATCTCCTTCTTAGAAAGCCATGTTGACTCTCCTTCTTTAATCCTTGCCTCTCCAAATGGAGATTAATTCAGTCCATCTGAGCTTTTGCTAATCATTTCACTTCTACACATGGTAGACTCACTGGCCTAAAATTTCTTGGTTTATCCTCACACTCTTCCTGATTAACGGTTCTACATTAGCTGTCCTTGAGGTCTGTGGCACCTCTCCTCTGGCCAGGGAGGATTTAAAAATTAATATCAGAGCCTCTGCAATCTTCTGCCTTGCCCTCCACAACAATCTGAGATACATTGCACCGAGGCCCGGGTTTAGCCTCCTACGTTCACTAATATCTCGTCTTTCACAATGTTAATTCATTCAAGTTTAAAATAAACACCCTCCCTGATTTCTACTTATTCAGGGCAGCATGGTGGCTCAGTGATTAGTACTGCTACCTTACAGCACCAAGGATCCAGGTTTGATTCCAGCTTCAGGCAACTGCCTGTGTGGAATTTGTACATTCTCTCTGTGAATGTAGGTTTCCTTGTACAGTCCAAGGATGTGCAGGTTAGGTGATTGGTTATATTAAATTGCCCATACTGGCCAGGGATGTGCTGGCTTAGCCATGGAATATGCAGAATGTTAGGGTAGGGGTATATGTCTGGAATGGATACTCTTCAGAGGGTCAGTGTGGGCTTGTGCTGAATGGTCTGTTTTCACACCGTAAGGATTCTATATTGTCCTTCTCTGCAGTGAGTACAGATACATAGTATGCATTTAAAACTTCAGCTATGCCTTCCATTTCGACACAGAATTTGCCACTTTGGTCCCTAATGGGCCTTACTCTTTTCCTGCTTATTCTCTTGTCCCTAACATACTTGTATATCATCTATGGATTTTCCTTAATGTTATTCACAACTGTTTTCTCCAAGTCCCTTCTTCACTCTCCTAATTTGCTTTTTAAGCAAACCCCTGCATTTTCTACACTCCTGTACCCTTTTGAGCCTTCAGTATTTACCAAAAATATTTTCAGTCCTTATCCAATCCTGTACATCCTTTGACATCCAGGGTTCTCTGGACTTGTTGATCCTACCTTTCACCTTTATAGGAACATGTTGGCCCTGCACTCTCACTAATGTCTCTTACTGCTCAAATGTGAATTTTCCTGCAGTCAGCTCCCATTCCACTTTGGCCAGATCCTGTCTTCATAAACTTCAAATTCAAACTCCAATTCAAAACCTATATTTACAGTCCATCCTTGTCCTTATTCATAATTACTTTAAATCTTACTGCATTATCACCAAAATGCTCCAATCACCACCATATCCTTCACTTGTCTGATATCATTCCCTAAAATAAAGTCTAGACTACACATTCTCTCTCTCCAGAACTTTCTGTAAGCTGGCAAAGAAATCTCTTCTGAACACATTTTCATAATTCTGCCCCTCAAATCCTTTCATACTTTATCAATCCCAGTTAATCTATTTTTGTGGTCTAGCTATTTTGCATTCAATGTCTTTATCTAGAAAGTTTGTATTCACTTGTGAGACATGGGTGTCAATGGCTGGCCAGCATTTATTGCCTATCCCTGGATATCGTTCAGAAGTGATGGTGAGCTGCCTTCTTGAACCGCAGCTGTCCATGTGCCATTGGTCAGTCCAAAATGCCCTTAGGGAGGGAATTCCCTGGATTTTGAACCAACAACAATAAAGGAATGTTGATATATTTCCATGCCAGGATGGTGATTGGCTTGGACAGGAATTTGCAGATACTGGTGTTCTCATGTACCTGCTGGCGTTGTCCTGTCAGGAGTTTGGAAGGTGATGTCTAGGGATCTTTGGTGAATTTCTGCAGTGCATCTTGAAGATAGTATACACTGCCTCTACTGAGCATCAATAGTGGAGGGGGTTGATGCTTGTGGATGTGGTGCCTATAGAGTGGGCTGCTTTGTCTTGGAAGCTTCTTGGAACTGCACCCATCCAGGCAAGTGGGGATTATTCCATCACACTCCTGACTTATGCCTAGTGGACAGGTTTTGGGGATTCAAGACGTGAGTTACTCATTGAAGCATTCCTAGCCTGTGACCTGCCCTTGTAGTGACTGCGTTTATATGGTAAGTCCAGTTGAGTTTCTAGTTAATGATAACCCTCAGGACTTTGATAGCGGGGAATTCAGTGATGGTAACAACATTGAAAGTCAAGGGATGATGGTTAGATTGTCATTGCCTATTGTCGGCCCAAATCTGGAAACCTTGTTTCTTTTGAAAACAAGCTGCTTCAGTAACAGAGGAGTCACAATGGTGCTGAACATTGAGCAGTCATTAGCAAATGTTTCTATTTCTGACCTTTTGACAGAAGGCAAGTCATTGATGAAGCAGCTAAAGATGGTTGGGCCTAGGACACTGCCCTGAGGAACTCCTGCAGTGATGTCCTGGAGGTGAGATGACTGACTTCTAACAACCACAACCATCTTCCTTTCTGCCAGGTATGACTCCAATCAGCAGAGAGTTTGCCCCTATACCCATTTATTCCAATTTTGCTGGGCTTCTTGATGCCACACTTGGTCGAATGCAGCCTTGATGTCAAAGGCTGTCACTCTTACCTCACCTCTGGAATTCAGCTCTTTCATCCATGTTTAAAGAAAGGCTGTAATGAAGTAGGAGCTGATGGCCCTGGTGAAACCTAAACTGGGCATCACTGACTGAGTTATTGCTTCAGAAATGAGATAACGAGAATCCATAGATAGTATATTCCTGTTAGAGTGAAAGGAAAGGCTGGTAGGTGTAGGGAATGCTGGATGACTAAAGAAATTGAGGGTTTGATTAAGAAAAAGAAGGAAGCATATGGTCAGGTACAGACAGGATAGATCAAGTGAATGCTTAGAAAAATAAGAAAGGTAGTAGCAGTATACTTAAGAGGGAAATCAGGAGGGCAAAAAGGGGACTTGAGATAGTTTTGGCAAATAGAATTAAGGAGAATACAAATACTTTATGGACAAAAGGGTAACTAGGGAGAGAATAGGGCCCCTCAAAGATTAGCAAGGTGGCCTTTGGGCGGAGCTGCAGAAAATGGGGGAGATACTAAACGAGTATTTTGTATCAGTATTTACTGTGGAAAAGGATATGGAAGATATAAAATGTAGGGAAATAGATGGTGACATCTTGAAAAATGTCCAAATTACAGAGGAGGAAGTGCTGGATGTCTTGAAACACATAAAGGTGGATAAATCCCCAGGACCTCATCAGGTGTACTCTAAAATTCTGTGGGAAGCTAGGGAAGTGATTGCTGGGCTTTTTGCTGAGATATTTGTATCATCGATAGTCACAGGTTAAGTACCGGAAGACTGGAGATTGGCTAATGTGGTGCCACTGTTTAAGAAGGGTGATAAGGACAGGCCAGGGACCTATAGACCAGTGAGCCTGACATCGGTGTTGGGCAAGTTGTTGGAGGGAATCCTGAGGAACAGGATGTATTCGTATTTGGAAAGACAAGGACTGATTAGGGATAGTCAATATGGCTTTGTGTGTGGGAAATCATGTCTCACAAACTTCATTGAGTTTTTTGAACAAAGAGGATTGATGAGGGCAGAGCGCTAGATGTGATCTATATGGACTTCAGTAAGGTGTTTGACATTGGTTAGCAAGGTTAGATCTCATGGAATACAGGGAGAACTAGCCATTTGGATACAGAACTGGCTCAAAGGTAGAAGTCACAGGGTGGTGGTGGAGGGTTGTTTTTCAGACTGGAGGCCTGTGACCAGTGGAGTGTCACAAGGATTGGTGATTGGTCCTCTACCTTTCGTGGAAATGATTTGGATGCGAGCATAAGAGGTATAGTTAGTAAGTTTGCAAATGACACCAAAATTAGAGGTGTAGTAGACAGCGAAGAAGGTTACCTCAGATTACAACAGGATCTTGACCAGATGGGCCAGTGGGCTGAGAAGTGGCAGATGGAGTTTAATTCAGATAAATGCGAGGCCCTGCATTTTGGAAAGCAAATCTTAGCAGGACTTATACACTTAATGGTAAGGTCCTGGGGAGTATTGCTGAACAAAGAGACCTTGGAGTGCAGGTTCATAGCTCCTTGAAAGTGGAGTAGTTGGTAGATAGGATAGTAAAGAAGGCATTTGGCTTGCTTTCCTTTATCGGTCAGAGTATTGAGTACAGGAATTGGGAGGTCATGTTGCAGCTGTTGGAATATTGCGTGCAATTCTGGTCTCCTTCCTATTGGAAAGGTGTTGTGAAACTTGAAAGGGTTCAGAAAAGATTTACAAGGATTTTGCCAGGGTTGGAGGATTTGAGCTATAGGGAGAGGCTAAACAGACTGGGACTGTTTTCCCTTGAGCATCGGAGGCTGAGGGGTGACCTTACAGATGTTTACAAAATTATGAGGGGCATGGATAGGATAAATAGACAAAGTCTTTTCCCTGGGGTGGGGGAGTCCACAACTAAAGGGCATAGGTTTTGGGTGAGAGGGGAAAGATATAAAAGAGACCTAAGGGGCAACATTTTCATGCGCAGGGTGGTATGTGTATGGAATGAGCTCCCAGACGAAGTGGTGAAGGCTGGTACAATTGCAACATTTAAAAGGCATTTGGATGGGTATATGAATAGGAAGGGTTTGGAGGGATACGGGCCGGGTGCTGACAGGAGGGACTAGATTGGGTTAGGAAATCTGGTCAACATGGACGGGTTGGACCGAAGGGTCTGTTTCCATGCTGTACATCTCTATGGCTCCATGAATCTAAGTGGTACTTGATAGCACTGTTGATGACACCTTCCATCACTTTACTGTTGATCAGGAGGAGAATATGGGGCAGTAATTGGCCGAGTTGCATTTGACCTGTTGTTTGTGCACAGGACGTAGCTAGACAATTTTCCACATTGTCAGGTAAGTGCCAGTGTTCTAACTGTACTGGAAGAGATTGGATTGGGGATTGGCAAGTTCTAGAGCACAAATCTTCAGTACTATTACTGGAATGTTGTCAGGTGCCATAGCCTTTCTAACCCTTTCTTGATATCACATGGAATGAATCTAATTTGCTTTACTTCTCCTTTGCTCAATTCCAAAATTCTTCCAATCTGCAAACTCACAATTGAAGCTAATGGACTTAGTACTATCCTTTGACCTTGTACTATCTTTAACTTCCCTTGTTAGCCATTTTTGCCTTAACATTGTGTTTCTTTTTTAAAAAAACATGAATTCTTTAAATACTAGCCATTGCATATCGAGTCATGATACTTTAAGATATTTTTCCAATCCATCACAGCCAACTTCCTCTTCATACCTTTATAATTGCCCTTGACTTCCATCTCACATTTCCATCCTCCTCATGTGTGAGTTTAAACCCTCCCCAACAACACTACTTAACAAGAAAGACTGTAAAGTTGAACTTTATTTCTTTATTTTTCTGCCTTTATATTCTACATTTTATTTCATTTTCTGTGCTTTAATTTGGCACCAGAGAGTGGTGACACTTTTCAACACTTCGCTGTATTTTGTAACAAAATACACATGACAATAAACACATCAAAACAAATAAAATATCTCCATGTTATTAGTCCCAGCCTTACTGAAGGGTAACCCATTCTTCATCTGCAGGTTCTACCAGTCACAGAACTGGTCCAATACCCAAATCCCCTCCCTCCTATATCATTTGACGAGGTGTGTGTTCAGATGTTTGGCTGGTTGAGAATGGAGATGCAGGTCCAGACTATCAGACAGCAGCTCACAGGTGATGAGGGGATGTGGGGTTTGGTTGACAGATGGTTGATCAAGGATGATGGTGCATGGCGTACTGGCTAAACTGATGAAGAGAGGGTTGTAGGTGATGAAAGAGACAAACAGATGCCCAAACAGAAGTTGTCCAAATCCAGTTGTAGCAAAGGCCAGAAAGACAACGAGGGGTGCAGAAAGAGAGTCAGCCATCTGAGGATGTTGGCAATGAGTGGCTAATGTCACTTTAATCAAATATACTCAAAATAATTACCTGCAAATTTCAGAAAGACAATGTCAAAGACAGCTACAGGCAGTCACTGACCTATGCAGGAAAACCTAAAATCCCTTGGAACTATCGAGCCTATCCCAGCAGCCTTTGTCATTAGAGCTTTGGAGTTTTGTGCCACTGTCCAGGCACCTATGTAATATGTCCCTGTTTGTCATACACAAATTGCTAAAGCAATTCGCCAGTACTGTTTTCAAAGAGGCTAATGATTTTGTTTGACTCCTCACTGATCTTGAGAGCTAGGCTGCTAAAGCTACTGGATTTGGCTCCACACCTGGATTTCCATAAGTATAAAGAACAAATGATTGTACAACTGGCACTAAGCTTAGAGTCACTGATCTTTTCATCAAGGCAGTATTTGAGTGTGGCATCAAGGAACACTAGGAAAATTAATGGAAACCAGAGGGAAATCTCTCTATTTGCAGCACTTTTGCTGATGCCTGGGAAAACCAGTTTTCAAGAGTGGATTTTGCTACAAGTGAACCTGCTAACTGATTTTATGAGTAAACATTTTTGGCATTGATGCCTGTTAACAAACTGTTGCAGCAGCACATCCTTTGGAGAAGCACAAAATCACCAACAGCAATTTCAGGATTTCAGAATTATTCTGCGTATCTGCTGATTTCAGAAGGTGCAGTCGGTTTTAATGATGTAATTACAGTGAAGATTGACAACTTTGCCATCAATACCGTCACAAACTTCTGAGTAGTATGTATTGAGGTGTATCGTTCATTCCTGTGTTGATGGGCTTGATCTGACAAATTGCCTCAATTCTGGGTTTGTAAGCCATTCATAACTGAGAGAAGATTCATTTTGTATTGAGGTCTTAATTATACCATTAGCAAGTTCCAAATCAATCACAATCTACAAATTTAAGACCACATCAACAACTGAACAGAAATATCTGCCAACAGAAAGTTTCACATTGGAAAAAAGTGCAGGCTTTTACCATATTAAAAATTCAAATGACTGGTAGTCTTACTTCTAAAAGGAATATTTTGTCCATTCAAGATTATTACACGAAAAAGGAAATAGCCAAAACAATCATTCTTTTAAAAATATACCTCAAACATACCAGCTGAAATTAAAATTTAAATAAGTGAAATTAAATAAACTCTATTGATTCTTTTTTTATTTAAATAACTGGCTCCATATATTATACATTAACTTAAATCTCTGTTAAAGTTAATATTCCCATTTATTTACAATTTGATGTTAAGCACTATTTTCAGCTTCAACCAAATAATTTCAACCACTGGTGTGAAAGATTGAAAAACTGAGCCAAAATAAGGAAAGTAGAAACAAAATCAGTCTGGAATCATAAATTCAGTTTTCTAGTTGTAAATTGTTATTAAAATACCCTCTGGATATAAAACTGTGGCAAAATCATGTTTCTTGAAAGATGAAAATGTAAACAATGAAAACATTTGTTTGAACAGCCTGAAAACATATTCAAGTTTGCATTTATAAATTCAAACATTATTGTATGCTGGAAGATTTAACTTCAGACTTGAACTCCACAGTAAGTTCACAAATCAGTATCATCTAAACTGATGTTATCACTGGTTATGTCCAAAGACTTGAAATAAAAGAAAAATCAGTGAACAAATTCTTCTCAACAGTTATCATTTATCATCTATTTTAAGTTTGGATGTTACTCATTTGGATAAATGCATCTTCTTACTGAGTAAATGTTATGATGCTTATTAATTTATTTAAGGAATATAATTCCCCAAAGCTGTAATTAGCAACAACCCATATAATTGAACCATTCATTTCAGACAGAAATAGTGAACTTCTCAACAGAAAAGAAAACCCACACTTCGTATTACTCAAATGATAAAGTGCATCTGTTATTTATATGCCCCAAATACCGCAATCTCTGGGAACAGATGTTCCTGTCTCTCCCACTGAGTACCAACTTCCATTCTTGTAGACTGGTTGCTATCTTCAAATCAGGATGGTTTAAAATTTTATTGGTGCATTTCAGTTCCAGTCTGCAACAAACACAAGCAGTAACATATTAGAAAGTGTAAATCATTCAGGTTTCTTTCTCTTATCTCTTTAACTTCAGTAAAAAAAAACTTTGAGGAACAGAAGCAAAGTGATGTTCCCTTCAATAGTTCATGTACCAGGAAGATCCTTATGCACCTCCTCACCCCATTCTGCACAAAGTACCTGATTGTTTCTCAAACAACTTCAGAACTTTTCACTTTGCTGTTATAATCAGAAACCCATTTGAAGGTTCAAACAATCTTTGTGTGAGGGACTAATTTAACTTCTATTCATTTCAGTATGTGTTCCCCCAATCCTACTTCCAAAATGTAGTTTGTTATTCCATATACAAGAATTATAGCTGGGGTAAGGGAAATTATGATGCGGTGAGGCATGACTTAGGATGTGTGGCTTGGAAAAGTAGACTCCAACTGCGCTGTATTCTTCTATGTTCTATGTTCTATACACATTCCTATAACATTCATGTCTTGCAAAACTCTATAATATTTTCTTTAAGAGACTAAAAAGTTCTCCAGTCTTTCATCATATATAGATAGAAACATAGAAAAGAGGAGCTGGAGGAGACCCTTCAATATGATTGGGCCAATTCCCTATCTCAATGCTAAATTACTACCTTTTTCCTTTGCCCCTTGATACCTTTTAAAACCTAAACATTTATCATAAACCAGACCCTGAACATTGTAGAGCAGACCTGTGGATATTTTCTGTGCTCTCTTTAGAACCTCAATGTCTTTTGGCTGAACAGGCAATTTCAAGACACATTATGGCCTATGTACCTACAAACTGATCATAGTTTCTTTTGGCTTCTTTCCATTGTTTTGCTGTTTCCCAAACAACTTCATCCACCTATCGCATTCCTAGTTACCTTCCTCCCAACCCCACACTCCTCCCGTTTATCATTCAGCCCCCTTGCCCCCTCCCCCACCCACATTCACGATGAAGGGCTTATGCTTGAAACGTCGACTCTCCTGCTCCTTGGATACTGTCTGACCGGCTGTGCTTTTGCCAGGGCCACAATTTTTGAAGCTGATCTCCAGCGTCTGCAGTCCTCACTTTTTCCTGTTTCCCAAACAAGTTCATAAACTGAGTAGCTAATAAATGCCTTTAACATCTGGACTTGGGCTGACAAGTGCCAATTAATATTGATGCAAGATAATGTGTTAAGTACTGGATATTTTGACCAAGAAAAGGTTCAATCATCCTCAATCTTCAAAAGTGCCATGATTGCTGAGTACCAGCATCAGCATCCTATGTCCACCTTGATCAGTCATTTCACTGAACACACCAGTAGCAGACTTTGGTTACAGTGCTTCAATGATGACCACCAATGCAACTGTTTGATTGTATTGTCCGTACAGAGGTAGATAGATTCTCGATTAGTAAGGGGATCCAAAGTATGGGGAGAGGGCAGGAGAATGGTGTTAAGAAACATATCAACCATGAACAAATGGCAGAGCAGATTGATGGGCTGAAAAGCCTAATTCTGTTCTTATGTCATATGGTGTTATGAATAACCAAATATTTGTAAGTAATCAATCTGAATGAATACAGCACATGGAAGACTTCAAAGAATAAATCATTAATTAAATTTATGGTTCTTTCAAAATTCATCAGCACCAACTTCTCAGCCACTTCCTTCTAATTAAAGACAGAGATTTCATGTTTTGTCCACTTAAGGATATCTTGAATGATCATAACCATTTTTACATTGCAAATTCTCCACTTGTGTATCCATTTTCTCAAGAACATGGATAGGATCATATATTAAAGCAGTGCAAAACGGCAACTTCAGTTAGATTCATCTTTTGACTCTGTATAAAATAGTCAATTCCCCATAGCAGCTTTAAGTGTATAGTATATATTTATAATAATAAACAGTTCTTGTCAGCCCTCACTTTTTGGGTTGATTTGTTAGGCGGAGTTTGACATATTTGGAGGCATAGTTGTTGCATGGAAAGTTGGAAAATGTGACACACATGCGACGCAGAGTGCAGAGATAAGAATGCAGAAAGTGGGGAGCCCAATGACAAAGTTAACCTGGGTGAATGGATTGGTTGATGGGATGGAGCCTGGAAATATGATGTATGAGATAGGAATGGGATGGGGGCAATTACATTTTGGTTAGAATATGATGGGAGAGCAAATGGCCTGGGAAAGGGGGACTGCATTGAGGGTAGATAACAGATGAGCAGACAAGGAGCAATATATTGGGATGAAAGGGAAGGATAAAGGCTTAGGCAGGCAGCAGGAGAGAGAATGGGTGGAAGCTAACAATATGGATGGTATTGGAAGGGATAGGATGGATTGATGGGGATGATGTGAGGGATGAAAGGAATGGTATGGGTATAACATAAGAAAGATGACATGGGAGAGATGGAATGGCATGGTATGGAATAGGATGGCAAGTAAGGAGGGATAGCACGATAGGGAATAGTATGGGCGGGATGAGATGATGGAATTGGCTAAGCTTATTAATTTGACTATAAATAGTAGTGAGTTTCTGCTAGTTGCCTCATATTTCTGAATTTGTTTCAAATAGTTTTTGTCAAAGCAATAACTGATCCCAAATTGCAATCATATTTCAGAGCCTGTAATGGTTATCTCACCCATATCTGCTGTCACACTAACAAGTGGCTTGACCAAGACAGATCCTTGCTTATATCATAGAATTTTTCATATACTTACGATTAACTCCTCACTGTTTGTGATTACTATGTTCACTGGGTTAAATGTCTCTCTCTGCATTACAATTATGAAATCTGTAACAATAACTAATATGAACCATAGAAGTTTGGGAAAACTTTCTGCAATGGGGGCAACTGTAAGAAATTAGATCTAATATAATGACAAGTTAAGGCACAATAGCTTTACAAAATCATTGGCCTTAATTGGGAATGATGACCAGCTTATAAAGATGAAAAGCAAGGAAATAGTTGAGCTGAAGAGAGGATATTGGAAAGAAAGAAGGTGAGAATAAGGAAGTGAAGGCTGAGAGGTAACTACTGTTAATGTTTTGTTCATATCTCCATCTAAAGAGACAACTACTATGGCTGAATAAATCTTATTTATAATAAATTGTACTCCAAGTGTATAAATTGTCCATTGGAATCCTGTCCTCTTTCAAAATGCTATAATTGCCACCAACATCAAAAACATCATTCTCTGTAGTACTTTATCAACAAGACGTTTTACATTGTGGACCATGAACATCCTTGGTTCACGTCACCCCTGCTACCGAACCCCTAGGTACCTTCCCCTGCAACCAGAAAATATGCAAAACCTGCTGATACACCACCCCCCTCACCTCCATCCAGAGTCCCAAACAGTCCTTCCAGGTGAGACAGAGGTTCACCTACCCCTCCTCCAACCTAGTTTACTGCATCAGATGTTCCCGGTGTGGTCTTCTCTACAGCGGGGAGACCAAACGTAAACTTAAGGAACGGCCCACCAAGTATTGCATTGCAGGGGCCGACCAGACCTCCCAGTCAGCACCCATTTCAATTCTCCCAACCACTCCCTTTCCAACATGACCATCCTTGGCCTCCTCCATTGCCAGAACAAACCACAGCTCCTATTGGAGGAACAACACCTTATCTTCCACCTGGGCACCCTACAGCCCGGAGGACTCAACATTGAGTTCTCCAAATTCAAATAACCTCCCTCCCCATCCACCAACTCCCTTCCCAGCCCCTCCCCTTCCCTTCCATTGCTCCCTGCCACCAACCAGATTCATTCCTCCCATTGACCAACCAGGTTGTACCCTCTACCTGTCTTCACCTATCCCCACTTCACCATCCTGCCCCTGTCACCCCCTTTATCTGCAGCTCCCTCCACACCCACCCCCAGTCCTGAAGAAGGGTTACACCCGAAACATCGACTCCTGTACCTCCTGATTCTGGCTGGCTTGCTGTGTTCTTCCAGCCTCCTACCTGTCTACTTATTACTTTAGCAGCCAGTTGTGTTTTTCACTGTGAATCCCATGTTTGACTGAATAAAAAAATTGACATTTAATTGGAGATTTAGCCCACTGGAGAACATTAGAACTCGTTAAGTCATCTGAATTATTTTTGGACTTATTTTATCCTCTAGCTACTTTTGACTTTAAAATTTCCATCTGGTATGTCCTCACTTTAAATTGCAGTTGCGTATCTGAAAATCATAACTTTATGTGAAACAACTAACTGAATCAGATCTTCCCAACAAAACCAATGAAAACATTTTAGTTAGCTTCTGTTCATTGTTACTCAACAGAGTATAAAAAAAGGAGAGGATTTTTCACTCCCTTGGTTAATGTGAACAATAATGAAAAGGTTGAGAAAATAAAACTAAAGTTGGAAAATCAGATTCCTGATGTTGAGAAAAACGTCTCAATTTTACTTTAGGTTTAAATGGTGAATTCTGAATATTGCTTATGTCCGCAACTATCTTATTTCTGTGCATTTTTATCTCATTATAAGCTAAACACTACTCATTTCTATGTAGCTGCTATTTCTCCCTGAGAAAATAATTGGCCCCAGTTCCCAACATGATAGTCAGAGTGGTTACCTGGTGGCAGCAGCTTGTCGCTTGTTTCTCCAGGCATTCATTCAACTCTGCCTTGACCACAATATTCCTGCATACTCCATAGACACCATCCTCTTCCATCTTTCATCAAACCACCAGCCTCACTACATCATCATGGCTGCTCTCAGACCAACACGCACACCATCTCAGCCTTTCAGGATTCACTTCTGGAGCTGAAGGATATTTATGGCTTGAAGCCTCCTCTAGGTCACTTTGCGCACAGGGATGCATGTGTATCTCATTCACTTACGTAGGATGCTATGTTTACCCTTTAGCTTATTTTCTTAGCACTTTCTATTTGGAGGTTCCATCCTCTGTGGTTTGCATTATTATTTAGTGCAAAGAAAGCACAATGCAACTTGCTAAAGTTTGGAGCTCTGAACATCAAGGGATTGTATATATTGTTGTAGGACATGAAGTTACCTCAATGTCACGTCCACACCAAGTGCCAGCATTATACATGGCAAACACCCTGCATGTGCTTCAAACAAATCTTCTTGACTGAAAATCAAAGGGGAACAGTCCTTAGTGGCATTGAGGGTGATGACGGTCAGGCAAGAGGATTCCATTACAGTCAAGGGAATCATTTGATTCCAGTCCAGTTGTTTGGTTAGTCAGATGCTTAGTCCTTCAGGATCAGTATTTTTGCAGTCAAGGGATTGAGCCATAATCAGACTGGCATCTCAAGAGCAATCAGCTCATGGATTACAGGTCGACCAGTTGGAATACTGTGGAGACATCAATCCAGGGATTCGACTGTGCTCAGCTGGAACTGTTCTGACAATTCAGTCTGAGGAGTGACCTACAATCAGGGGTTTGGGCATTAAGAGCCAGTGGGCTTACCAAGTGACAGTCTATGGAGTTCTGGGGAAAATGCAAAGCTAAGTGTAGGGTTCAGGTCTATTGCCTTGGATTACTGAAGGAATGAGTACTGTGAAAGGGAGCAATACAAAATCGAAGGGTGCAATCTCATACAGCTTAAAAGGAATGGAAAGAGGGAGGGTTTTCACAAGTCACTGTCATTCTGGCCTCAATACAGACGAGTGTATGGCCAACAGGGACATGGTAATTCACAAAGTTATGGGCTCAGGGGATAATTTGGGACATTTCTGTTCAGCCCCTTTATAACCGTTAACAGAGGGAGGTGAAAGGTCACTGGGGATCAACAACAGCAGCACAAAAAAGAATCTTAAGGATAGAGTGGGGAGGTGAGGTTCATACTACATCTCAGGCAGAAATTGCAAGTCATGAAGTTATCTGTGATAGAAAGTCAACTGCAGAATAGCAATACATAATGGCTGCCACTACATAGAGAGTGGGTGGAGTAAGTTAGTGTTTTTCTCTGTAGGGTTGAACATGCCTCTTTCAGGCATCCACTGATCCACTACTTACCTGGCATCAAATTGCATTTCATTAACAGCTCATTCTTTATCCAAGAATGTCCATGAGACATTATGACATCAAGTATTTCCTAATAAAAGTATATAAAATTATGAGGTGTATGGATAGAGTGGAAATGTCAAATATTAGAGGCCATAGGTTTAAGGTAAAAGGAGCTAAGTTTAAAGGAGTTTCTTAAACATTTTACACAGAGGACGGTAAGTGCGTGGAACTATGCCAAGACAGCTAGTAGAAGCAGATATGAAGCAATGTTTAAGAGACATTTGGATGGACGCATTAACAGGCAGGGAGTAGAGGAATATAAACCATGAACAGGTGGATGGGATTAGTTTCAATTGGCATCATGGTCAGCACAGATATAGTGGGCCAAAGGGCCTGTTCTACATTCTAAGTAATCACATCCATTACATAGTTTACACTAATTGTCCATTTAAAATGTTGGATAAGAAATCTATTCAGACACTAATTGAAAATCTCACTTGGCTTTACCATTTCTGAATTACATTTCATATGTGGTACTGGAAGATAACACTTCAGACCTGCCACATTTGCATATCTAAGTGTAAGTATGAATGTACCTACTTGAAAAGGTGCAAAACTTGACCTGCTCTTGAGAAATAAGGCAGGGCAGGTGACTGAGGTGTGAGTGAGGGAGCACTTTGGGGCCAGTGACCATAATTCTATTAGTTTTAAAATAGCAATGGAAAAGAATAGACTGGATCTAAAATTAAAGTTTGAAAATGGAGGAAGGCTGATTTTGACAATATTAGGCAAGAGCTTTCAAAAGTTGATTGGCGGCAGATTTTCACTGCTGGAATTGACTGCTGGAAAATGGGAAGCCTTCAAAAATGAGATAATGAAGGTCCAGAGACAGTATGTTCCTGTTAGGGTGAAGGGCAAGGCTGGTAGGTGTAGAGAAATTGAGACTTTGGTTAAGAAAAAGAAGGAAGTATATGTCAGGTATTGACAGCAAAGATTGAGTGAATGCCTAGAAGAATACAAAGGCAGTAGGAGTATACTTAAGAAGGAAATTAAGAGGGCAAAACTGGGACATGAGATAACTTTGGCAAATAGGGTTAAGGAGAATCCAAAGGGATTCTACAAATACATTAAGGACAAAGATTGACTAGGGAGAGAATAGGACCCCTTAAAGATCAGCAAGGCCATCTACTTGTGGAACCACAGGAAGATGGGGGAGACACTAAACAAGTATATTGCATCAGTGTTGTTTCAGGATATGGAAGATATAGAACATGGGGAAATAAATAGAGACATCTTGAAAAATATCCATATTACAGAGGAGGAGGTTTTGGATGTTTTAAAATGCATGTAAGTGGATAAATCCCCAGGACCTGATCAGGGAATACCCCAGAACTCTGTGGGAGGCTAGGGAAGTGATTGTTGGGCCTCTTGCTGAGATATTTGTATTGTCAATAGCCATAGGTGAGGTGCCGGAAGACTGGATGTTGGCTAAGGTGGTGCCGCTATTTAAAAATGTGGTAAGGGAAATCCAGGGAAACTATAGACTGGTGAGCCTGACATCGGTGGTGGGCAAGTTGTTGGAGGGAATCTTGAGGAACAGGATTTACATGTATTTGGAAAGGCAAGGACTGATTAAGGATGGTTCAATATGGCTTTGTGCATGGGAATTCATGTATCACTAACTTAATTGAGTTTTTTGAAGAAGTAACAAAGAGGATTGATGAAGACAGAGTGGTGGATGTGATCAATATGGACTTAACTAAGGAATTCCACAAGGTTCCACGGTAGACTGGTCAGCAAGGTCAGATCACATGGAAGAGAGGGAGAACTAACTACAGAGGAACCTCGATTATCTGACAGGCGGGCACTATTTTGTTTGGATAATTGATTATTAGGTTAATTGATTTTCTCTGGGGCTTGGAGTTGTCCGTGAAGTCAGCTCACATTCAGGAGATGAGGCAGCAGCACATTGCGTATGAGTCCTTGGCCCCTGCCTGTCCCAAAACCCGTCCCCAA